>NC_136058.1:0-562500 GCF_964261635.1 Lissotriton helveticus
TCTCTTTCTCTTTCTCTTTCTCTTTCTCTTTCTCTTTCTCTTTCTCTTTCTCTTTCTCTTCTCTTTCCTTTCTCTTTCTCTCTCTCTCTCTCTCTCTCTCTCTCTCTCTCTCTCTCTCTCTCTCTCTCTCTCTCTCTCTCTCTCTTTCTCTTTCTCTTTCTCTTTCTCTCTTTCTCTTTCTCTTTCTCTTTCTCTTTCTCTCTCTCTCTCTCTCTCTCTCTTCTCTTTCTCTCTCTCTCTCTCTCTCAACTGTCAGAGGGCCATTATAATAAGTCCTTAATGAAGGGCAAGATTATAACCATAGGCCCACCCCATCAACCTTTCTCTTCGTAATTAACTTCTGTCCTCCTTGGCCTGATTTCTCCAACTCCATCTGACTTACTTTTTCACCTCCAGAACTGATAAATTAGCTGTTCAGTACTGCTTTGTCCTTTAATGGTTCCTCCCAAATGTACCTTTCTTCAAGCGTTCTTTTTATTTGGTCTTTTGGGTTATCAGAAATTCTCACTTGGTGCATATCCCCTTCTGTCTCACTGTGGCTCTTATCCATTTCTCTGTATGCTACTACACCTCATCTTATTTATTTTGCTTTCCTCCACTGTTGGCTAAAATAATCTCCTCTCTTTTGACCTTCATTTCACTCCGTATACTCTTTAGCAAATAAATGCTTGATAACTCTACTTTGCACTTTCCACTTTTGTGGGGGCTTGTGGAGGGAATCTGGAGTTGATCTTTCATAACTGGCCTTTTATTTCTATAACTGTGCCTACTAGTTTCTTTCCTCGTTCAATCAGCTAACCTCCCCCAGCATGGCAACTACTCCCAAGCTTTTTCCTGGTACACATGCTCTTTTATTCTGCTTTCACCTTCGTTTGCTTTTCCTATGTGTATGGTTGTCAAATCTGCATCTAAGTACATTCCATCTTTAGTATCTTTTAATTCTCTTTACCCTAATGCTTTCAAGAACGACATTGTTTTTCCAATTTGCTTCTCTGTATACCACCCCTTCTTTTTTCGCCTACTTGAACATGTCATGGCTTACCTCTCACTTTCCCCATCTGTTCACCTGTTCATGATTGTTTCCAAATATATAGTGTCAGCAATATAACCCCCTCTCAGGCCACTCTTTTCTTGTTAGAACTACTGCTCAATTTCATGTCTTGCTCTTTAGCTGTGCTCTTGCCCCCTCTACTTTGTATAAAACTCGTCTTTCTCATTTTCTATTCAGTTTCTGCCACTATTGAGAATGCCTTTTGCATCACTGTAGTAGTTCTCCTCTGGTACTGTTTTATAACACCTTCATGAAGTGCCGTGATGCTCCAGGGCCTTGTTTGTATGCGCTATATAAAAGCGTCCAACGGTTTTGATGGAAGTATTTTTGTTGGTAATATTTATGTGAATACTACTATTTTATTAGACTGTTTCTCAAGTTCGGTCTTTAGAAAGATCCTACTTGAACTTTGTTTATTCATTTCATGTTGCTTTATACATCACAAGTTCTATCAGATCGAAAGGTTTCAAGTTGATTTTTTAAAACTTACCTTGGAGAAGGACTGCACAGTACAATAATTAATTTTCGGGTATCAGTTGTGAGCTCTGTACTTTGCGTCAAAACAAAGTCCTGTTTATTACAAGGTGACAAACGTAAAATAATCAATTGTTTGGGGGAGGAGGAGGTCTTGCCTGCTGGACGAATATAATGATTTGTGGTACTATGCGATCCACAAACTTGTATAATCGCTTTTGGTGATTACGGTGTTCTGTGGTGGAAGTGCCTGTATTCGACATGCCTTCATTGTGGGAAATTACATTCATCTTTAGTTATAATTTTGTTTTGATTATCCAGGCAAGACAGCAACAAGCAGAACTGGCGCAACAAGAGTGGCTACAAATGCAGCAAGCAGCCCAACAAGCCCAACTCGCAGCCGCCTCGGCCAGCGCATCGAATCAAGCAGGATCTTCTCAGGATGAGGACGATGAAGATATGTGAAATTCTACCATTGGATTTCTTTAAACTCCTGCAACTTTTTTTTTTCTTGCAAAAAGGAAATCATGAATGCTTATGTCATTTTTTTATGCATCTTGGTGGAGTGGCCATTGGTATTCTAGGGATGTCAACTGTTAAGTCTCAGCTGTCGTGCTGTTCATGCTAAACTCTCCTTTTGAACTAATGCAAATTGAAGGGTTGGGATCCTTTCAGGGAAAGCATTTTTAATGGTCTTTATGGAAATTTTAGATAGCGGTAAGTCATTTGTTTGATTATAAAAAAAAAAACAGTGTTACACCACATTCAAGATACAAGTTTATAAAATATAGTAAGATTTATACAGGAGCTCTACACACGTTCACACATCTCTTCCCTTTTAACTAAACTATAAAATCTTACATAGGGAACTTTTTTAATTATTTCATTTTTGTGGGTTGGGATCTGGGTGGGATAAGGAAACTGGTCCTTGTCATCTGATCAATGAAGTTTGTTATTGAAGGCTAGCTCGACTTCTTAGTTTTCTAAACGCCCATTTTTTTTAAATGTAATAAATGTACATCTATAAGTATACATATAACATGCGGCAATAAATATTCCATTACTACATTTGTGAAAATAAATGAGCCGTTCACCAGATTATCAAGAGGTATGTTAAATAAGAGTTGTAGAAATTTCATTCTTTATATTGGAGTGACAGTGTTTTATTATGGTATCTATTAGTCTGGAAATAATTAGGCAGTGTCCGTTTCAATGCGAACCCATTTCGGAAGGCAGGCTCTTCTTTGAATACCTGATGGTATTATGTATGTATGCATGCTTATGCTTACCATGCTCATGTTTTTCACATGTATAGCTGGACCTCGGTGGAGCAGAATTGATTCCATTGGGAATTGTAAACAATTTAGCATTAAAGGTAGGAGCAAGACAGTGAGCATATATACAGTAAACACAGGGCACACTTTTTTTCAGTTTTTATTACCCTAATTGATTCGTTTTTTTTTTTGTTTTTTTTTTGATTTGGCGTTTTCCTACTTTCTATTAATTGACCTAAGCAATGGCACAACCAACTTTTTTTTTCTTTTTGCTTAGTTAGTAGTTTGGTTTCACTGTATTATTAAATCACTCAACATGTTTGAATGGCACCACAGGCAGTGACCTTTACAATTGAGTAAATAGTATTTGTGTTAAAATTAAAGAAGGTAGGCAAATTAGTATTTCCGTTTGTATGGGCTCTTCGTTCACAAATCTGCTCTGCCCATTCATGCTGGTGGACCAAAACAGCATCAATTAAAAATATATGGTGATGTCCGTAGGCAGTGCCACTGCCCAGAGGACTTTTGGTAGCAGGCATAGCAAGCTTGGTTATGCTAGTGTGATCTCCGTTTAATAATTGTATACAGTAGTTATTGATTCTTGCTGCGAAACTACTCAAACGTTTAGCCACCACCTTGAGCCTGCTATCCTTATCTGCCTTTTTTTGATTAGTGCCTGTAACTGTAGAAGTGAAAAAGACCGATATTCTCATTAAAAATATTAGTCCTGGTTGCAGTTAAAGGCATGATGAAAAGTACATGGAGAACGCCAGTGAGAATTACTTTCTTCCTCTAGACATTTCTACTTCGGCCTACTTGCCCGTGTTATAGCTCCCATCCCGTCTGTGAGTACTGTTGCCTTTAAAGCAGGCCTTCCTGTGTGATGTGGCACTGGTACCCTATCGAAAATCCAGCTCCGCTTCTCTCGTCCCATGAATTGGGAAAGCGAGTGTGGGCTCAAGGGAGTTACCGGCCTCATTGATGAAGCTTTGCCATCAGTAAACCATGTAGACCATGGATGCAGACACACCTGGACATAGTTTGTGAAATGCAGGTTTTTCCTCAGTGGTGTTTTGAATTCAAATAAAAAAGGATCCAGTGAGGCAATGGGAGGAAGTTAAATGCTACTGGGAAAGGAAGTGGAAGATCACAAGTTCTCTTTGTGCTTTGCCTGGAGTACCCTTCGACTGAAGAATCTCGCTTCTGAAGACTACTCTCATCCACTTGTACTTAAATAATTGCTACCCACAAGCTCACCTTCTGCCAGAAACCTTCTGCTGTTTTAAAGCTACTTACAATTGACACATAGTGGCAAATCACTTTCTGAAAATAGACCATTGCAGTATGTGACAGACCACTGGAACAAAACTTAAATTAAGGCTCGGGCCGCAGCAGTTAATTTGTGATGCAAGTCAGTCATTTGAATAGTAAGTAGTACGAGTTTTTAGTTTGCATGCCTTTGGTGGTTCAACATTTGATGCCGTTTTAGGAATGTTAGCGAAGAGACAACCTGCATATTCAATACATCTGATGCAGTAACGGGAGAACACTTTTCTTCTTTATTTTGTTAAATATATACAGTGGATACTGCATGAATTAGCGCAAACGGATCTGACATATGGAGTTTTCTGTGAAATTCTCCGCACCAAAGGTAGTAATATCAAGTACAGTGAGCCACTTTTTCATGTAGTGTTGGCTTTTCTAATTTGTATCATTCCTACCTTTACACTGTGTATTTAAAAATGGTCTATCTGTAAAGCTTAGAAAAAAAGTATTGTTCCATCAACTTAGTTTTCTAATGCAGAGTTGAGACGTCTGCTGTTGTACCCAGTATGTATGGTGTAATTGATTTGGTCAGATTCTTGTAACATATCCTTTTGGAAGTTTGTGTGCTTTTTCATATGCTGTATTCTTCAAGCAATAAAGCTCTTCTGTGTTTTATAAATTCTTTGTATATTTGAATGTTGTTCAATTAAGGATGTGCCTCTTAACCTGCCACTTTATAGATAAAGTGATAAAAAGCCGGCAATATTTCACTGTGTCATCAGAATCACAGAAATACCAGTTGGTTACTAATTGCCATGCTTCCCCCACAAGGAAAAACTGTTAATTTCCACATGCATCAGTTCAGCCATGCAATACGTCTTGCCTGAAGAATTGAGCACACTGTTCTTCATCCTTGTCCCTGTTAGCGGCTTTGTACAAGACAGGACACACATCGTTGGACCCTCCCGCCCATTAGGGCGGATGGGTGTCTCCTCTCCCCCCTGCTGCCAGTGCAGCAAAGGTGAAAAATAAAATGAATTACCATTTTATTTTCACTACTTCTAGCCCAAGCAGTTTCAGGGCGGGGCCATTGCTTCTGACTGGCAGCAGGGCAGTGGTGCTTACTCCAGTCTAAAGTGCGCATGTCACTTTGGCTGTCTGCCTTGCAATGGCCAGCCTGGCATGTGCACTTTATACCTCTCCACCTTGCTGTCTTAGGAGAGCAGGCACAGGCCCGAGTGCCTGCTGGAGCTTTGTGGCTCCAGTCAGTCGTGGCGCTACTCATCTGCAGCATGAGAGCAGCACCGGGATTTGGAGAACGGAAATGGCTGAGGGTCCATGAGGTGCCATTGCGCTGACTGTATTCAGGTAAAAAAAAAAAGAAGAAACCGGAGAGCGTGGGTACATACATATTATTTTATTTTTTATCATCTTTTTGACCCACCGATGGGCACCATGAGAAACTCAATGCCTTGAGCCTCAACCCTAGAGCTCTCCATCACGTGTGCGTTTTAAATAACCAGCTGTTAACGAGCCATGATTGAGAGTTTTGGCAAATGAGCTTAAAACCATTGTGATTTATTACAGTGCCTGCCACTGGGTTTGGCTCTCTGTCCCCTCAACACCCCTCCATTGTTGAGGATCACCACCCGCCACTGAAGACACCAAGCGGCTGTACAATTTTGCGTCTCACAAATTAGCCTAAACCCATTTGTTGATATTCAGTATTTAGTATTCTTAGGTGTGAAATGCATGTGAATTACATATCGACATTACAAAAAATACTATTTTAAGGACAATGGAATTGATTCACATTCCAGTCTGTAGCTTTAATATACCCAAGCATTTTGCTATCCATGTTACTAAAAATATTTTATTGTCTTGTTACTATGGAATGCATTATATTGCTATTGGAAATGATGTAATAGTACCACGTCAAATTGATGGGATTTGAATGAGTGACTCTCAGGTTACACACCAGTCTAAGCAGCCGAGGTTACTAGCGGTCTCTTCCCTGTTCTCCTTGGTGTTTGCATAATTGTTGAAAACATGTATCCTGCCTGTTATTTGTGCAAGGAAGGGGGAGATGGTAATTTGTTTAGCAGAGGTAGTAATCCTTATCCAGGACAGTTCTTCAGTTTTAAAATTGTCTCTGTACTTATGATCATATTTAAAAAAAAATATGATTTACCAAATTAAACTTCATGTTGCTCTTGATCTATTACCTTCTAAAACATTTTGATTTGTTCTTAGATGCCATTTATCATGATTAGAAATGTCAAAATGGTGCTCTATATTTTTGTTGGAATGCGCCACATTCCACCACAATTATTAGTTTGAACTAATTTAACTAACTTTATTGTGTCCTAGTGTCTGCAATACTGCAAGATCTAGGAGGGAATCGAGGAATTTGTATTTATTCATTTTTTTTTTTTTAAGTGCAGCGACCTGTGGAAGTAGTGTCCCAAACTGCAGCAGAGTTTCTCTTGTTAACCTGTGGGCCAAATGAATAGAACAAAGGGTGTTTCTCCATAATCTGATCTCAGATTGAGTGACTACAACAATACATGACTGTACGGTTTCTCTCTGAACAAATAGTGCAGTAGATTGACCATTGCCCACCTCTCTGTTCTGTAAGCTGGATACAATGGGAGCGGCAGGGTAGTATATTAGAATGTTCTTCATTTCTAATTGCTGATCACAGGGGGATTTACAACAGAGGCAGAGAGACCCGATCTCTGAGGATTGCTGTGGGGTGTTAAGAAGAGACTCTATACTGAATAAGAAAGAGCTGGATATACTGAATAGTTCTGAATGGTGAATAGCAAATATGGGAGTGAGAGTGTTTTAATCATCTGTGCGTTCCATGATAGACTAGGGAGAGAGCTCTAATGTCCAGATTCATGCCTAAAGTCTAATATTGGAATTCTATTTCCCCCAAGACCGCCCTCGAGCCCACCCCCTGCTGGTCAGTATCGGATGATTCTCTGTTCATGCACATACAAAGTATCTGAAACCTTGTCTCTTTGAAGCAGAGTACACGTCTGCAGCTGACGCCATCACTGGCTAAACAGCCAACTTAAACCAGTCCACCAGCTGGCCAAAGATCTCTCTGAAAAAATCTAATGCTCTCAATTTTTGGGGACAATAGAGGAACAACATTAACCCTTTGGGCGCAGCTGGAATTCACCCGCCGTGCGGGCGAATTCCATGCCTGCGCAAATCGGACGGCCGTCCTCATGCAAGGGGTTAATAGGAAGTTGGAATAAAGCAAAATAGTAGTTTTCTGAGCGTGGAGCCCACTTCAAGGCAATAGTCACAACCTACTGAGTCAGAGGAGGGTTGGAAATGGAACAAATCCCTAGCCCCCAACTCTCCGACCCCGTCCCACCTATCTTATGAGCAAGGGCCAATGCATTACAAAGGCTAATGTTACGTCTCATGGATCTCCTAGGCATGAAACCTCGTTGACCTTTATGCACCGAGGAGCAGATGACGCCTTTTAGTCACAGCCTTTACCAGCACTTTAGTTTAGGTATTGAGGAGAGAGTTTGGTCTGTATGATGGGAATCGATCAGCACGTTTGCTAGGTTTCAACAAGACTTTGATAATGGCTTTGCAAAAGTTCAATGGGAGGATTCTATCCTCCAGGGACCTAGGGATCATTTTATGTAGAGTAGAGCCCAGTAGAGGCACATCTTTATCGTTCTCAGTCCGAAGTCCCCTAGCACAGTTTTACAGTTTAGGTAGGGGGATATATGGGAGAAATTCACTTGTGACTACGTCCCACAGGTTTCTTCATCGGATCTTTTGATGGTTTTATGCGATGCTTCATCTTCATCATGGGAGTTATATTTCTTGCCACCTATTCTGCTTACAATGGGATAGCCCCCATATTACATGGAACCTAAAACCTATTGCCATCCTCTGTTATTGACAATTCCAGGTGTGTATCAGTTGTGCTTCTGAACACTAAAATTGTTTAGGACACCCACTCAGACTTCCAAGTCGACATGTTTGATTGCTTAGGACTTTCAACTAGGCCATGCTTGTACTTCAAAAACTGATTTGTGAACAAATTTGTATGCATGTCCCGGCCATTTAGATAGCAGATTAAAATCTATGTTTAGTGTAATTAATATTAATCTACTTGTGTGGCGCTTCTCATTATCCAGCTGAATTCGCTCGAGTGTCAATTTTAGTCTTAAATTCATGCTCTCTGATAAAAAAAATGTATCCTAAATGTTCCCTTCTCTTGCCTCATCAGCGATATCTCCAATTTCATTCCAGGAGGCCCGTTTGTCTACTGCTCCCCCCGCCCAAATCTCAGTTAACAAAGCTACAGGGAGGAGTGTCCTTTCAGAACCAGGGCTTAACAGATTATATCGTTTTGCAGGAAATGGAGTCACAACGACTCATCTTATCTGTACAGATTCATGGCCTAAGCATCACTTATCCTCCATTTACCATTAAACACTTGGGGCCTTATTTAAAGTTTGGAAGAGGCGGGGCATCTTCAGAGTGCTGGATCTCAAGTTTGCTGTGTTAAAAGTGCATTGGTGCAATACCCCTCTAAATGTGGCAAATGGGACAGCTGGACACTCTTAGTATAATCATGTTCAAACCATGTGTGCAGTAGATAGACATGCTTTGCATACTCCTGCCATCTAGTGTTGGGTCCAGATGCTTACAAGTTGTTTATCTACAAAGTTTTACCAGTCTCAAGATAAGGTGACTTCCCCCTTTTGGTGATAGTGCGCATGGGCATCGACTCCATTGTTAGATTGTTTTGTTTTTCTGCCATCTGGTAGAGGCGTGGTTTGTTGTGCTCTGTTTCGAGACCGTTCGGAGAGATACCTTTAGTTCGCACCCCACTACACCCTCGTCGGTATTGTTTCGGGCACATCTTCCCATCCTCCGCGCGCTTGTTGGAAAATCACACTTTCATAGTTGGATTGATAAAATTTCAACTGCAGCCTTCGGGCCTAGCCCGTTTCTTTCACTCAAAAGACCAACATTGAGTAATCTGCTAATGGAACGGACTCCATTCCAGTTCTCCTCGTCTCTTGAGAACAAGGAAGAAGACTGCGACATCTGTCTTTCATTTCGCTCGAAGAAGACCCTCCAAAACCACTGGACTCTGATATAAAACCGTTCTTAAAAAGAAAGAGGACATCGCTACTAGCCGCCTTCACCACCCCTTTCCTCAAACTCCTCCACCCTCCTTGTCTGTTCCTATTTTCCCTCCATCAGACCCACTAGGCATTACACCACAGCGCTCTCTAACTACAGATCCTGATGGGGATGACACTTGCAATCAACCACCACCAGATTCATGGGATGACTACTATATAGATCCTCCTGTAGATACAGACCCAGATCTATACCCTGCTAAACCATCCGCTCCCGATAACACCTCATATCAGGAGGTAATTACCAGAGCAGCCACATACGATGGAGTTAGTTTACACAAGGAATCTTTGGAAGAAGATTTATTATTTGAAACCTTAGGAACCCCGCATAGGACAACACAATCATTACCTATGTTAGAAGGTCTGATGAGGCATGCTGAGGACATTGTTAAAGATCCAGCGAGGGCACGTATAATAACACCTAGGGTGGATTAAAAAAATGTAAATCCTCACCATTTGACACAATTTTTTATCAAGGGATGTCTTCCTTTAGATTTTTTAGTTGTGTCTAATGCTTGTAAAAGAGCAAATTCACAAGCTATAGGGGATGCACCACATCCGGAGATAGTCCAAGTAAATAGATGCCTTAGGTAAAAGAGTGGATGCACAATCAGCCAAACATTGGCATGTAGCCAATGCACAAGGTCTTCTGGCTGGGTATGATCGAGCCCATTGGGACAAAATGGAAGACTTACTTCAATATCTCCCACAGGAGCACAGGAAAAAAGGACAGTAATTAGTATAGGAGGAAAAACTAATATCTAATTTCTCCATTAGGTGTGTTATAGGCTGCCGATGCAGCAGCCAGAGGAGTCAACACCAGTGTTCTCCTCAGAAGACACGCAATGGTTAAGAATCTCTGGTTTTAAACCAGAAGTACAACATACAATACTAAATACTCCATTTGACAAGGAACATATTTTTTGGTCATCAAGTGGATGAATCACTTGAGAAAATAAAAAAAGGACACAGAAGTGGCAAAATCTATGGGAGCAATACAGTCACGTTCTAACAGGCTCCTTTCGCTGCTCATTTTATAGGAGAGGCTCAAAAAGTGCCTCCACTAATGCCAACACATCTACCTATAAACCACAAAATCAATCCTTTCCCTGTAGAGGATTTTACAAACGTGGTTACAGAGGAAACTATTTTAAAGGCAGCGGTAGAGGTACACCAACACGTAACTTTCAATCTCCCAACAAGCAGTGACTTAATAACAATTTTTCCTGATCATTATACACCTGACGGGGGAAGACTGCATCAATTTCTTCCCATTTGGCAATAAATAGCATCAGACAAATGGATGTTGGACATTATCCAACATGGTTATTGCCTGGAGCTTTCCAACAATACTCCCAGTATTCCACCTCGCATTCAGAAACTCTCTAGAGCACCAGCAACTACCCAAACAAGAAGTACAAGCTCTTCTAACAAAAGGAGCTATAGAACCAGTTCGTATACAACACCAAGGATCAGGGGTTTACTCATTTGACTTCCTAATCCCAAAAAAGGACTGTTCGCTACGACCAATATTTGATCTCAGGCGTTTAAATTCACTCATACTGTCAGAACACTTCCATATAGTCACACTTCAACAAGTGCTTCCCCTCTAACAATAAAGTGACTTTGTCACTACTAGACTTAAAGGACGCATACTTTCACATCCATATTCACCCAGCACATCACAAATACCTCAGATATGTGAAAGCAAGAAAACCCTATTAATTCAAAGTGCTCCTATTCAGAGTAACTACTGCACTCGGAATATTCACCAAATGTCTAGCAGTAGTAGTAGCAGCAGCAGCTCATCTAAGAAGACAAATTAATGTCTAACTATATCTACACGATTGCTCCTCAAAGCCAACACACATCCTGGGTGTTTAGAGCACACTCAATTTACAATAAATCTTCATCAATTGGGATTCACAATCAATGTGCGAAAATCACATTTTCAGCCTGCACAACGTCAACCCTATCTCAGAGCTATCCTAAAGACTCGAACAAGTTTAGCCTATCTCAATGCAGCTAGAATTCACAATTTTCAAATACTGCTAGTACAATTTCAAAGCAACCAATACCTAACAGTGAGAACTTTTATTCAACTTATATGAATGATGGCATCATACATTGCAATAGTACCTCATGCAAGATTAAACATGCGTCCTCTTCAAGAATGCATAGCACCTCAGTGGAATCAATCACAGGGTCAACTAAAAGATCTAGTGTTGATCGACAGCTGCACTCATTGCTCTCTGCAGTGGTTGAACACCCAAGACTTATTAAAATGGCAGCCCTTTGTTGACCCGATTCCACAGATAGTGCTCACAGTGGTGGCATCCTTTACAGGGTGGGGTGCCCATCTACAAGTCCTAACAGTTCAGGGTCTCTGGGACACCAAACACAACTCTCCACATCAACTAGATGGATTGTTAAATATATCCAAACATGTTATATTAAAGCTAAAATAAGATTATACCTCCTAGAGCACAGTCTACTAGTAAAATAGGAGCATCTATGGCAGAGGTCTTCAAACTGTGGGGCGCGCCCCCTGGGGGGGGCGCCGATGGGTTTCCAGGGGGGCGCGAATGCCTCTGAAAGTACATGTAAATGAAGATGGCCTGGAAGTGCAGCGATGTTAATTTGCTGCATTCCAGGCTGTCTTCATTTACTCGGAGACGAGAAGTGTGAACTGTGATCAGTGGCGTGGGGGTGGGGGTCAGGGAGTGTGCTGGCAGGGTCAAAGAATTTGCTATAAAAAATAAAAAAGCCCGATCTAGCCTCCAAATGAAAAAGAACGGCTTAAGAGTGACGGCCCGAAGCCCACTCTCTCTACTTCAACTTATTTTAATTTTTGAAGATTTGGTGAAATGAGGTCTTCTAGATTCAGTTTTAGGGTGACGTGAAAAAAGGCCTGTTTAAAAACAGAAGAAATATTCAACGGTTAGGAGCCGTCTGCTTTAACCATATATTAGGAGCTGTGCTGCCTTGAATAGATTATTACATCTCTCTGCCCCGAATCTATAAAAAAATCACTGTAAGCTGCAGCCATGAGTATTCCTTCAGGTGGTGTGAAATGACATGCAGAAGAAGCTTTCCCATTGAGTGTTAGAGCTGCAAGCTGCTCGTACGTGAAAGCACAATCTTTTTAAAGTCTATTCAGGCAGACACCAAAGCATGAAACTAGTCCGTCTACTCAAGATCTTGGGGCATCAACAGACTCTTGAAAATTCTGTTGATGCCCTTCATCTATGAAACACCACACCTTGTGCTCTAAATGCATGCAGGCACCTATGTAGCTGTGAAATGTCCACTCTGCTGTATATATGGACAGTTTGTGTGCAATTCTGCATTGCTTCAGTGCTTTCTTTATACACCTCTGAAAAAGCAATTATGTATGTAGCTATATTCATGGAATTGTTTAGTTCTTTTTTTTACGTTTATGACCAAAACAGAGCAATATTATAATCAGTGTTTTGTTAAATTAAATACTGCCTTTTATGGGTGCTCTTCTACAACTGTCAATAACACTAGGCCTATCACAGTGCACCACATCTCAATGCAGTCTCAGCAAGTGTGAATTGTACTTGGTTTTACCACACTCTCCAGTGTATTTCATTACAACTGACATTGGGTGCACACCAGGGTAACTTCTGCTTGTTTCCTGCTGAGAGTAAGGTAGCAAGGGGGGTGGGAGGGGCGGGAGAGAATTGGTTTAGTAATGTGTGAAATTCAAATCTTTGCAACCATGAATTTTTAAGCAGAGCTGCTGCAATAACTTATCAGGAGAGGACCACATCATGCCGCAGGTTTGACTAAATTATGCAGCAGGAACCGGTAAATTATGCGGAACAATGCAGCACATTATGCGGTTAACATTACTTCATTATTTTGTCATTTTAACTCATGGCAATACTGTCAAGGGAAATATTTCACCTCATTAGTTCCAGTTTAACACCCCAATTATGGGAATAAGTATGTTTGGGATAATATATGTTTTTGTTTGATGCATTTGCTGTTTTATAAATCTCATAGCTAGTCCGGTTTATAAGCTATAGAAAAAGTTCTCTTGAAATCATCTCATAAGCCCCGCCTCCTGCGCACAGCCATGCCCCTCCTGCTCCCCCAATCCTTGCAATATATTTTGAAGGGGGGCCCGACCTCAAAACATTTTGCTTAGGGGGGGGCTCTGAGCCAAAAAGTTTGAAGACCTCTGATCTATGGTATTTTTAGGCAAGAGTCCCACAGTTGACATTTTTAAAGCGGCTACATGGTCTACACCACACACATTTACCAAACATCGTGTGGATGTATTAGCACGTCAACAGGCTAATGTAGGACAAGCAGTGCTAAAAACACTATTTCAAACAACTGCAACACCCACTGGTTAGCCACCGCTTTGGGATAGTACTTCTATACAGTCTATGCAAAGCATTTGTATCTACGGGCACTAATGGTCATTGCAGTTCTTATTATTTACATCGTACACTCATGGACCTCTCTATACTGCACTTACTCCATTCTCACCCTCTTGCAGGAAAACAATCTTACAATGCCCACCTGCACTAGCACTGATAGGAGTCGTCACCTTACCTTGTGACTGGAAAAGACTTCTTCAAAGAAAAACAACTTGCAAACATCCGGACCCAACACTAGATGGCAGGAGTATGCAAAGCAAGTATTGTATTCTACGACTATTTCAGCGAACACACGCCGGACTCCACCCCAACGGTACCGAAAAGCCAACCATCATGACCTGGAATCCTGCCACCGTCGAACACATCACCCCTACCATGAAAAAAACCCACTCAGGATCCCCAACGGACAACTGCCCACCGCACATTTTCCACAGGGCCGCCATCGCACCTGAACTAGGACTGACCATCAACGCCTCCTTCAGGTTCGGCATCTTCCCAGACGACTGGAAGCGGGAGGAGGTTACACCCATCCTCCAGAAACCCATGGCCGACCCCACTGACCTGAAAGACTACCGGCCCATCTTTCTCCTCCATTTCGCGGCCAAAGTCCGAGAGAGACTCGTGAACACCCAGCTGACCACTTTCATCGAAGAGAACTCCTCCTCAACGCTTCTCAGTTGGGATTCCGCAGCAAACACAGCACCGAGACCTCCCAGCTCAGCGCCACTGACTACAACCGCATGCTACTCGGCCAAAGACACACCGTGGCCCTCCTCCTTCCAGACCTCTCTGCAGCCTTCGACACCGTCTCTCACTGCACGCTCGCAGCTAGACTTACCGAAGCGGGGATACAGGGAACCGCTCTTGACTGGATCCAATCCTTCCTCTCCGGCAGAACCCAGGGGATCAGACTCCTTCCCTTCCTCTCCGAACCCACCGAGATCGACTGTGGCGTTCCCCAAGGACCCTCACTCAGCCTCATTATCTTCAACATCTATATGACCCCTCTCGCTGCCATCGTCAGACAGCATGGTGAGGTTCCGTGATTTCGAACCAGACTACATTTTGTTTGAGTTGTTCAAGACGCCATCTTTGCGTTGCCCTCACGTAGGCCGTGGAGGTAACCGAACGAACAAAGTTGCATGGGCCTCATTGTTCATGTGTGCATTAACAGGCCCTTTTCTGACTTGTGAGTGAATTGCAAAGACGCTGACCCAGTCACCTGAAACTGACCCTTTCACAAAGCCAATTTCTCTGGCTGATCGTTGTCTAAAATTGCCAATCAATGTTCAGGATATCGTTAACTTTTAGTTTCTTGCACATATCTTATCCTACTCAACATCTGAATTGTTTCTTTCCTTACGACTTTTCATTACATGGGTAGTGCTTTCAATTATGGGTTTGTCCGGCTTGTGGAAATTGAATTTGGGACAGTCCTAATAATTAACTTTCGGGTTGGGTTACTGTAAATTGGGTTTTTGTTAATGTGATACTCAGTTAGAAAATGTGTCCTATTGGTCAGAATTTTGCACAGTGGGTGTACATTTGTAATGAGAATATGGTGTATAAAAAGATGTCTTGCTCTATGAAAATTGAGCAGTTTCCTGAGTTGTACACCGTGTTGTATTGCTTGGTTTACTGTTACTAGCTGCAGCTAATAAATTTGATTTTTGACGCTATCCAGAAGTATTCTGTGTCTCTGTATTCCATAGCCGGAGAATCCGAAGACTTCGGGTGTGTCCCTGGCACCGCTGGGTTCTAAGAAAACCCGGTTCTTCAGTTGGCGCCCAAGGTGGGGCGACTTCAGCGGTACCGGTACAAGCCTGAGGATCGTGAGGAGCCACTTCATTGACCCCTGCATGTCGACGTGGACCGAAAGTCTTTTCTGCTAGGCTTCCCGCTTTCCGACGGCTACGAAGGACTGCTGCCCTGACTGTCGCCCTGTCTTGGACCCTTGATTGATCCTTTGTAAAGCGAGACGATAGACGGTCTTCTGGTGGCGTGACCGATACTTTGGTTAAGTATAAGTGGGTTGCTCCCACGATCTTTGTTTTGGTTCTTGGTTTTGATTCGGTTCTTGCAAAAATCGAAGCCGAGGGGCTCGTATATTTACGAGTGTATCGATAGTTGATAACCCCTTGAAGTTTGAAGCTAGATTAGTGAGCTATAAGATGCCCGGTCTTAGCAAAATTAGGAAATGGTTTAGTTGTGGTTGCAACAGGGATTCCTGATTGGAGGATTCATGTCCGATACCTCCGGTTGGAACTCCGACTTATGAGCTCTATTCAAAACACGGAGTGGGTCCTATTACTTATAATGAAGTATGGGTTTGCTATACAAGAAAATATGGTGTTTTACGATGGCCCCAACATGGTAGTTTCGAATTAAATATTTTAGATAATCCGGAAGTTGCGCTATTTAGGAAGAAAGCCCGGCCGGCAATGTTTGACTCTTTCCGACTTTAGCGTAAGGAAGCCAAACAGCGAGAAATTAAGCAAGCAAAAAGAGATAGGAAAGATAAGAATATGTCAGTACTACAAGCTGCTAGGCATTTTAGGGAAGATGGAGAAGAGCGTGTGAGTGAAGTTTCAGATAGGTAGCGTTGCATGGCCATAGATAAATGTTATCCAGCCTTGCCGTCTTCTCCAAAAGTGATTGAAGATTCCGAAAAAGATCCTTTGATCTCTCATCTACTGAGATTGACACCCCCTTATGTGCAGGGTGCTACTGCGCCTCCATTACCCCCGGTTGTTCCACCCTTTGTTGTTCAACCTCCTGCTGTTGTTCAGCCACCCGGTGCTCCACAGATGGTTTTGCCTCCTACTGAGCAACCCACTCTAGGGTCGCAAGCTTTGCTACCAGCTTTGCCTCAAACTCCTTTGCCTTCTGCTTCTGTATCTTTGACTTCTACTGTTCTTGTTCCTACACCTCTTTTGCCTTCAAATACTTATTCTCCTGTTCTTATGACTGCTTCTTCTCCTTCTGCTCGAAAACGAATGCCTGAGACTAATGTTAATCTTATGTCTCCATTGTTTGGGTCACTGAGTATGACCCCTGTTTCGGAACGTAAGCAGAGTCGTAGTCAGCTTCCTAGTTCCGAGGAACGGCCAGGGTTGGATTTGTTGGCTCGTAGATGGATTTTAAATGCTTCCAGGTATAATTTGCCAGCGGTTATGGATGTTTTCTTTCAGTGGGAGCCGCCTAAGCAAAGGTATGTTTTTGATGTAATATGTACTTTTCTTCGTCAGGAATGGGAAGATAATGAGTTGGGTCCGATTCCGCAGGAAGTGCTTGATGTTCAGTCAGAATTTGCTAAAGGGACGATAGTGGAATCTGATGTTACAGATGCCGTGGAGACGATACTTGTTTTTAGGTCTAGATTACCGCCTCAGACATTGTACGAACCTGATTCCTCTGTTAGGAGGAAAGTGAAGCAGTATCCCATGAGAGAGGTTCCCCCTGTGTGGAGAGAGGAAGTTGTTGCTAATGTTAATCAGGGTATTCAGGGTGTACCGGCTCATTTTCAGCGAGTATGGGTACATGTTCCTTGGAAGAGAGCAGAGGTCTTGGCTCTTAAGCAGACCTTGCCTGATCCCCGTAAAAATCCTGCCGGTTATTACAAGGAGTTGTCTCAGACAGTTGAAGCGTGTATTATGAATTTAGCTGACATAGATCTGTTAATGGGTAATGTAGTTCCTCAACCTTTGTGGGTGAAGATTAGTCATGAGAATCATGCGCAAGAATTAGGAGATACGTGGGCTAATATTGTTGCTGCAGATGGTCGGCAAGTAGGAGGTGCCAAACCTGAGCCCTTAGTTGCAGAATTACCAGGTAGGATTTTTTATTTAATGAAAACTATTATGCCTCCTTTACGAGTGAATTGGGATAAGTTAGCAGCATGCAAACAAAAGAAAGACGAGAGTGTGTCTGATTTCTTCACGAGGTTTGAAGAAACGTTTATTGATCAGTGGTCAGGACATGAGTACTGAAGGTGGTCAAAGGTTGTTCGTGGACAAATTTGTCTTTAATTTGCTTCCCGAACTTTCTAATAAGTTAAAGGACTCTGAGAGTTCATGGGCTGTTTCTTCGTTGGCCCAGATATTGGCTACTGCACAATATTATGAGAATAGGGATAAAGATGAGAAGGATAAAGCAGAGAAGAAAACTAACGATTTAAAGACGAAAGTTCTTTTGCAGCAAGCTTATCAGCCTCAGTTTCAGCAACCTCCACAGTTTCAGAGATTGTTAAAGAAGCCTGAGCCTTATGCTCAGCGATTCTTTCCTGGTCCTAATCAGTGTGCTTATTGCAGAGAGGAAGGTCATTTCAAGAATAGTTGCCCGGCTTTGTTAAAGCTTGCGAATGGTGTATCTGGTCAGAGAGGTCGTGGTGGTTTCCAGCAAGCTCCTAGGGGTAGGGGACGTGGTGTGTTACCCCAGAATGAGCGTTCCTCTTCCCTTCAGAATTCTGCGAATTATTTTGACAGACAGAATGTTCCGAGTGGTCAGTCTGCACAGTACTATGTTGATGATTATTATGTCGAGAGTGAGAGTGCTGGTTATAATGATAGTTAGGACAGCCATGGGCAAAGAGAGGGAGTAGTGTCAGTTCCAGTACACCAGAGTGGACCTTATGTTGAAGTGATTACCTCAGGTGTGGCAGAACCTTTTCTTTTGGATACTGGTGCGACGAAGAGTTCTATTATGCACTCTAAACTTCCTGGCGCACCTTTGTCTGGCTTGACCAATGTTTCCGTAGGATTTTCAGGCGCCCCAGTTCGTAATCCGGTTTCTAGTCCTTTGTCCCTTTCTATTGGTCCTTGTGAATTGGAAGCTCCACTTATTCTAACGACTGGTTGTGGTGAGAATCTGTTGGTTTTGGACTTGCTGAAAAGACTGCATGCGACATTACATTGCTCTCCTTCGGGAGTACATCTTACCTTGGGTAAGAAAGTGATTTCTCCGATGTATTTGTCTAAAGATTGCTTTCCACTGGAATTGCGGTCTCTTCCTGATACACTTTGGACTACAGGTCCCAATGATGTTGGTCTTTTGCAGATTCCACCCTATGTTGTTACCCTTAAGTCGAATGCTAGGCTACCTCGTATTCCCCAATATAAAATATCGAGCGATGGCGAGAGAGCTCTTCTAGCAATTATTTATGATTTGGTTGAGAAGGGTGTAATTGAAGAAACGAGAGGTAACGTGTGTAACAGTCCTGTTCTGCCTGTCCTTAAGCGTACTGATGCTTCTCAGCCACCTGTGTATCGATTTGTGATTGATCTTCGAGAAATGAATAAGATTGTGGTGCCACAGTTTCCTGTTGTCCCTGATATCACTGATTTGTTGACTCTGATTCCTGCTTCGGCAGCCTTGTTTTCTGTTATCGACTTGAAGAATGCTTTCTTCAGTATTCCAATTGCTGAGGAAAGTAGAGATATTTTTGGCTTCTCTTTAGGAGGTCGAAGCTTCCGGTTTAAGAGAGCTCCTCAAGGTTATTGTGAAAGTCCCTCCATCTATAGTCAGGCGTTGAAAACTCAGCTTGATGATTTTGTATTGCCTTCTGGTGCTACTCTTATCCAGTATGTTGATGATCTGTTGATTACTGCTGATGATGAAGAGATTTGTAAAGAGGCTACTCTTTCTTTGTTACGACATTTGTCTGACCTTCATCATAAAGTGTCACCTTCAAAGTTACAGTATTGTCGACAAGAAGTAACCTACTTAGGTCATCTCTTGTCGAAGGAGGGAAGAAGGTTGACCCCAGAATGAATCCAAGCGATTGCGCAAATAAGTGTGCCATCCACACAGAGAGAAGTGCGTGCTTTCTTAGGTATCACCTCGTATTGTAGGCAATGGATCCCTAACTTTTCCTTGCTAGCGAAACCTTTGTTGGCACTGACTCTTAAAGATACTCCGTATCCTCTCCCTTGGTCTGATGAATGTCAGAAAAGTTTTTCTGAATTACATGATGCATTGTGTTCGGCTCCGGTATTGGGTACTCCTGACTAGAGTAAACCTTTCACGTTGTATGTACACGAGAGAGAAGGTTGTGCATTGTCAGTATTGACTCAACAGTTTGGAGACAAGCAACGCCCATGTGCGTATTTTTCAGCGACGTTTGAGCCGGTAGCTAAAGTGTTGCCGAGTTGTCTGAGAGCTGCACCGGCTGTTTCTATCCGACAGTCTGCTGGTTTGGTATTGGATAATACGTTGATTGTGATGGTCCCACATGCAGTGGATACCTTATTGAATAGGACTAAGAATCAGTACCTTACTAGTGCACGTCTGTCAGGATATGAGTTGACACTTTTGGCTAGCCATGTTCACATCAAAAGATGTAATGTGTTGAATCCAGCTACGTTGTTGCCGATTTCTGTAGAGACAGATGTTCAGGAACAGAATGATTGTGTTCTCCGGACAGAGGAGGAAACGAAGGCTAGAGTTGATTTAAAAGATACTCCTCTCACGAATGTTGATGGTACCTTATGGGTAGATGGTTCGTGTTTCAAGCTTCTGAATGGTGAGACGATTGCGGCATATGCCGTCACAACTTTACATACAGTTGTTGAGACAGCACGCATAGCACAGAATTCTGCGCAAGCAGCAGAGTTGATTGCATTGACTAGAGCGTGTTTTGTCAGAGGGAAAGCGAGTGAATGTCTATACTGATAGCCAGTATGCGTTTGGTGTTGCCCATAGTTTTGGACGTTTGTGGAGAGAAAGAGGATTCCTTACTTCTCATGGTGCGAAAATTCAGCATGGGCAGTTAGTGAATGAACTTTTGGAATCGCTTACTCTCCCAAAGCAGATCGCAATTGTGAAGTGTAGTGCGCATAAGAAAGTTGTGGACGATGTAGGTCGAGGGAATGCGTTTGCGGATGAAGTTACGAAGGAAACGGCGAAAGACATGATGAGCCGTATGTATGTTGCAGACCCTGCTAATTGGGTTATGGCTGGTGGAATGTGTGAAGACACAATACAAAGTGTGAAGTCAATTCAGGCTGAAGCTACGGAAAAAGAAGTGAGTACGTGGAGAGAAAGTACGGGTATGTTGGATTCGACGGGTTGTTGGGTTGAGTTGTCAGAACATCAGCGATGGTTGTTGCCTGATGCGTATGTGCTCCCAGTGGTTACTATGGCTCATGGAATGGCTCACATTAGTTCGAAAGGAATATGCAAGTTGTTGGCTCCGGTATGGCAGAATGCTGGAATTCCTAAATGTGCTGAGAATTTGGTGAAGCATTGTATGATTTGCTTGATGCATAATCCTGGCAAGGGAACCCCAACTCCAGCAGATCATTTTGCTCCCCCAACTTATCCGTTTGAAGTGATACAGTTAGATTACATACACATGGAGAGATGTAACAATCTGAAGTATGTCCTTGTGGTTGTTTGCGCCTTTTCCAGATGGATAGAGGCTTACCCCCTAAAGGATAATACTGCCTTGTCTACAGCAAGGTTTTGCTTAAAGAGTATTTTACCAGGTATGGTTTGCCGAGAATTGTATGGAGCGATAATGGGAGTGAATTTGTGGGCCAAGTGATGAAGAAAGTGTGTACTGGTTTGGGAATAAATCAGAAATTCCATGCTGTGAATCACCCCCAGTCAGCTGGTCTTGTCGAGTGCTATAACGGCACACTGAAGCTGAAACTAGCTAAGATACAAGAGAGCACTGGTCTTACATGGCCGGATGCCTTGCCGTTGGCTCTTTTGTCAACAAGGACGACAGTGCATTCTCGTGTGGGACTTAGCCCATACGAAATAGTTTTTGGTCGTCCAGCGAATGTTTGGAGTGTGCCTCGTCCTAAGAAATACAGCGAGATTGAGTACCCTATGTTGGTGGATTACTTACATGACTTGACTGCTAAATTACGTGTTCTCCACCAACAGGTCTGTTCTCATGGACAAATAAAATCAGAATTTTTTTATATAGTGAATTAAACCTTGTCAGATCAAGAGACTTTTTTTTACTTTTTTCTTTTTCGAGTCACCATCCGCACTCAGCTGCAGGGTCGCGGTACAGCCTTAAGGGGTGAGCCGCGTATTGACATAAGGTCTGTGGTTCAGGGTCGTTAGTACGATCTTGGCGTACACTTAAGTGAAGAAGGTAATAGCCGGGAGCAGCAATTTAGAGGATGGAGTCTTTTGGGTCTGATAAGGGTGTTAAGAGAGTTGATCCTAAAATGAAAGTGTGTATACTGATTCGTTGCAAATGTTTTTAATACTGTGTTTTCTAATGCTTTTGAATATTATGTTAGCTTGTGTGGGTTGGATTTTCTATGTCACACAACAGCCGATTACATCTACCTCCCAACCTACTCTTTCTTTTCCTACTGTTTCCCCACATGAGTTTCATACGTTGCCTGAACATGAACAGACACGAAAATCAGAATTTGTGAACAATTCGTTCATACAGATGTTGCATCAGCTAGTCTTAAATACCACGGGTTTGTGGTCTTATGCCACATACGACAGATAAGGGAATGCCATATTTGGTTTTGCCTTTTTCGCCTAATGGGTCAGTATGGGCACTCCAAGCAATGTTTATCTATGCGAATGAAGCATCTCCTGTATGTTCCGTCAAAGATAATGCGAGTAATAATGCCTTGATACAGGGAATAGTAGATATGATCAGAGATATTGATGCGTATAATGCAAACCCTAAAGATGAGGTACGAGCATATGTTGGTTGGAACAAGACGAGATATAGTATTAGTCTGACAGAAAAGGAGAGACAGAAAAGGTCTCCTCCTATTTGGATTGTACCCCACCGAGGTCATTTTTGTCTGCAAGGTAATGGTCAGAATCCGAGAGCTCAGCTTGGTAAGAGTGTGTGCGTTCACACCTATGTCTATACATCCCAGAAATCTCCACCGTTCGTGCCAGTTAAAGGCACGTATTTTGTTTTACGACAGAGCATATACATGGTTGCCTTCTGATTTTTCAGGCACATGTTATGTGGCATTTTTGCTGCCACCTACGTATACAGCTGCTTTCAATTATCATAAGACAAGATATGGTAGAGGTGTTATCGATGCGAAAGATACTGTCGCACGAGAAGTTGGGCACTTCTTTAAGGGTTTTCTGCCCTTTTGGGGTCCTATGGCTAATGGTAGAAATATTCGTCAGCTTACGAGAGTGGTTGAGGCCACTATAAATGAGACTGCAGGTGCCCTTAGCAATATTACAGCTGAGCTTCAAGCGAATCGCCTTATGACATTACAGAACCGCTTTGTTTTAGATATTATACTTGCAGATAGAGGTGGGGTATGTAAATTGATCGGGTCTAGTTGCTGTGTTTTCATACCAGATAACACCCCGACAGTGTACCAAGCCAGCTTGAAGTTACATAAGTCCGCTGAGTCCATAAATGTAGACGAAGGGAACTGGTCATTGATAGAATGGTTTTGGGAACAGCTGTCCAAATGGGGATGGAAGATTCTGATGTTTCGTGGTATGGCTTTAGCAATCCTTTTCTCGTGTTGCTTATGCATCCAGTGTGGTCCCGCCATTTGTAGTCTTTGTGCTACGATCTGTGTGAGAAGACCAGTCCCGAGAGAAGTGAAGGATAATAAGATGTTACAGCAACACCTTGATGACCTGATGAGAATAGATATAGACCTGGATTCAGATTGACGTGAGTTTCGGTCATTGCCTACGTAATGGCAAAAGGAGGATCTGAGGTTCCGTGATTTCGAACCAGACTCCATTTTGTTTGAGTTGTTCAAGACACCATCTTTGCGTTGCCCTCATGTAGGCCGTGGAGGTAACCGAACGAACAAAGTTGCATGGGCCTCATTGTTCATGTATGAATTAACAGGCCCTTTTCTGACTTGTGAGTGAATTGCAAAGACGCTGACCCCGTCACCTGAAACTGACCCTTTCGCGAAGCCAATTTCTCTGGCTGATTGTTGTCTAAAATTGCCAATCAATGTTCAGAATATCGTTAACTTTTAGTTTCTTGCACATATCTTATCCTACTCAACATCTGAATTGTTTCTTTCCTTACGACTTTTCATTACATGGGTAGTGCTTTCAATTATGGTTTTGTCCGGCTTGTGGAAATTGAATTTGGGACAGTCCTAATAATTACTTTTGGGTTGGGTTACTGTAAATTGGGTTTTTGTTAATGTGATACTCAGAAAATGTGTCCTATTGGTCAGAATTTTGCACAGTGGGTGTACATTTGTAATGAGAATATGGTGTATAAAAAGAGATGTCTTGCTCTATGAAAATTGAGCAGTTTCCTGAGTTGTACACCGTGTTGTATTGCTTGGTTTACTGTTACTAGCTGCAGCTAATAAATTTGATCTTTGATGCCATCCAGAAGTATTCCGTGTCTCTGTATTCCAAGACAGGAGAATCCGAAGACTTCGGGGGTGTCCCTGGCACCGCTGGGTTCTAAGAAAACACTGTTCTTAAATGGGCTCAGCATTGTATCCTACGCCACCCAGCTCATCCTCTCACTCACAATAACCCCGAAGACACCAGACTCTGCTTCCAGGAAGGATGGAAGAACGTGGCCGCCTGGATGAAAGACAGCTATCTGAAGCTCAACTCAGAGAAGACCGAGGTCCTCATACTCTGACCCTGCACCTCTGCCTGGGACGACACCTGTTGGCCCTCCGCCCTCGGGAATCCGCCCACTCAGATTGACCACGCATGAAACTTCGGCATCGTCCTAGACTCCTCCCTCTCCATGAACCTCCAGATCAATGCTGTCTCCTCCATCAGTTTCAACTACCTGCACATCCTCCGCATGACTTTTAAATGGATCCACCCCCAGACTGCCAAAAGACCGTCACCCACGCGCTCATAACAAGCAGACTGGACTACGGCAACGCCCTATACTCCGGAGTCAACAGAGCTCTACTTCACGAACTCCAAACCATCCAGATTTACGCAGCCAGACTCATCCTAGGAACACCATGCCAGGAGCACATGACCCAACACCTACGAGACCTCCACTGGCTCCCCGTCGAGAAGAGGGTCACCATCAAACTCCTCACCCACGCCTACAAATCCCTCTATAACATCGGACCCAAATACCTCAACAAGAGAGTATCCTTCCATGTACCCAAAAGGAACCTCGCCCTGGCAGAGGTCCCCTGCATCCGCAGAAACAGAACAGGCGGGAGAGCCTTCTCCTACATCGCAGCCAAAACCTGCAACAAGCTCCCTGTGAACATCAGGCACATGCTGAGCCTGCAAATGTTCAGGAAAGACCTCAAGACCTGGCTCTTCGACTGATCCGGAGCTCCCTGAGAAATGTTGGAAATGTACTCCTGACAATAGCAGATGTACACCTTCCAGATTTGGGGGAAAGGGAACTTGAAAACACTCAGATTTTCGCATGAGTAAATCTACGCATGCATATGTGAATCTACAGCCCTACATGCGAAGAACAGATGCTTAGAGTGTCAGTAACATAATCCTTATAGTGTTGATAACATGATCAATACTTTATGGTGTTCTGTGATTTTAGTTAATCAAACAAAATAACCATAGTAATGGTGGGCACGACCCTATGTGTAGAGTCTAAAAACATTTATGAAAATACCTCTTCTACAATAACACTTGCAGGATATCCGTTATTTACACTTTTTAGAAATCTCATCTATAACTTAAAAACAAAATTCAATCATCACTCAGTTTGCACCTGATATTATTTAACTGCATCATTACAACTTCAAACTCCTGTAGATTCAGTTCTCGTAGCAGCAGACTTCGGCATTCTGAACAAATGGCGTTAGCTTAGTATGAGTAATGCCTCTTGACTGAAAATGTTAACATTGCTGTCCAAATGGCGGAACTTTCCCTGACTATATTTAGATATTACATGCTCTCACGGAGGATTTGTCGCATTCCTTCTAAACCGACATATGCAGACTTCGCAGGCATGAGTTAAAGTGCCGCGCTGAGGTGCGCACAAGCTGACAGGCTAACTGTGTTACCATGCATTAAGAATTTCTTACAGTCTAGGGAATGTCCTTTCCGAATACAATATTTTCCTTGTCCACACATGTTCAATTTCTTTCCAGTCATGTTTCTTGGAGCATGGTAACCAGTTGGATGTTATGACTCAAATCATGCCAACTGTTTTCCACCAATCAACAAAAACTTTACATTTGTACCTGGGATGTAAAGTAATGTTCGATCATACTCCAATCATCCGTCTAAGTATTTCCCTTGACTGTAAGCTCCACACACAACTAAACCTGTTCGATATCATCTGTGTATCAAGTATTACGATTGCAGATAATGAATGTGCTTAATATACGCAGGGGTGTACTTGATCCTTACTGTATCGTTATTCGGCATTAGTACTCATTGTAATAAACCAACAATATCTGATCCAATTGTGGGTAACCGTGTTAATTATCAAGGACCCTTCGGCAATACTTATGTCCTGTTGGGGTGACAAATGCCACTTGTCTCTGGTCTTTGCTCATAGGTAACTGCCCCTCCAAGGCATTTTTTGAGGCCCTTGATAGGGTGACTGGATGGACGATAAACTTAAATTGTATTCCTTAATTTTATA
The DNA here is from genome assembly GCF_964261635.1 of Lissotriton helveticus. Classification (NCBI taxonomy): domain Eukaryota; kingdom Metazoa; phylum Chordata; class Amphibia; order Caudata; family Salamandridae; genus Lissotriton; species Lissotriton helveticus. Next base: position 26,214 of record NC_136058.1, read on the forward strand.
CCCCACCTATTGCCTATTCACAACCATCTTCCATATTAGCTGCTTTATCACCCAGGAATCTGACCAAGAAAAGCAATATTAAGCAACAGATTATGGCATCTGCAGAAATCAACAGTAGTTGCCAGATGGATGTATATTAGGTTATTGTTCATGATTGTGCCCAATCTGGTGTCTGGGAGTTGGCACAGAGTTGGCTGAAGGGAAATTGGGATTGGGGAAGTTGGCAGCTCAGAAGTTTGATGACAGCCTTTGGTGGCCATGTTGCTCCTACTCGCAAAGCATAGACTAGCCATATGCTGGGGTGCCCCTATAACTCCCTGGGTTGCTGAGTGGGTGCAGGATATTGCTTACTGTCAGGAACAGTTGGTGGTGTTCTGGTACCTAATGCCGACAGCATCTCGACCGAAGGACATATGGGAACATTTTACTGGCTCGGTGGACAGGATGCGGACCTCCCGGATGACTCCCTGTCAAGGTCGCCCCAATAACTGCATCAACCCTTGCCAATTTGTACAAATATCCCCTACATCTATGGGTCTGCCTAATTCGAAACGCATGATAAAGTTAATCATGGCTCGCCTCCTCTTCCCCATTCACGGAGCCTAAAATCCCTAGACGTGTCTAGCCCACAGCTGAAATTGCTATGTTCCGGTCACCATAAATGTGTAAATTGTGATAATGTATTACATGGATTTTTCTTTGTTTCCTTTAAAAAAAAGAACAGTATGCACTGGAGCAACGCACTTGATTTTTTTCCCAATATTGGTGTTTCACAATTTCTGTAATGATGTAACTCTGAGTAATGCTGTGTAGTAGCATAGTGTAAATGTGCCTATATCATGTACATGTCTGAACAAAAGTTTAAAAAAAAATGTTTGACAGCCAGCTTTCCTCTCTCTCTGAAAAGGTGAGAGTTGGTCACAGGAGGCTCAGGCTGACACAGTGAGCTGCACATCGCATCATGGCTCTGGACAGCAGGCCCCTCGGACATTGGCCAGTGGGACCACGACTGTTAAGTCGTCTCTACAGCCGCAGTTCAGCATGGCCGTTTGGTTCCTGGGATCCTTATCCACACCCTACACCTTTCTCTCCATTGAGGCACTACAGTGCATGCCACCAGCCCACTCAATCCCTAGAGTGCCAGATGGATAACCGGAAGAGAGATCTCTGCAGGATAAAGGTGCAAAGCCACATCAATGGGGTAGTAGGGAGTAGCATTAAAAGACATCCTCAGTTAGGAAGGAGCAGGAGTCCCGTCTTCAGAGTAACCACAGTGCACATCGAGAAGTATTACAATATGAGGGGCAGAGCTTGGCCACGAGAAAGATGGCTGTTTCCTAGTTTCGTTCTTCTGGTAAAGCTCCTGCTAAAAGTGTTAATCTGCACACAATGGACCCTACCTCTCAATGAGACTGCATTGAGGCATACATGCCATCAGACCCGATTCCGGTGGGAGACTCCCGATATTTGCTCTGCTTCAATGGAAGTCAGTTGCGGAAATACAGACTCCTGATTATTTTATTTGAAATCTCCCACTTACTTTCCTGCTCTATAATGTTGGCGTGTATGGTGAGGACACCACGAACTCGAGAATTGTCTCCGATGCTGCGAGTCCCACTGGGCCGGGGCGCCCGACTGTCCCTGCACTACCAAGGTCGTGCTGCCGTCGGGCTCACTGCCGCTGCATGACTCGCCATTACTGATTGGGGACATCATTGCTGCAACACTACACCCACTCGTGTGCCCCGCCGGTAAGCCGTCCCTGCAGACTAGTTCACCGGGCGAGTGGCAGCACTGACCCCAGACACAGAAAGTTTCAGAGTGGAAGAGGTGTGGCGCCGCGGCCAGGGCGACTGACGCTGGAATCTGGGGATCAGGGTTCGGGCTCCGGCGGCAGGTTAGCCCAGCACCATGTGACTCTGGGCAATAGCTTGCTTAATCTTCCCGACGGCCCCCAGCGCCTAGAGACCCTAACGGGTGATTGTGCGCTATACAAATGTGGATTATTATTATTATTCAGGGCACGGCTTCACGTTTCATGATTTCGTGTTTACTGTTGCTCATTTCCTTTTCGTGTAACTTGCCACAGCACCATCTGGTGGAGCTCGGTGGTAGCTGCGCACTCTGGATCAATTAAAGCCTCCTGCTGTTTTTTCCCCCATTCGGATACATATTAACACAGTCACACTGCGAGGTCACTTACAGTTTTGCTGCATCTCCATTCCTTTCAGAAGTGGTCCTCTTTTGAAACGGTCATATCCCTCAGCTGGGTTATTATATGCCCATGCATTCTCCCCTTCGCTGATACTACCGTATTATTACACCAGCATTCTCCAAGGCACCAGGAGAACTTTTACTACCAACGCTGCTAAACCAGTTTGCGCACTATCTTTTGTCACCCCAAAGGCTCATTCTTACTTGCAACTTGCACTAATGTTTGGGACAAAAGTGTCCAGACAACTGTAATTTTGCTAGACAATCGGCAACACCAAACACAAAACGCATTTGCAATGCAATAAGTGTCGCATTTGCGACAGTTTGAGCTATTGGCATTTAAATAACAATGCCTTTTATTTATGTGTTTTGAAAACCTGCAAGTTGTGAGTAAACACGCATTTTGTCCTTTTAGTCGTTGCTTACATGAGGCAAGGCTGGCAGTAAAAGAGTCGCAGTTACTGCAGCTTTGTTTTTCATAAGCAACCACTGGAAGTACGAAGTGCGTGTTTACACACCACTTGCAGGTTTTCAAAACACAGATAAAAGGCATTGCCATTTAAAATGCCAATAGCTCAAACTTCCGCAAATGCAAGACCAACCGTATAATAGACAACAATATTTCTACTCAGTGGATTATTTTTCTGTGATTTGTTTTAGGTTTCTTAATAATATACTTTAAAAAGTTCCTATAATTTGCCTATCCCTTTCCCCAATCCCTATTGGACACAAGACGCGAGTCATGGACTTCGGCCAAGATTTTGTCCCAGCACTGCTGTAAGTGCTCGCTAGCCTCTGCCTGTGGCCAGGCCCAGCAGTACTGAGCGTAGGGTATAGCTCTCAGCCACATCCTATACCCAGTATGCATTATTAAGTACTTACTGGGCATGTCTCTGAACACAGGGCACAGACCATAGACTCTGCCCCCACTGCTCAGTGATTATTATGCACAGCCGGTAACCATGCCACTGGTAATGGCCACAGGGTGTGGTCTTCAACCATGACATTGGCCCAGTGTCAGATACCTTAGTGTATGCTGAGCATGGCATCGGCCTGCAGCACGCCCAGTTGAGTACTGTGCATAGTGCGTGTCTTTAGGCTCTGTAACATGTACGGTACTGTTTCCTCACTGGCTGAAGGACATGGTCTAAGATCATGCCTAGCATGTAGTTTCTGGGCCTCTCCACATCTTTTTTTCCTATGACCAATCCCTGCAAGCCTTCCAAGCTCAGATGTATGTACCTGTGTACTTTTTTTTTATTGCCTATCAAATGGTACTTAAGTTATTTTTAGGGACTTATGTTTCATCACAAAAGCTAGAGAGAGAGACCGAAAATGTAAAAATGATGGAGAAAAAAATAGGAAAACTTTGGCAAAGGAAGAAAGCTGTGATGAAAAAAGAACCTGCAAGAGTGAAATAAGGATATGGAACGAAATGGAATACAAACTAGCCCCCCCTCAATATTCAAGAGATATAAAAACGGGATTTAAGTTAAAGCGTGACTTAACCATAACTACAGAGATTGTCACTGCCTCTGAAACACACAGAGGTCGAACATATTCAAAGATTTCGGCATATTCAGTATATATAGAACATATGGGTAATACAGGCTCAGAATAAAGCCCTCATGTTCCGTGATCAGTGAGCCTGCTGCTTGCTTCACGTGAGTTATGGCCCTCTGGCCTCACTAAAGAATACCCCAGCCTTGTGTCGCTCGCCTCTGGGCCTCATCATGTCACATGTCTTTCTTTAAAGTCATTGGAGTACAGTTCAAAGGGCTGACCCGCACCGGTCACTGCAAGCACTGAAAAGCTCCACTTACACTGGTGTGCTTGCAAATAGTGCCTGCTACCCGTCACTGCTTTGTAGCGCCTTGGAAAACATTTATTGCGATCACCCATGTTCATATTTTGAGCATTTTGTTGGGCGCACTTGAAATGGAAGTGCTTCCTGTTGTTTTAAAAGAAAACAGGCATTATAACCTATTTCGTACTCATGTTATCTAGCTCCAAAGGATGAAAGGCTGAGATTTATTAACCACTGAGCTTTTGACAGCCCACGGTTTGAGGAATCAAATGAGTATGACGTCCTTGAAATAATTAAGGTGAGGGAAACAAGTGGAAATGGCAAATGATTTGATTAGAAAAACTACTAGCCATTGGTCCCGAAGAATGCAGAATTATTAGGTATGGGTAAGTATTGTTAGAAAGCACGATCTGTCGTCTGTGCTGCTTCGTATTGCTATCTCCTGAAAGTACAGTCCCTCTTGAGTACAAAATGATACAATCAGACAAAGTGAAATTTACCAACCAACAAGGTAATGTTATCCTTTATTCCTAGAGCCTCTTTCATCAGACATGGTCCCTTGGTGCACTTGCACAGAAGTTTTGAAATATGATCCCAAACGAAAGAAGGTTTAGTGTTAGAACATAACTTCGAGGGTTCATTGTCCGAACCACAAAGTCTGTGTTTTTTCCTCTCATATGTATAGTTGTGGGCGCTTCGTTGAAAGTTTGAACTTCACGCCCTCCCCTGAAGTATCGGGCAGAATATGTTTAACTCCGACTAGCCTCACTCACCTTAAATGTATCTTAAGCAGGCCTGGGCGTAGTTCGCAAAGTTTTGCTACGTGGAAGTCCACGAAGTTGCAAAAAACTCCACAAAGTTCCATGAGTAGCGGAGTGCAGTGCGAACTGCAGTTTGTGCTGGTATTCCTGCCGCTCTGGTAGAAATTCTACCAGAGCGGCAGCTCGCCCTCGCGAACTTACCGTTCGCGATTGCAAACTTACCGTACGCGATTGTGAGCGGGGTAAAAACTCCGCTGCACATCGCAAAGTGGAGTTTTCTACACTCCGCGAGCTCCGTGGAGTGCGGAGTGCAGAAAACTCTGTGAATGGAACGAACTTCAACGCCCAGGCCTAATCTAAAGTTGATACATGAAGTATTATTGTGGTCTGTAGTATTAACGCATGCTGTTTGCAGTGCAATGAAAAGACGAAACTGTAGCAATTGCTATATAAAATGGAAATTATTTTAATAAGGCAGAGTTACGTACGTAGCACAGACATAATGTCTAGCAACTATTCTGTCTGCATCGGGAATGAATGATGGGGAAGACAAACAGTAGAGTTACTTGTGCATGTTCTTACCCTGGTAGTTTCTTTTAGCCCCTCCTGTTTTGGCAAAAGCGACCTGAAGCTGCTTACGACTCCGTGCGGCGCTGTCAGAGGAAACGCAGGTGCATTACATACCGGCGAACAGTCTGTATACTTAACAAGCAGTGTTGTGGGTTACAGAGATGGCTAAAGGTGATGCGCTTGGCAAACTGGAGCGGGTTGAAGAAAAAACAATGAAAAGTACATTAAAATAATTCAAACAGCGATGGGGGCATTTTGGACGACCAACCTACGGACTCCAGCATGGCGACAGCAGAGTGAGCGGCGGGGGCACTGCTGGAGGAAGGAGAGGGGGGCTGGGTCAAAAGAGGCTGGTGAGGCGGGCCCTTTGCGTGTCACTCAATAAAGCCCAATGTGCTAGAATGTAGAGTAATTTACAGTAATAGAATTGGGCAGAATGAAGATGGTCTTGTGACGTTAATTATATCCTTACCCATGCTGTGCAGCCGCCATTACAAATCATAATGGTAGCGATTTTCTCAGCAGATTGACAGCGCGGGGAAATTTATGTAAATAATTGTGACCATGAATCTCTTTTCGTGGTTGCAGGGGACAGAAACAAGCACACCCCTACATAGCAAATGTAATGAGAGAAGAACCGGATTGACAGCCTCGCTGCAGGACGAGCGCTCTTGTGAAATGCCAACCGTGAAACACGAGCAGGCAGAAAATAAAAATAGTCCCAAAAGGAACACATGAACGCCTAAAGCGTAAGGATACTGTACTTGGCCGGTGCTCTGTGGGAGGAAACAGGAAACAAAAATGCATGGCTAACAAATCAAAGTAAAGATTGTAGGAGTGAAAATGCAGGCAGCCAATAGCAAAAAGAGGACCTGACTGGATGCCCACTGCGTGGTTACTGCAGGTCTCAAAGAGACAGCGCATGCGCTGTCTAGCTCGACCGAATAAGCAGCATAAGGAAGCAGAGGGAGAAATGTTCTCTGTTACGGTAGGTACTCTAAAACTGCAAAGCATCAAGACCTCTGTCTCCATTGAGGCTGTATGTGAACCGAAAACTGTGAGTGGAATGTCCATGTTCAAACAGCAACTTGATTCCACAGATAGGCGCCTATGAAATCTTGAAGCTAAAGTGTTGAAAACACTACATTGGGGGAACGAACTTTGAATCTCAAAGAGAAAGTTATGGACATCCAGGACAGGGGAAGACACAACAATTTACTTTTGTATGACCTGACAGAGAAGGATTAGAATTTATTAAAACAAAATTCATCAATTCCTCCCAAAGTTTTTAGGGAAAGATTTCCTCAATATGATTGAATTTCAGTAAGGTCACAGCTGAGACAAAGGTGCCCACCAGATGCTAATCGCCTGAGGCCGATAAATGTTTTTTTTTTGTGCACCAGGACCCTAGTTTACCAATACAACGTGGGCTATTTGACTGCAAAGGGGGGAAACCTTTCTGTGCAACTGGCATTTCTTATGATACACATCTTCTGCGTAAAATGTTCCTCACCATGCAGCCAATCCTTACACAAAGTTAAAAAAATATTGTTAGTGACAATTGATGGTGGTACATGTGAATTTTACAGCCAGCCTGACCTTTAAATATTCTTGGACTTCTTCAAATGCTCCCGAATGGATACAGCGCCACCCAATTAAGATTCTGAAACATCTCATAGATGTCTGGGGTATTAACCAACAAGGCTGGTAGGGGAGGCAGCCTGTCTCCAACCAGACAGCTCGACTACTCTTCCTGAGATAAAGTACATTCTCCCTATCTGAATCAAACCCTGATTGATCCAGTTGACTCTGTCATTTAAATCTATACCAAATCGTGCACATGCCCAAGACAATCCCATGCACATTGTCACTATAGATCTTATTCACTGGGCCCCCGGCTTCTAAATCAGGAGCGAGAACAACCCCTGGATGACATTGTAAGTCGCTTGTAAAGCTTGTGTTGAGTGGATCCTACAGAACTTTCAGTCCTTTTTCATGCTCAACTTCCACTGTTTGTGCACTCCTGATTTGTTGCAAAGGCACCCTGTCAAAAGTGCTCCTTCCTGACTCATTGTTTTCTAAGGTCTGTAGCTTTTGTTGTTAGCCTTTCCTTTCAGGGTGATGTGACCACTGCCTGCAATGTTTGCTGATACTGCAGCATGCGCCAATTGAACTCCTTCTCAATATGGGCCCTTAATGTGAACTGTCTAAACAGCTATGTCAAGTGGCAAAAGGTTCTGATGTATTTAGTACCTTCAAGAGTCAAAACCAAACCAGGGTCACGAGGAGAGAGTTTGCCCTGCACCACGAGCCAAAGTAACCCCAGGACAAGTGCAGGAGCGCCGCAGCTTGCCGCCACCGCCACCAACCGCGCTGCCGCCCCGGGACTACGCATCCCGGCAGCCTTTGCGGCGGCGCGCTGCCCTGACACGCATAGAGCGCCAGGAGGGGCTTTAAAGTCACTGAGCCCTCGGGGGAGCGGTGGAGTGTCAAAACCAAACCAGGGTCACCAGGAGAGAGTTTGCCCTGCACCACGAGCCAAAGTAACCCCAGGACGAACGCAGGAGCGCCGCAGCTTGCCGCCAACGCCACCAACCGCGCCGCCGCCCCGGGACTACGCATCCCGGCAGCCTTTGCGGCGGCGCGCTGCCCTGACACGCATAGAGCGCCAGGAGGGGCTTTAAAGTCACGGAGCCCTCAGCGTCGCGGGAGCGCGCGGGAGCGCCGGGCTAAGCCCGGGCAAAGGGCGGGCCCTCTGTGGCCCTCAGAGGCCCAAGGAGGACGGGACGGGCCATCCCCATTGATCTTTGCGCACTGACTCTCGTATAAGGTGAGAGACATTATTTTATCATCTGTTTGCCTGCCCGGCGAATGATACCCACGATCTGAAGAAAAGGCATTTGTACTGTATTGCTGTAGATAAACTGTTTGTGTAAGGGTAATTAAATACAGCATGATGAAAGCCAAAAAGACACCCATTGCCACTAGATCTTCCACCAGGAATAAAGCGGCCCCTACTACACCTCTGCCTACCATGATTGTGATTGACTTAATGCTGCAGAAAACTATCAATGTTGTGGCTGATGCTATTCAAAATACGGAGAGACGCCTATCTTTAACCCCTAACTTATGTTTTCCTAACTTATCACTACATAAGACGCCAGCTATTAATACCTTGGATTGTACTATAAATTCGCAGGACTCACTCTTGATGCAATCCTTCACAGGTCTGCCGAATACTCAAACCAGAGAAATTTCTATTTTAGACACAAGTACACCAATAAACTGTGATAGTGCGGAAAGTTGTACACCACAAATCTGCAGCCCACAGATCACACATCAAGGTACCTCCTCCTCACTGGAGGTTGTACCTTTAACTGTAACGTGTGAAGTAAACTCAGGGGGATTGCCACCACTAAACACCCCTGTGAATGGAAAGGCTAGCCTGATAATTAAAGCTAGAAGACGGTACAGGAAAAAGTTACAAACAAACAGGAGGCTAATTTCACGACCTATTTGCAAACATAAATTCTCATCACAAGATGTTTGGTCTAGTTTTAGACTGGCCAAACAGACAAACAAGATTACTACTTATCAGACTTTATTACCAACTAGTACAACGGTAACTCAACGGCTAGATAATATATCAGACAGAGTTGATCGGTCTTGTCAGACTGATTCATTAGACCTAGGCGATACTATATGTTTGGACCACATAGAACATCTTATAAGGTCCCTTTTGTTGCCAATACGAGAAAGTTTTATCAAACTAGAAGAAATGATTGAGAGATCCGATCTCATACAAAACAAAAATACAGTATTACTGCGGGAAACACTAGAATTTATATCTACAAAAGAGGCGCCAGTCAAATGTCCACCTGAATTGTCTAACAAGAAGGCTGTATGACCTAAAAATCCTCCTGTTACTGGAAATATTAAACAGCCACTACCCCTCTTACAGACAGGTTCTGTCTTAAATGTTTCCAATAAAAATTCCATTGCCGATAACAATAATAGTGCTCCTATAGTAATCCCAGACACAAACGCAACTCCTAAGTCCCCGCTGGCTGATAACGATGAGAGTGGATGGGCAGCTGAGGACTCATGCTCAGATAAACAAACTGACCAGCGCGACTCATCAAGGTCTGTATTGGCGCAAAACGTGCCAATAAATAACCCCACTATTAACTCAACTCGACAACCCCCTAAAAAACTAATTCATACTAACCTTTCCCCAGAGTCTCATCCTTATACAATGGTGATGATAGGTGTTCCTAAGCTGGGGGAGGGAAAGTCAGAAACATATGGGGAATTAAAAAACAAGGTGTCTCACTGGTTAACCACTCACAGGTCACTCCACCCACAACTTGACAGACGTATAGCTCATGTTAGGAGGGTAGACTGGGTGGGACACAGATTTAAGTCTACAGAGGGCGAATGCATTATTGTAACTTTCAAAGACACCAGAGTGGCAAGGTACATTACTAGGTGGAGGGACAGCTCTACAAATAGCTTGATCCGCACAAAGGACCTTAGTTATTTCTATCCCTCAAATGATCTTGGGCCAAACATTAGGCATCCCCATCTTTTGGGGGAACAGAGAGGGACTTATACCCACACTAACCAATACCAAAACTGGCATAATGTAGGCAAAAATAGCCATTATAATATGGGTGATCAATTATACCCAGACCAGGCTATATTTTGGAATTACAAAACTACAGATTATTCTACAATGTACCCAGAGAGTAGGGAAGGTTTACTTCAGGTACCTCAACAGGAATATCCCTGCTTCCCTAATATGAACAATCAGTACAACGTTCCAATTTCTAACAGATTTCATGCCTTCTATGACCAGTGTGACCTGGAGGGGATTGATTGACTACCTAAATCACAAATTTCCAGTGTATATAAAGATATCGTAAACTGTGAGCTGATACTCGACAAAAGTAATGCTATAAAGGGTTTAAATGACTCTGATATTATCAACAGCTTGTCAATAACCAAGCAAATAGGTTTAGTTACAAGATCCCCAGTCGAGAGCATACCTCCACAAAATTCACCAGAGCTGCTTATAGACCATGAAGTAGTTCTTAGTCATGAACCATTTAATGCAGAACAACATCACAACGTATTTGTAGGATAGGCACCCACCAGATCAGAGCCCATTTCCCAGAAAAAGCAGCTAAACCCGTAAATGTAAATATAGGCTCAAATGCTACAAGCCTAGTTTCCTGGAATACGGCAGGCTTGGTCAATAAAATCTGTGATCCTACCTGGCTGGCTTTTGTTAAACAACATGTAGTGATATGCCTGCAAGAGACCTGGCTGGTAGATGAAAAATTAGCTCACATAGAGGGATACCAAAGCTTTTTCAATCCAGCAGAACCCTCAAGTAGTGGGAGAGCAAAGGGAGGCCTGGCAATTTATATAAGTCTGGCTCTTACACATCAAAAATCGATCCGCCATACAGGAAACAGGAATCTCCAAGTACTTGAGTTAAAGAGAGGCAAATGTACCCTGACTTTGATTAATTTTTATAATGCTTCTAACCAGCTTGGAGAATGTAACCTACAACACCTAAGTGACTTTTTGAGTGAAAATAAGGGGAATTTGCAGGAGACTTTAATACACACCCCTGTGGGAACCCTGGAGAGACACCCATAGGACACTTAGGGTGTAATAGCATAAAAGGATTCCACTTTGACCACTCGTGGCGTGGAACAAAGCTTAACATCATGATGGATGAATATAACTTAGTTGCTGCTATGTCAGAGACAGCGGAGCATACACTCTTCCGAGTCCCTACCTATAAAGGCAACTTAAATGGTTCATACATAGGCCATATCCTGTTATCCACGGATCTTGTGAATTTTGCCTCGGACTTCCGTATTCAATGGAACACTCACAGTGATCATAATCCGATTTCCATTAATGTTGGTGGAGGTATTCTTGAATTGCGTAAGGACAGTGTAAGCCGTGGATTTATAAAGTCCATAAATGGAAAACGCCGCCTAAAATGGACTATGGTGGACTGCGATAATTTGTATGCATCGATAAATAACCTTTGTAGCTCTGATCTGTTAATTTGTGTGTCACTCACATCATCTCCTGGCCAAACTTTGTCTGCTTTTGAGGGTATCGTTGCAATAGTAGGGTCTTTGTTAACAGTGCCAGCAAGAGGGTGTAGGGGGAACAATCCAAAATGGTTCGACCACTCTTGCTCTAAGGCCAGCAGAGACCTTAAGACAGCCTTAAAAGTTAGACCTAGAGACATGGCTTATATCAAAGCCATGCGTACACAATATAAAAAATGTCTCGCAACACGGAAAAAAGAGGTTAAGGCAAGTACATGGGAGTCTCTTTTAGACCCGAAAATTTTGGGTAACAGTGCCAGATTCTGGGAAATCATCAACAAACCTTTGTTTGATGACCCGAGTAACCCGGCCCTTGGTACCAATATTCCTGAGGAAGACTGGGTTACCCATTTCAGTACCATTTTTAAAAGTAATAATAAGTCCCAGGCAGAATACTCTTTTATTCCTCCTATTGAGAACTTTTTGCATTTTACAGCTAATGAGATTGAAATAGGTATTCAAGGCCTAACTTGTAACAAGGCCCCTGGGCCTGATGGCCTTCCCCCGGATCTCTTTGAATCCCTGCCATCACTTTGGGCCCCAGTTCTTGCGGCTGTAATTAATGCGGCGGCGTCATCTGGTTGCCCTTCGTCGTGGGGGATTTCAACCATAGTACCTGTATTTAAAAAAGGTGACCGTAGTAGCCCAGTTTGCTATAGACCAATATCATTAATTAACTCCATAGCAAAAGTGGTAGGTGGTGTAATTTTAAATAGATTAAAAACGTGGGCTGATGAAAATAATATAATTTCCCCAATCCAATATGGCTTCAGGCCTGGTCATTCAACGATTACCCAGTGCTTGAACCTATATATGATTATTGGGAAATATACCATGGCCAGAGAAGGTACAATTCACATGGCATTCATGGATCTATCGTCGGCTTTCGATTGTGTAGACCGAGGTAGATTATGGGATGTCATGGTAAAAATGGGCATAGAGCAGAATTTGATTAATTTTCTAGCCGACTTGCATTCCGACACACAAGCAAATGTCAGATATACACAAGATTTAAAAGAAACAAGGGAATTTGGAAAACATCGGGGCGTTAGACAAGGGTGTATTTTAGCCCCATTCCTCTTTAACCTGTACATTAATGACTTAGAACAGTACCTCTTAGACACAGGAGTCGATTACCCGTATGTAGGCCGGAAAGGATTGCCGGTACTGCTTTATGCGGACGATGCAGTCCTGATCTCCAGGACCGCAGCCGGCCTACAAACTTTGTTAAAAGCTTTTCATGACTTTATGTCCTCACGGGACTTGAGTATTAACAACTCAAAGTCCTATGTCATGAAGGTAGGCATGGGGTATAAAAAATCAAATACCTTTAACGTTAATGGGGAAAAAATTCCTGTGACTAAGACATTTTCCTATCTAGGTGTCCTCTTGGACCATCAGTTAAATTGGGGACCCGCTATACAGAGGAAAATAGGGGAGGTAACAAGGGCTAATGCAGCAATATTTGATTTTGCCAGGAAAATAGGAAACACCCCAGTGGCGGCACTGCTCCAACTGTATTAAACGAAAAGTATATCTATTGCATGTTATGGCAGTGAGCTATGGGGGTTTACTCCATCTAGAGGCTTGGAAGTCACTGAAAACAACTTCCTAAAACGAGTCCTGCGGGTACCAAGGGGTACTGGTAATTTTTCTGCTCACGAAGAACTGGGTATGCCATACCTAAGTGACAGTTTAGCCGTAAATCCTATACTTTGTTGGCTAAACTGCTGGGTAAATACTGAAATACCCCTTACCCAACAAATTCTAAAAGAAGCAATAACATGGGAAAATGGATCCAAAGTCCCCTGGCTCAAATATATTAGAAAATGTCTAACCGAGCTAGGGCGCCCTGATCTCTTTGTAACCCCAGAACTTACTAGAAAATTTGACGTTACCTCTGTGAAGAAGTCATTTTTTTCTGCTAGGTACTTAGCCCGGGAGGAAGCTGAATTAAAGAAAGACAGTGTACGGAAACATGTACTTGTAAAAACCTCTGTGCACATGGAGCCATACCTGTCATTGTCCCTGTCAGGCTATGACCGTTTTCTGCTCACGAGGTTTCGCCTAGATTTATTTCATCTTCTACTGGCAGTACCGAGGGGGGCCCATCGAGGCCAAGTGTTGCCACCTTGCGGCTGCGACGATAAGTCTCCGCAAGATTTGGCACACTTTTTATTCATCTGCCCTTTTTATCTGGTACCTCGGAAATTATATCTAAAACCAATACTCAAACAGCTGAACTTTGCACAAATTCGACCAGCACTTTATTATCTCCAACTATTAAGCAGTGATTGTATTTTGTTTGTATGTAGCTTTTTAAAACTTGCGGTCAAATTTAGGAAAAGCATGGAGGGATAGTTGTGCTCTTGTCGTGAGTTCTTTTTTTTAACTATTTAAAAATCTTTTAAAAATTCATCTTTTTTACCGTGTAGTCTGCCTGTAAACTTTTATTCTTATGTGATTCTTTGCAATATATGGATTATATGTATTAACTGTAATTTTATTTGAATGTGCTTTTATGGATGTTACTATGAACATTCGAATAAAGTTCCTTTGACTTGAACCTTCAAGAAACACACCTCTCGCAGATGGAAGCAGAGAAATGACAGTGTGAAAGGATGGGTGCTGTAGTGGCAGAGTAGGCTGACCCCACAGAAGATCAGCCACAGACCTCCTCTCTACCCCACAGGAAATGTGGAGTCGCCATACTTTTCTATAAGAACTTGTCCCAAAAGATGAGGCCGCCCAGAGATTTGCAAAAACAATGACGGGAACCTACTCTGTAATCTACCATTTTATCATCTATTATCAGACCCCTGGAGACTCCTGCACCCTACTGCCCAAGCGTAGATCTTTCTTTCATATCTCCATAGGACTGGATCGAGAATGGATTACTTTTTGATATCATCTTATACCCCTACTGAAATAGATATGAACGGCATCTCTAATAATGCACCAATAAATCTTGAAATAGATCTCCAATTGCAAACTCCTGAATCCAAGACATGGAGAATTGATGTAAGCAGGTTCAAGCTCCCGATAAGAAAATAAAAAAACTACTGGGATTTATTTAGGACTATATGACAGTAAGTGAGCACTATGCCCTCACCCTATACATTATGAGCAGCTGGAAAATCATAATTGAACGGTCATCTGATTCAGACTGCAGCTAAAAGGGGGCAAGGAACATCAAACAGGCCCTAGTAAAGGATAACTTCGTCCTCGCACATCAACAATACCGAGATCGCTCGAGCAGCGCACTGTTGAGATCTGGGACATCAATGAAATACCAATTCAACACTCTACTTACAGTCCAGGCAGAGAAGCTCTTCAGTGCCTTAAAAGCAGACTCTGAATTTGGTGAAAAGGCGGATAGACCTCTGGGCTTCCAACTAAAGCAAAGAGCTGCTAAATTTCCATCTCAGCTATTTTTGGCCCGAATGATACCTTGCTCATCAACTCCGTAGTTATCACTAACGCCTTTGCCTCCTTTTATGAAAGATTGTACCATTCAGAAGCACCTTCCTTCAAGAGGCAGAACTCCAATTCTCGGAGGGGTTACAAATTCACAAACTGATACTGGAATATAAGGAGGAGCTGGACCAAGAAAACGCAAACAATGAAGTGGGTGCTGCCATCAAATTACCATCCACAGGGAAGGCATCAGGTAATATGGATTCCTGGCAGAGTTTTTATAAAATCATAGCACCTGGGGTAGTTCCTCTGCTGGGAAATCTATTCAGATCTTTCATGCCAGAGGTGCACTGCCAGCAGAATTTAATAAAGCCTACATTGCCTACATTGCTATAATGGCAAAAGCAGGAATAGACGTTCCACTGTGAAAAATACAGGCCAATACCTCTTAATAGCGATATTAAAATCTTGGACAAAATCCTGTCAATGAGACTACAGATAGTTATTACTGTGTTGATACACAAGACCCAGGTTGGGTTTATCCTGAGCCGCTCATCATTCAATCGTATGTAGAACCTAGCACACTTGGTGTTCCTCACGCCATGTGGCTCTATCCCTAAATGCTGAGAAGACTTTTGACCGAGTGGAATAGGGCTACCTCTTTCAAACACTATATAAGAGGGGACTGGGTCCTACATTTCTAGCCACGGTGCAAGATCTGTATAGTAGCCCCGCTGCCCTTATCAACTAAAGTGGCTTCTTGTCAGAAACTTTTGCAGTTTGGGAGGGACTTGACAGGTCCGCTCTGCTCTTCCTTCTTGACCTAGAACTGTTGCCTATTACAATACGTCAATGGAGAGGCATCTCTGGCAGGGCTACCCTGGCTGGCAATATTAAAATCATGCTATATGTAGATGACATTCTACTCATCCTAAGACCACCGACTTCCTCCATCCCGTTTCTAAAGAATACTATCCCCCACTTTTCTTTGTTTTCAGGATACCGAATCACCTGGTCAAGGTGTGAGGCTCTTCCCATGACCTCATCCACAACTGGTAATTATTTAAGTGGGTTTTGTAAGGAGTAGGGGTAATGATCCTAGGGGGCTTTATCTCCCTAATTAGGCTATTCTTAGTATGTAGGTGATTAAACCTGTAGGTGGACCATAGTTCTTTATGTGGCCTTCCATTCTACTGCTTGCAAACTACATTGAAGTGCCTTGGTATTTTGGTGAGTAATGATCTACAAGCAATGGTCAAAGACAATGTAGATACTCTTTTTGGTCATATGTGTAAGGATCTTGCAATTTGGACCAAACTCCAATTATCGATATGGGGACCAGTTCAGAATGTTAGGATAGTGCTGACCCCACGGTATAATTATGTTTTCACTATGCTGCCACTCTTGGTCTGCACCAACACAACCACCTTATTGATCGTATCAAGCAATACATCTGGCAAGGAACTACCAATAGTGGAGGTTTACGACTCCCAAACATAGAGGTAGGTGTGTCATATAGCGCACCACCTTTCTCAGCTTACATATCATTTCCACTCTGATCTGGAAACTCCTATTGCATGCAGGGAGGCATAACTGGATCCTTCGGCCTGTACCCCACTCTAATGGCTACCTCTGCAGACTAAAGCCCACATTTGCAGGGAACATAGAAAATATGGAAGGCCAGCCTTAAGTTCTTGAAGCAACACCCCTTTCTGCACCTGATTAGTCCATCCTGGAACAACTCCAACACCCAACTCTCTGGAAAGTCTTTACATTGACCGAAGTGGATGCACAGCAGGATTCATGCAGTGGATCAAGTTCTCTCAGAAGGAAATGTATAATCCTTGAGGATCCATGTGGCGAATTCCACTTGGACTCCTCCCAATTTCACAGTACCTGCAATCAGTGGCGGGTGATGACCCTCAACAATGGAGGGGCATCGGTTCCGTCGAGAACACAGTGAATACAAACGTAGTGAATACTATTAACAAAACCCAGTGACAGGCACTGTAATAAATCCCAATGCCTTTGGGCTCAATGCCAATGATCTCAATCGTGGCTTGTTAACAGATTTTTTATTTATAACGGGCAGTGACACAGCTCTGGAGTTGAGGCTGAAGACAATGAATGTTTCTCACAATGCCCGTCAGTGGGCAAAAAGGAAACCATGACATAAAAAATTTACTGACCCACGCTTCCTTGTCCTCCGTATTGTCTTCTGGAATACAGTCGGTGAAAGTCCTCCTGGAACCTCAGCCAACTCCTCTCTATGAATCCACACTATGCTCTCATGCTGCTGATAATGTTAGCAGCATGAGAGAAACACCAGAATTTGTTGGAGCAGGCTGCCTTGACTCTGCATCCGCAAAAACAACAAGTTGATGGACAGAATGTACTGGGGTGAATGTATGACATTGTTCTGCATTCTGTCCATCAACTGTTGTTTTTACATTTTTCACCCCGAGTGGGACGAGTATGCTCAGACGTGAGTCCCGTGCTCTCCATGCCACTGGAATCAAGCTATCCAGGCTGATGAGGGCTGAAAGCCCGAAACCGGTCCTTGGATGCTTGTTTCCAGTCCAGGGAGGACCTGGCTTGGCAGTTCGGGCTGGACTGTTCCCATGGGGCACAGGATCAAGACTGATTTGCATATGGCTGGGTTCAAACTAAAATGGCATGGTGAGCAAAAAAACAATGGATTTAGGCCCATATCTCTGTACTGGGGTGAATGTATGACATTGTTCTGCATTCTGTCCATCAACTGTTGTTTTTGCATTTGTCACCCCGAGTGGGACGGGTATGCTCAGACGTGAGTCCCGTGTTCCATGCCACTGGAATCAAGCTATCCAGATTGATGAGGGCTGAAAGCCCAAAACTGGTCCTTGGATGCTTGTTTCCAGTCCTGGTACGCCCTGGCTTGGCAGTTCGGGCTGGACTGTTCCCATGGGGCACAGGATCAAGACTGATTTGCATATGGCTGGGTTCAAACTGGAATGGCATGGTGAGCAAAAAAACAATGGATTTAGGCCCAGATCTCTGTACTGGGGTGAATGTATGACATTGTTCTGCATTCTGTCCATCAACTGTTGTTTTTGCATTTGTCACCCCGAGTGGGACGGGTATGCTCAGACGTGAGTCCCGTGCTCTCCATGCCACTGGAATCAAGCTATCCAGGCTGATGAGGGCTGAAAGTCCGAAACCGGTCCTTGGATGCTTGTTTCCAGTCCAGGGAGGACCTGGCTTGGCAGTTCGGGCTGGACTGTTCCCATGGGACACAGGATCAAGACTGATTTGCATATGGCTGGGTTCAAACTGGATTGGCATGGTGAGCAAAAAAACGATGGATTTAGGCCCAGATCTCTGTACTGGGGTGAATGTATGACATTGTTCAGCATTCTGTCCATCAACTGTTGTTTTTGCATTTGACTCTGCAGCCAGCACTGGGGACCTGTGTCTGCTCTCCACCCAACTGTCTAAAACAGCTAGGCGGGTTTAAAGTCTGTATGTCAGGCTGGCCTTCGCAAGACAGCCACCCAAAGTATCATGCACACTTCAAACTGGAGTGAACACCACTCCTCCCCTGCTGCCAGTCAGCAGCAATGACCCGCCCTCAAACACTGTTCGGACTTGGAGCAGTGAAAAGTAAAATGGTAATTCAATTTATTACCATTTTATTTTTCACTTTTGCTGCACTGGCAGCAGGGGAGTGACACTCCTCTCCTCCTCTCCGTAATTGATGGGGTGGGAGGGGAGGCTGTCACTGCCTGCAATTAAAAAAGCTTGCCTTTCTAGCAAACTGAAAAACCCATTGTACTCTCTCAGTAACTCCACCCTCCGTGACTAGCTGGTCAGGTTTGGCACTTACAAAAAAAAATTGTGTCAGGACTGTATGGAACTCAAATTGCTACCATATATTCAAAGTCAGCTCTGACATGTTTCCACAAGGTCTGATAGCCTCACCTGGACAAGATATGTACGGAAGACTACTGAGAAGAGTTTATCCATGGTCTGTGAGAGGCCAGAATGAAAGGCAGCTTTTATAAAAGTATACATGACTGGCACTGGTCTCCTTATAAGCTTCTGAGGGCCAAACTGGTGCCAACCTCACAATGCTGGGGTTGTCCCCACCAATGGGCCACGATAGTGCATATTCTATGGCTATGCCCACGTTCTGCAGCTCTCCTAGACCCAAATCTGGTGACAGCTGCAATTGGTCAGTGGCCTCACCATTCTACCATCAATGGAACTTGCACTTCTGCCTGTTGCACTGCACCTAGTGGGCATCAACATCCACGCAAAAAGATGGCATGACACAGTGCTGGCGCTAGCAAAACTCTTCGTATTGCACCATTGGAAATCCCACTGGTCACCAACTGAAGAAGAGTGGCATGATACTATGGCAACTGTGGCCTCACCTGGACGAATGATTAAATGGCAACATTTGATGAGATCTGGGGTACTTACCTTTCCTGACACTATGCCTCCGACAGACGACACGTTCTGGACGAACACTACATCTACCCCCTGACTTGGATGATGATGTTGAATCTATATCTATCTGTATCTTGCTCATGGAGTAGCCCTTATAAGCAGGACATCTCCACCCATTTTAGAGTGTAATGATTGCCTTGTTTTTCTTTTCGTTCGAAGCCTACCAGACTGCGCAGTTGTCTGGTTTGCTAGAAAAATCTTGGGAACATGCGGAAAGCTTCCCTGGGAATGCATTCCGCCCGTTGTTTGCCATTGGCTTTGTGGTTTGTAACTCACATTTGCTTGCTTTCTATTGTTGGCTCTATTTGTTTTAGGCTGTCCAGCTCAAGTTAGTCCCTTCTCGGATACAGTAAACTCTATTTACTGTATCCGTCATTATTGCTCAATTTCTGTAAACAAGCCTTTATATCTTGTTCTTATATAGTCACATTTGCTGTGCAGTTAAAAAAAACATTGGTACGGCTCTCCCTCTTCTGTCCCTCCAAGGTTACGCTTAGTTGTAGTGGGCCTCGGGCTCCTCTCTGTCCCCCATCCTTTTTCATTTCTGTATTCACCCACTGCTAAACTCCCTGCAAAGGTGGAAAGTAAAAATATACAACTATGCTGATGATATGCAGCTGGTATTCAACCTTGTTGGTATGCTTGATTCAACAGCATTCTTCCAGAGCACCATAGTCTTCATCCGGGACTGGATGAGCAGTCACCAACTAAAGTAAAAACTCGTATAAAACAGAGGTGATGATGGTAAAAAAAAACTGCCCTGCTGGAGTCCCTCCTTCTGACCTCAGGAGTTTGGTCCCCTTCCTATTCCTAACAAGCATTTACAATGCAATAGGTCTCCCAGTATTAAAGTTTGAGCTATTGGCATTGTATATTACAATGTGTTACATTAATTTGTTATCAAACTCTGTTTCTATCCAAACAAAACGCTTTAATAACATTAGTATAATTAAAGACTGGAGGGAAAAATAATGTAACATATAAAGTGTAGTTTGAATGCAGCTCCTTGATTGGAGTTCGTATGTAATTGTGCTATTAGGATATTAACTTATGAACTGCAAGTAACCAAAGGAGCTCTGTGACAAAATGCAGCAACTCACTGAGATAGCCACATAAAAATGCAGTTGCAGGCACATGAACCCTCCGAGTTACTTCATAATCAGTAAGATCTGCCACTAGACAAAATGGTGATCTCCCTCCAGCAGGAACTATGAGTGACACTTTCTTGCGAACAAATTCAAGCAATGAAGACAAGGGAAACATATAAATATCAGAAATTACAACCGTTTGAGCAAGGTGACACACGAAGAAGATCTTAAAACTGCTGCAAAGCACCAGAAATGGAAGGGCACTAACTGGAGACAGACTGCGTTAATGCAGTTCTCAGTAACTGAAGGCAAGCATTGTTGCTGCTCAGAAGATGTTCGCATTGATCTGTTCATGGCGGACCTGGTATTTCACAAATGCTTAGGCACAAAATAAATGAAAGAATTAGACACAGTATTTTTTAATGTGTGTGAAAGTTGAACAATCAGTGAAATGGTATGAGAACACTACAAATATACTGGCTGCTTCAGCACCACTGCCAAGAAATATGAGGAAGACCTTGCAGGTGTTAGGGCAAAGGTGGCACTATAGGCACGAAAAACAATGTCTGTTAATGAGTTCCCACTTAACAGTCATCCCTAACCAGTTTGACTACGTTAGGGTCTGCTTAAGTCCCTGTCACACTTCAGCATTACTGAAACCAAAGACAGACTACTCAATTTAAAACAACCTTCGTGGTAGTAGGTACGGCGTCACTGGCAGCCCTGGTGTGGTCTCAGATAATTAATGCGGTCAGCGGTGTCCAGTCCACGGCACGTGACTCTGATAACAGCTGCATGTAGGCTGCTTAAAATATAGCAAGTTTCAAACGTATACATTACATCACATGCCGAGACCTAGCACAGTGTGCACACCACTCGCCAGGTAGGCCCGAACAACACAGATCTTCTTTTCTCAGCTACTAAGTGAAGCCAGTTGGGCCGGCAGAAAAACAATTTAAACAAAAATTACCTTAAACCAGAGTTTGTCTCCTGGGCCACCCTGCTGCTGCCAATCAATCAATCAATCAGATGAAGAGCATCAGTGTGGACTCCAGGCCCTCTGACCCACGTGGGACCCGGCCTGATGTGCGGCCACAGCAACACAGATCTTATCTCAGCAGGTGCCTAATTAAAACTAAATAAGGCGTCAACAGTTAGCTGACTCACGGACTACAGCTCCACAAGCTGGGCATTGGGCAAGCCTCAGGCTGGCCGAGGCACACAGTGACCTAGGTCACAGCTGGCAGCCAGGGCGATATAGTGTAATTATTTAAAAAACGAGATGTCAACTATAATAAAATTACTCTGGACTCTGTGACGAGCGCGCTGAAAACGGTATGGTTGAGCAGACATAAGGTGGGAACATGAATGAGCGTGATCACGCACATTACATTTTTTTTACTACTAAACATGAGTCAGTACAAACATCACTCCAGGCAGGCACTTACTTTTTGTAGCGAGCCTTCACAATCACATGTGCTGGTAGCTGCTTCCCGCAAGTTCCGTCGGACTTTACCTGCAGCCGGGCATGATTGATTTTGAGGGGCTGCTGGCAGTCGTGTGCTAGCACTACAGCTGCCGGAATGGTTTAGGAAAGGCATTGGGGGGTGTAATCGGCAGCCCCTCTCTTAATTACACTTCCTCTGCCGTGTGACTCGACCTCTCCTCGGGCCCGACTCTGTTCATGAGGCCTGGGGTGCTGGGCTGCACTCTCCATGCGCGCAACACGTCTCCACGCATTCCCATTTCCGGTTGGACGTCATTTCCAGGACCAGCCAGCCAGGATGTAAGGTCACATAAGCGCTTTCGTGCGCTACCTGAATGATTGCTCTAGGACCTGGCCTGCTTACGCGGCGGCCGCTCGGCACTGATGGCCCATGGTGGCGGCCTTTATAATTCATTTGTGGACACTGTGTCAGTGTCTGCAAATAAATTATAAAGGCCGCCACCATGGGCCATCAGTGCCGAGCTGCCGCCCCAAAAATAGTGCCGCCTGGGGCGGACCGCCACCCTCGCCCCCCCCTAGCTACGCGGGTGATCTCAGCGAACCTGCTCCTGTACTCCCCAGCTGGTCGTGTGCGCGTGAGGAAAACTACCGTGGGGCGGGACTTCCGTTTCCTGCTGGAAGCCGCGCCCACGGAGTGCCTGCCCAGGAGAGGAGCGGTGGCGGCTGAAGTCCGGAGTGGCGGTAAGTGGGGGCGGGGGGGCGCTCGGTGCACTTGTGGGTGTGTGTGTGCACGCGTGTGTGTATGCGACAGCGGGGGTAGGTTCTCTGTATGTGTGGGTGCGTGCGTGCATGGGCGCTTGTGTGTGTGTGTGTGTGTCTGTGTATGCGTCTGTGTATGCGCATGCGTGTTTGGTGAAAGAGCTTCCCGGGAGACAGCAGCTGAGCGCGTTCGCGAGCGCGTGCCCCGCTCAAATAGCCTCCTTGAAGAGGCAATGCGCGCGGCCAGCCCTGTCTCCTGGGGAGCATAGTCACTGACAAAAGATCTCCTGGCGGACACAGCGCTGACGCGCTGTTAAACGCCAGGAGACCTAAAAAGGCAGTCGAGAGCCTCCTCATAGTTGTCGATGAAGACCTGTCAATGAAACCCCAGATTTCTTTCAGCTCTGTAAAATAAAAAACAAATTGACATTTTTCTCAACTGAGGCCATCATTCCGTTAGTACTCGCACTTGTGATGTCCCGTATTGACTATGCCAACGCCCTTTACCTGGGCCTCCCAAAGGGTCTGAGCCAAAGACTGCAGCTGGTTTCTAATCATGCAGCTAGATTGGTCTGTCAAGAGCCAAGATACTGCCACACTACACCCTTTCTAAAGGAACTGCACTTATTCCCAATTTTACAAAGAACATTGTGTAAAACAGGCAGCACAATTTTCAGAATACACCAGAGTAAAAGCCCAACTTTTGTTTCCCCTAGAATCAGGAACTAAACTCCTATGCGCAACCTCAGATCAGCACATCTCAATCTCCTAGAGGTTCCTAAATTCTATAGGAAGAGGCTAGGGGGAACCAGGTTTGCTGTGTTGGCTCCCCGTGTTTGCAACTCTTTTCCGGCTAACATAAGAGTCGCAACCTCTTATGAGCAAGTAAGAACTCTGCAAAAAACACTGCTTTTTAGACAAGCTTATGACTAATCAACATATCTGTCCTGTTACCAGTGCTCCCCGCGCCATGAAACCTCTTGGTGAATGTGCGCTTTAGAAGTTTCTTATAACATGAGAGGTCAAATATCAGGCTCCGTCTTACTGTATACTTTTCTTTCTCTGATTTCAAAGGGAGAGGATTTATGTGACATTCATGCTGGTTCTTTGGGAGTGCTTGAGGAAGTCAGTACAATGTTATTTTTCTCCTAGCACACAAAAAAATGTAAATGTCCGTAAATGAACTGTGAAGATATTTCAGACATAGAAAAGCCCAAATGAAGCACATTTTTGGGTAAGTCTGAAGTGTGGTTGAAACAAATATTTTGATCAATATAGGTGATGACATTTCAACACATTATCGTTTAAGCGCTGTATACTTTTATCAGTGAAATCAAATATAATGGTGATTTCAGTTTAAGATGGGTTGTCTGTAATGGAAGTGTGCTACCACACCATGCATATTCCACTCTGCGCCACACCACTCTACTCTTTACCACTCCACTCTATGCCACTTCACTCTATGCCAATGTACTCTACCTCACACTACTCTACTACGCATCATTGCACTCCTCGCCACTCCACTTTACGCCACTCCACTCTATGCCAAAACACACCACTCTACAACACTTCCCCCATGCCACTACACTCTGTGCCAACGCACTCTACTATATTCCACTCCGCGCCAATCCTCTCTATGTTCCTCTAATCAACTCTGCACTCTAAGCCACTGTATTCTACTGTGTACCAATCCACTCTACTCTGAAACAATCTACACAACATCACTCTGTGCAGCTCCACTCCACTCTACTCTACTTCACTCTACTCTGCACCACTGTACTTTATGCCAATGCACTCCACACCACTTTACTCAAAACCAGTACAACTATACGCACCTGCACTCTTCTCTATTGTACTCTAAGCCACTCTGTTCTACTCTACATTGCTGCTCTCTATGCCACTCTACTCTGCACTACTCTACTCTTCTGCACTCTATGTCACTGCACTCTATGCCACTGCACTCTACTCTGAAACAATCTACTCTATGCCACTGCACTTTATGCCACTTTATGCCACTCTATTCCACTCTGTGCCATTTCACTCTAAGTTACTCTGCGCCACTGCAATCTACTCTGCGCCACTCCACGATGGTCTGTGCCGCTGCACTCCAAGCCACTGCACACCACGCTAATGCGTTCCACGCCTTTACTCAAAACCGATACAGTCTATGCCGATGCATTGTACTCAACATCACTTTACTCTGCCCGCTCTGCTCCACTGCAATCTACACCACTATTCTCTACACTACTGCACTCTACAACTCTCTACTCAGCAACACTGCACTCCACATCACTTTACTCTGCACCACCCTACTCTGTGACACTCTACTCGTCACCACTATACTCTACCCCACTGCACTCTTCATCACTGCATTCTACACTACTACTCTATGCAATTGCAGTCTACCTTGCACATCTCCACTCTACCCTGCACCACTCCACCCTACACTACTTCACTCTACTCTGAAACATTCTACTCTACGCTTCTGGAATCTACCCTACTCTGCACCGCTCTTCTCTACATCACTGCACTCTTCTGCACTGCACTCTATGCCAATCTACTCTGTACTACTGTACTTTATGCCGCTCCAGTCTGCATCACTCCAGTCTGTACCACTCCAGTCTGTACCACTCCACTCTGCACCACTCCACTCTACCCTCCACCACTTTACTCTATGCCAGTGCACTCTACACCACTGCACGCTATCCCATTGAACTCTAAGCCACTCTGTTCTACTTTACACCACTGCTCTCTACTCTATTGTACTCTGCACCACTATACGCCACTGCAATCCACGCCAATGCACTCTATGCCACTCTACTATGCACTACTGCACTTTACAACAGTCTACTCTGCAACACTGCACACTCTGCTGCTGATCTGTCTGCTACTCTATGCCACTGCACTATACTCTGCACAACTCTAAGCCAATTCTGTATATGCTACTGAACTCTACCCTGCACCTCTCTACCCTGCACCTCTCTACCCTGCACCTCTCTACTCTGCACCACTCTACTCTGAACCACTGCACTCTACGACACTGCACTCTACATTTCACTCTATCACACTGCACTCTATGCCACTGCACTGTACTCTGAAACAATCTACCTACACCACTGCGCTCTATGCCACTCTGCTCCATTCCACTCGATGCCACTGCAGTCTACTCTGCGCCACTCCACTATACGCCGCTGCACTCCACGCTAATGCACTCTATACCACTTTACTCAAAAACAATACACTGTACGCCACTGCACGCTACACCAATTTACTCTGCACCACTGCATGCTATGCCACTATACTATACTCTGTTACACTCTATGCCAGTCTACTCTACACCATTGTACTCTCACTTTACTCTTCCCCTCTTCTCCACTGCACTCTACACCAATGCACTCTGCACCACTCTACTCTACAACACTCTACTCTGCAACACTCTACTCTGCAACACTCTACTCTGCAACACTGTACTCTCTGCCACTGAACTCTATGCCCCTCTACTCTGTGCCACTCTACGCCACTGAACTCTGCCTTGCACATCTCCACTCTACACCACTTTAATCTGCAACACTGCACTCTATGGCACTGCACTCTATGGCACTGCACTCTATGGCACTGCACTCTATGCCACTGCACTCTATGCTACTGCACTCTATGCTACTGCACTCTACCCCAATGGACTCTCCACCACTACTCTATGCCACTGCACTCTGCCTTGCACATCTCCACTCTACGCCACTTTAATCTACAACACTGCACACTATGCCACTGCACTGTACGCCAATAGACTCTACGCCACTACTCTATGCCACTGCCCACTACTCCACCCTGCAACACTCCACTCAACACCACTTCACACACTCTGAAACAATGTACTCTACACCACTGCACTCTACTCCTTGCCTCTCTTCTCTACATCACTTGACTCTACGTCGGTGAATTCTACACTACTTTACTCAAAACCAATGCACTCTACACCACTGTATTTTACATCAATCTACTCTGCACCACTGTACTTTATGCCACTTTGCTATAGGCTAATCTACTCTACGACACTGTACTTAATGACACACCACTCTACGATACTCCACTCTATGGGCTCTACTCCATTACACTCTACTCTGACACTCTATCCCACTCTGTGCTAATACACTCTACAACACTGTACTCCACTTTATGCCACTCTATAACACTACTACACTCTACGAAACTCCCGCCTAGGCCACTCCATGCCACTTTACTCCACTCTATTTTCCGACACACTACTCCACTCTATTCCACTCCACTCTACGTCACTCACTCGACTCCAAAACACTCTACTCCACCATATGCCATTCCACTGTCTTACACTACTTCACTCTGACAATCTACTCCGCTCTACGCCACTCTACAGTACTCAACTCAACTCCACAACACTCTACTCCACTCTAAGCAACATCCTCTATATAACTCCACCCTACACCACTCCACAACACTCTATGCCACTCCAGTCTACCACAGTCTACTCCACTCTGACACTCTATTCCAGTCTACACCCTTCCACTCTACAACACTCTACTCCTTCCAAGCCCCTCTTCACTGCTCCACGCCACTCCATGTCACTCCAGTTCACTCCACTCCACTCTACTCTACTCTATGAAGCTCCACTCCACACCACTGTCCTTTACCCCACTAACATTTAGCCATGCTGAACAGCAGCCATACTGTTGTACAACATGGCTAAGACATAGTGGCAAAGCCAATAGCTCATGATAGGTGAGGCCTATTGGCTTCAGCAACCCTTCAGCAATGTTTATTTGTTTCTTACAACCCTTTCTCTCTTTACTCTGTAGAAGGCTAAAACATGACATGTTCTATGTATACCGTGTGTTCTATGCACGCTTGATGAAGTTTAATTAAGATATTCAAACAGGAGAAGTATTACAATCCCTTCTCACCGGCATCTCCTAAATCTGTCTTACATCTTATACTGAGAGAGAAGGTGGAAAATTCCCTGGGTACAGTCTGTCCTAAAACCTCTCTCTAATATGACTAAACCACATGAACTATGACTGTTCCGATATTGTCAAAAATATTTGGTAGTTTAGTGTAGATCTCAGACCTGGTGTCTGCAGAGACATTTATTCAAGATATGGCAAAGCAAGAGGTAATTCCCTTCCATAACAGGTGGAACGTAATGCCAGTGGCCATGTTGGGTTGGAGTAAGCCGGCACACTCATTCTACATGTTAGAATGGCAACCCATCCTCACTTCTTAATACCATGGGCACCATCTTGGAATGGAACCACCCCTTCTTGAAGTGGTACTGGTCTGTGGATCTCGGGATGGTTATCTCAGGGATCTTGGAGGGGAGTCTTCTCAGGATGCTTGGAAACCTAAGCGTACTGAATTGGGGGGGTGCACCCTTCATGGTCTTGGATCCGTCACTGACCCCTCAATTGCCGCCTCTTTGGCACTGCAGCACTATTGTGGCGTACGCATGTCAACAGAAAGCCAGCCCCTGGACCACTCCCCTGATCTTAGCAGTTTGGGTTTTCCTTTTCTCCCTTAAAAGTAGTTTTGCCGAAATAATTTCAGTGGAGAGTGAAACCTGTTCATTTCACTACAAGACATTCATCATTTCTGCTGGGGCTTGTTGGCTTGGTCAAATGACATGGGTATGTGATGAATGTGTATTTTATCTTTCACCTTGTGTCTGTTTTCAGGGCAAATTTGTGCATGAAACATTTTATTTTTTTCTATCCGGCAAGATGCATCTCTTTAAGCATTCAGGTTAGTGGCTTTGACAGGGTTGGTTTCACAGCTCTGGTACTTGTCTTGAAACAATTGTGATGTTTCCTTTTCCTTAGCCTTACAGAGTAACTTAATTATTATTTAAGGAGGTAATGTTCCAGTTTCCTAATTTAGATGAGCGAAACATACGCTGGAAAATTCTATAGTGAGCAGTCATCAAAGTAGGCCGAATTTACGAAGCCCATGTGTATGATGAGTAAGCAGAGTGTGCACTTTCTTGATTACTGCATTTTGACTTTTGAAGTGGGAAAAACCTGGGGAACACCAGCAAGCTCACAAACTCCACAATTGCAAACTCCACACTGCATTTCCACCCACAGAACCAGGATTTACGGTCAATGGCAGGAGTGAATCCATTTTCTGGGTTTGAATTGGGAGCGAACAGCTCTAAAATTGATGTAGGTGCAGTGGAACAAGAGACCGGATTTATCCATGACTAGACGTATTTTGCCAGTAGAAAAATAAAGTGCAATTGTGATAATACAAAGTTATTTTCCTAATTTCGATTATATTTTCAATGTCTACCTACCTACACAGCCACCTAATTGGGAATTCAAAAACCTGTTCAGGAGCACTCTTGCAAATCTTTGTAAATTTAAGAAACACAAAACTGCCCCCAAGTGAGGAAATAAATCTTCAGGTGCTCATTTACGATGTAAGAAGTGTACCGTGTTACCCTTTCTCAGTGGTCTTAAAGTACATGATCATACCTGCATTTAGACAGCAGAAGTTCCAAATACCAAGCAATAGCATGGACAATGTACTAGCAATGTTTTATATAGTAGGCACAGGACAGACAATAATTACAAGCCACTATAGGAATAAAGTACCCAGGTAGCGTAGATGCCTTTTTGTAACAAATAGTTGCACCAAAGACCTTGGGGAATTAAAAAACAATATGGACAGCAGCTCCAATCCACTGCTGTTTGTAGATTATTGCTTGCTGGTTTGCCAACATCAGTTCTCAGCCTGTAGAGAAACAGGTGCATCTGATAGAGACTTTTAGCTGCAGATTTCTTATCTTAGAATTGTCCCCAGTCATCTGACTTGATCTGGACCCCTCCGTGCCAGTAGGTGGCATCGTTCAGCTCCATGTGGCGTCGTCCACGCCGGTAGTGACGTGCGCTGTGCCTACAGGCACCACTCTAGTGCGCTGATGTCCGTTCTTTTCTTTCCAGTCCAGTTAGCGCAGATCCGGAGAGAGATACCCCCAGTCATTTTTTGACTGACCTTTATTGACTTTTTGTTAAAATGTTTTGAGATCCATCTCCTGGTATGGCAGGGACATCCACTAGGAAAGCTGGCTTCAAGCTCTGCGGTGCCTGTCACCCACAGATGTCAGTGACGGGCCCGCATCTTGTTTGCCTTTGATGCCTTGATCACAACCACAATATGAAAACCTGTGTTGAATGCCACGCCATGCATCCCAATGCCCTGAGGGAGCGGTTCCTCAAGCTCCTTGCCACTTGACGTGCAACACACTTATTCCTGATCAAAAGGAAGGTCCTGGGATCAGTTGCGGAACCATCAATCTTCATCACAATCGAAGTCATACGGACGTTCAGGTAAGTCAGTGAAGACCAACGTCTTGGCAGAGGTGAATCAGCTGGGAGTGACCCCACATTCCTCATTCAACACCCCACCCTGGAGAACTTGGTGGTCCAAGCCTCCACCTCCCATGTGTAAACCCTGGTGCATTCCCTACCACTACACTGGACAGGGAATCCAAGAGGCTGGACACCTTAGGCAAGAAAATGTTTTCTTCCACCAGCCTGGCACTGCAATCCATAAACACCACGTGCCTTTTGGGCTGTTATTCCCATGCACTGTGGGATACAGTTGTGCAGGTGCTGCCCATGGTCCAAGAGGAGGCCGAGCTATTCCCTCCCAAGCTATGACAGATGGGAAAGATGTTGGCAAGTTCACAATCTGATATGGGATGGACACAACCGATTCACTAGGCAGAGTGGCTTCTCCATCAGTGGCCTTAAGGAACCACACCTGGCTAAGAACAAGTTTTTTCTGGGGATGTCCAAGGCTCATTTATGGAGATGCTCTTTAATTGATCCATCTCTTCAGAGACAAGGCGGACGTCAAGGATAGCAGAATTACAGCCTGGTCCTTGGGCCTTTACATGGCTGTAATGATTTCCAGGCTTGTTCCGCAGGAGCGTCAGGAATCTGGAGAGTAGAACTCAGCCTTCCCCTACGCCCTTCCGACTATATCAGACTCTAGAGTATCGAATGGCACGCAAGGGGAAAACAGGGAAACAAAACAAGGAAAGGCGGGGGAAATGACAGGTCTTGACTGTGGAACTTCAGTGTGGACACTTGATGAGGAGGCAGGCTGTAAGGGAAGGAAGATGTTACTACCTATACTTTGCTACAAAACAGTGTACATTACAATGCCTACATATATATAGATATCACCTACCACAGCTAATAGTTTAGACATTGAGATACCACTGGTGGGTAGATTTGGTGTCCGCTCTCTGTGCAACAAAAGGGCAAAAGAGTATAAGCACTCTACCCCACTCTATACTAGTATATAAAAGAAAGTGATATATGAATCTCACCACGCTTATCTTATCGAGAATACTTGAAGAGCACCAAACTCTATTCCAAGGTGAAATGAGCGTGTGCGAGCCTTTATTCTGAAGTATGTACAAGGTATAATCTGCCAGAAAATATCACAACTTTGTCAAATACAACATTAACCACATACAAGAATGTAATAGAGGCAGCGCAACGCGCTGTTACCGTGATTCTAGTAGCTGAGCATCGAAACACACCATACACTGGTCCACGCAAGTGCCCCAAACAAAGAGTATTCCAAAATGCCAAAGGGAAGGCTGGTTGGGTGGTTCACCCAACGGGAGGCAGCTCCGGCCAGTGAACCAATATGAATATGCGGCAGGCAGTACCCGGCCG
Source organism: Lissotriton helveticus (assembly GCF_964261635.1). Classification (NCBI taxonomy): domain Eukaryota; kingdom Metazoa; phylum Chordata; class Amphibia; order Caudata; family Salamandridae; genus Lissotriton; species Lissotriton helveticus. The sequence goes on from NC_136058.1 coordinate 57,628, forward strand.
GACGACGGGGAAAGACCCGGCCGCCGGGCGGAGCACCAGGAACAGGGAAATATGGAATAGGCAGTACCCGGCCGGACGACGGGGAAAGACCCGGCCGCCGGGCGGAGCACCAGGAACAGGGAAATCTGGAATAGGCAGTACCCGGCCGGACGGCGGGGAAAGACCGAGCCGTCGGGTGGAGCACCAGGAACAGGGGAGTATGAACGGAGAAAAGAAAAAGTAAAGCAAACACGAATTGCTCCAAACGTGTTTGTGGAGAAACCAAAAAGGAAACAGAAATGCCCCCACAAGGATGAAGAGGGGAACAGCCATTACAACGCAACTATTACAACACAGTGCTATTACAACGCAACTATTACAACGCAAAATCTATTACAACACATGTTTTTACAACGCATGCTTTTACAACGCGAGTACTGTTACAACGCATGCTTTTACATCGTAAATATATTTATAAAAATATTTTTTTAATTGATTTAATTTCTATGTAAAAATATATATATTAATAAATATCTTTTTGGAAAATATTAAAATAATAAATTAATACATTTTAATAAATGTTACAAAAATGAATTTAATTAGAAGAATTAATACTCATGTATCTTTTAAGAAAATATAGATGTTATAACTATATTTAATTACTAATTATTATTTAATTTTAAAATTTCAAAATATTAAAATGTAATGTTTAATAATGTAATACTCAGGTATTTATATTTATTTTTCTAACATATTTTAAGAAATAATGCTCTGGTAAATTTTAAAGAAGAAAATAGAGATTTTATTTGAATGTTAATTTAATAACAATTATTATTAATTTTCTGAAGTAAAATAAGGTTAATAAAAATTAAATATAAATATTTCTTATTTCTTTAAAATATTTTGGAATTTAAAAATATGATAGAAATATTATAAGAAGCGTTTTTAGAAAAATTCCCACGGTTTTACATTGATTCCAATGGACAGTTTTGTCCTTCATTTTTTTCAATGACTACTCTATAGTAACCCACGGAACTGAATAGCAAGGTCGTAAAACAACAGAAGAAGGAGGGAGAAGATGGAAACAAGACTAGCATACTGGTAAGTGATAATAAACATAATTTATAGTAGTTAAAACATTATTTTTAAAGTAACGATAATAAAATATAAAAGTAGAGAGACCATGTCGTTATTGTTTTAGGTTGCTTTATTTTATTAAAAAAAATGTCAAAAATATATATATATTTTTATTAACATTATAAATGTTGCAAAAATGAATTTAATTAGAAGAATTAATACTCAGGTACCTTTTAAGAAAATATAGATGTTTTAACTATATTTAATTACTAATTATTATTTAATTTTAAAATTTCAAAATATTATAATGTAATGTTTAATAAAATAATACTCAGGTATTTATTTTTATTTTTCTAACATATTTTAAGAAATAATGCTCTGGTAAATTTTCAAGAAGAAAATAGAGATTTTATTTGAATGTTAATTTAATAACAATTATTATTAATTTTCTGAAGTAAAATAAGGTTAATAAAAATTAAGTATAAATATTTCTTATTTATTTAAAATATTTTGAAATTTAAAAAAATGATAGAAATATTATAAGAAGCATTTTTAGAAAAATTCACACGGTTTAACATTGATTCCAATGGACGGTTTTGTCCTTCGTTTATTTCAATGACTACTCTATAGTAACCCGCGGAACTGAATAGCAAGGTCGTAAAACAACAGAAGAAGGAGGGAGAAGATGGAAACAAGACTAGCATACTGGTAAGTGATAATAAACATAATTTATAGTAGTTAAAACATTATTTTTAAAGTAACGATAATAAAATATAAAAGTAGAAAGACCATGTCGTTATTGTTTTAGGTTGCTTTATTTTATTAAAAAAATGTCAAAAATAAATATACATTTTTATTAACATTCTCCATATTTTTGTAACATTTTATGTTTAGAAATAATATTTATAAAAAATAATAACTTAAGATAAATAAATGTTTAGCAAATAGGCCTTTTTTTATCTTGGTAGATTTTGATCACGTCCTTACGTTAACGTCGACGTTAGTGGCCATCTTGGATTGCATCGATTGCTGGAAGCAGCTGGAAGCTGATCTGCGCTCAGGTAGGAAACTTAAATAACTTTATTTAAAGTAAAACAAAAATATAATGTGTATATATTGTAATGAAAGGATAAGGAGAGGTTGCGGATGTAAAAAAAAGTTGTTTAGTGTTTGTATTCAGCATGTCGCCGAACTTATTACTTGTATATGCCTACGTCGGGTCATGTTAACATTAAAGTAATGGGTAAAGATGGAAAAATAACTAAGTGTTTAATTATTAGAAAACATTTTGAACGTTTAATGTTTTGTGAAGAGATAGAAATGTATTGCGATTGAAGTTTTGTAGAAGAGAAATGGGATAGTTTTGTTATTTTGGCAAAATGATTGCTTTTGGCTTGGATGGTAGTAAATTAAACTGGTTTTTTGAATTGCAAGAGGAAAAAAAGAAGGGAGATGCATTTTGATTAAATTGTTGTACTTTTCGTTTTTGAGGTTTGATTGGTTGTATTGGTTTAATATGTAATAGACCAGGAATTTAAAGGAATTATTTTGCGTGTTGTTTTTTTTTTGCAAAAACTGGAATGAGATACAATATAATTTTAGTTAGCGAGAAATAATACAGTTAGGATGTGATGTTACATAAACGAAAAAATTAATTTACAGGTTGGGAACGTCACATTTTGCTGCAAGGGATTTTTGGAAAAAAGAAGAATGCAAAAAGATTCGGGCAACGAAGACGGATTTGTTTACAAGAATGTAATTTTTCTGTTTGAAAAAGTACAGAAAAAAAAAAAAATTGAAACTTAAGTTATGAATATGGATGTATTTTATGGCACTTATATTATTTTTTTACTTGTAAAGAAGAATGCATTACTCAGGAAATGCATTAAATAATCGATTTAAAAATAAAAAATTGAAAAAATATCGATTTGATAAACAGTAATTGAAAAATATTCTGATAAGTTTAGCAGATTTTTTGAGGTATAAATTTAAGAGATTACAACATTGTTCTTTTTTTCACGATTTTAAAAAATATGCCAAATACTTAAAAAAAAAACTTTATCAAAAAAACAGTTTTTAAAAAAAATAAATTTCAAGCAAGCATCACTTTGGAAAAAATAAGTGGTGAGGAAGTAAAGGATATTTTTTAAGGAACGTTCAAAATGTTTTCTAAAATAAATATATTCCATTTTAAATGCAATGGATAAAAAAAATTTCTTTTAAAATAAAAGAAGGAGTAGAGTGACTTAACTTTGGATTGTAAGGGTTTTTTTTAAGGAAAAAATTACTAATGGATTTGTCTACATTGGAAAATGGTGGAACAGAAAAAAATTTGACTTCTTAAGGTAAGGGAACCCGACGAAAATTAATTTTAAAAATGTTTAAAAAAAAATGCCAATTGAATTAAATGTGAAAAAAATAATTTACGGCAAAAGCAGGAAAGTAAGTTTGTGAGAATTGATTAGAAATGTAATATGTTAGCAACATTTTCAAGGTAGTCTAATGCCACACTCAACGAAAATTGTTGAAGTACTGCCAATAGTCTCTCGGACATCTCCTTAGCTTGTTTAGAAGGTCGTGGATTTAGGCTACCTGTTAATGCTTGTGCAAGTCTCATTTCTTGAAAACTTTGCTCCTTCTTCAAATTTTCAAAAAAGAATAGAAATTTGGATGATGTTTCCCAATTGTATGACTGAAGGAGTTGTGCCATCCCTCTATGGCATTGTTTGTTTTAGCACCTCCTTCCAAGCAGGTTGAGTAGCAGTTCGTTCCACCACTCCACATGGAAACGTGGCTTCCTCCTGCGACCCGATCGGCTTAGATGCCCAATCCATGTGTCCTCAAAGTAATTTAACAAGGGTGCCAATTTTTCTTCATTTTCGACATAATATTCTGATTCAGAAATTGCAGTGTAGTACTCGTCTACACTTTCAGGAGGTACAAAACAAAGTGCTGTTAATTTCTTTAATTCAAATTGTAGTTTGCTATCTGAGCAGTAATCTGAAACCAGGGATGTTTTTTGTAATTTACGCCAATATGCCTGGGAAAAATGAAAAAAACATCCCTGAATTTGGTTATCCACGTACATTTTGTTGATCACATTGATTATAGTCAATTCGAAATCTATAACGATTTTCCTAGGACTTTTCCCGGATGTTTTCTCTTTAATCACTGACAAAAATTCAGTGTAGGTTGCAGATTGCTTATCTGGTAAAAAACTATACACTAAAGGAACTACATTTTTGTTAATCTGTGCATGAATGCTGTAAATTTGAGTGAAAGGATGGGGCATACATTTAAACGTCCCATCCATCATCCAAATTTCAGTATTCTCTAACTTAAAAAGGTTGCGGGGAGTGCTAAATATTAGAATACGTTTAAGAGGGTTTTGGTTGTCATAGAGTAAGAAAGGTTCATTAGAGAAAGATAGAGTAAGTTCATGAGGAATATTTATGTCTGCAAAAGTTTGAGGGGTAACTGTGTGAGTGTTACTTGCCTGCTTTTTACGTTGAATAATTCTACGCAAATTGGGTATAATAGGCATATTACAAGCAATATGACCAGGGACATGCTGTGCAACCTGTCTTAAAATTCTACCAGGAGTTTCATTGGAGGTGGATGCAATATCTTTCATTTCGTTTATTTTTTCACGTATTTCTATCTCCATTGCAGAGGCAGAGTGGTTATGTTCAGTTGTTTTTATTATGTTGTCACCAACAGTAACCGCTCTGCCGCTGCAACGGGAAGAATAATATTGCACACACCTCCAATGTCTCCTTGGTTCACTTATCCTTTCATTACAATATATATATCCACAATGATTGAGAAGTCTGTTTCCTTTCCTGGATTTAATGTAAGATGCTGTGGCCTGGCTTGACATTATCTGTTGAAAAAATGAAAAGGGAAAAAAAATGTACTATGTTTTTCTATGTCTTTGTTTTATCTTTTAGAAATGTCTATTTATTTTCTTATTTACACAAGTTTATGGAGTTAGAATAGTAAGTGGCACCCCTACACTATCCAGCACTTACCCTACTGATGCACTTTCATGGAGTTAGAATAGTAAGTGGCACCCCTACACTATCCAGCACTTACACTACTGATGCTCTTTCATGGAGTTAGAATAGTAAGTGGCTCCCCTACACTATCTAGCACTTACCCTACTGATGCACCTTCCTGGAGTTAGAATAGTAAGTGGCACCTCTACACTGTTATGTTATGTTATGTTAAAAAAACAACAACAACAACAAAACCAACAACAACAACAACAACCTCCAACAACAACACTATCCAGCACTTACCCTAATGATGCACTTTCCTGGAGTTAGAATAGTAAGTAACACCTCTACACTATCCAGCACTTACCCTACTAATGCATTTTCCTGGAGTTAGAATAGTAAGTGGCACCCCTACCCTATCCAGCACTTACTATACTGATGCACTTTACTGGAGTTAGAATACTAAGTGGCACCCCTACACTATCCAGCACTTACACTACTGATGCACTTTCCTGGAGTTAGAATAGTAAGTGGCACCCCTACACTATCCAGCACTTACCCTAATGATGCTCTTTCATGGAGTTAGAATAGTAAGTGGCACCTCTACACTATCCAGCACTTACCCTACTAATGCACTTTCCTGGAGATAGAATAGTAAGTGGCACCCCTACCCTATCCAGCACTTACCATACTGATGCACTTTACTGGAGTTAGAATATTAAGTGGCACCCCTACACTATCCAGCACTTACCCTACTGATGCACTTTACTGGAGTTAGAATACTAAGTGGCACCCCTACACTGTCCAGCACTTACCCTACTGATGCACTTTCCTGGAGTTAGAATAGTAAGTGGCACCCCTACACTATCCAGCACTTACCCTAATGATGCTCTTTCATGGAGTTAGAATAGTAAGTGGCACCTCTACACTATCCAGCACTTATCCTACTAATGCACTTTCCTGGAGTTAGAATAGTAAGTGGCACCCCTACCCTATCCAGCACTTACCATACTGATGCACTTTACTGGAGTTAGAATATTAAGTGGCACCCCTACACTATCCAGCACTTACCCCACTGATGCACTTTCCTGGAGTTGGAATAGTAAGTGGCACCCCTACACTATCCAGCACTTACCCTACTGATGCACTTTCCTGGAGTTAGAATAGTAAGTGGCACCTCTACACTATCCAGCACTTACCTATTGATGCTCTTTCATGGAGTTAGAATAGTAAGTGATACCCCTACACTATACAGCACTTACCCTACTGATGCACCTTCCAGGAGTTAGAATAGTAAGTGGCACTCCTACACTATCCAGCACTTACCCTACTGATGCACCTTCCTGGAGTTAGAATAGTAAGTGATACCTCTAAAATTTTCATCATTTACTCTACTGAGGCTCTTTCTTTGCTTTTTACAAAATTTTCAAACCAACTTTTGCAATGTAGTTTGCGGATTAGATGTGTTTATTTTTATAAATTACCTTTGATTTTTGGAGTTTGCTTCTTTGTCTTCTTCCTGGTCTTTTGACTTCTTTTTAATTGGGTTTATTTGTTGATTGCTCTTTCGAGTTTTGCTTTTCAGGCTTGGCTCTAGAAAAACAATTGGAGAATGATTTAAATGTATTCTAAATGTTTCATCTTATTTTCATTTTTGAAGTTTTTGAAGTTGTGCAAAATTACAAAATTATTGTGTTATAATTTAATTTCAAACACTGTATTATCACTGTTTCAATTTTTTCAACTGCCTCATCTTCCTGGAATTAGAATACTCAGTGGCATATCTACACTAGCCAGCAATTAACCTACTGATGCACTTTCTTGGAGTTAGAATAGTAAGTGGCACCCCTACACTATTCAGCACTTACTCTACTAATGCACTTTCCTGGAGTTAGATTAGTAAGTGGCACCCCTACCCTATCCAGCACTTACCATACTGATGCACTTTCCTGAAGTTAGAATACTAAGTGGCACCCCTACAATATCCAGCACTTACTCTACTGATGCACTTTCCTGGAGTTAAAATATTAAGTACCACCCCTACACTATCCAACACTTACCCTACTGATGCACTTTCCTGGAGTTAGAATAGTAAGTGCCACCTCTACACTATACAGCACTTACCTTACTGATAATCCTAGTTTTTTGATATGTTTTTGTTTGGCTTTCTTTGTCGATTGGTATTCCCAGTTTTTGGTCTTGATTGGAGGGCTTCAGAAGATAAATTTGAGTATCTAAAATGTATTCAAAACATTTCATGAAAATCTGATTTCTATTGTTTGTGATTTAGTGATAACTGACAATTTTTAAATGATAAATAATTGTTATGTTCAAAACATCACATACTTTATTAGTGGTGCATTTTTATTGTGTAGGAATTCTAAATAATTTTCAAAATTAAACGCTTGCTTTCTCTAGAATTGCATTGTTTTGAAATTGTTTTAGTTTTTGTTTATTCTAAACCGTCGCACATTTTTTCAACAGCTGTACTTTGTAGATTTTGGATTTGAATTTGAAAATTCTACATCATGTCACACTTTCTGTACTGTTACATTTTCAAGTAGTAAGATCAATATTTAATTCCGTTTTTTCGGTGATAATTTCCTTTATAATTTATACTTTCATTAAATATAAAAAATATTTACCTTCTTAAAATCTAGACGATTGTATTTCGAAAATGAATGGATTTTTTCTTAAACCAATTTGGTTTTTCTGTGAGAAAAGAATAATTTAAAGGTATGGATTATTACATCGGAAGGCGTGTAAACTATTTACTCATGTGTTTTGGTAAATAGGAAAAAAAATACCTTATTTTAAATCGTGGTGAGTAGTGTTGCTCTTTAGAAAAAAAGCTTTATTTTGAAAAGCTGGTTTATTCGTCTCACTTGGTTGGAGAACTGTTTCTAAAAGAAATAAATATTATTTGTTGTTTAAAAAAAATTATAGTATTTTTCTGAATAGAATACTTTATTTTAAAAAAATTACAATGTTTTACTATTAGTAACGTTTATAATTTTTGGGGAATATTTAGAGTTATTTGTAAAAATATTCAGGTATTTCCTTAGTTAAAGGTTAATGTTGTATTATTTATTGTATTTAAAAAAGAAATATTTCTAATTTATTGCTGCTCAAATGCTATAATCAAACATTTCTTTACTTCGTTTTCTTAACTTACTTGAATGTAATGGAAAAAATGCTTCAAAGTTGGCTACGGCTGATATCGGGTTGAAGAGGTCAGAGAGTCAGCTTTTGATGTCTGGTCACCCTGGGAGTTGATAATCAACTGATTTAAAAATGGTGTCTTGCTCGTATTTATAACTTTTAGTCAGTAGCATCATTATTTTTTTAATTTACACCGTTAGTTTTCTAATTTTATTTTCATTCATACAATGTGAAAACGTATAATTTAAAATGTTGTGTTTTGATGTGATGTTTTGACATTTCGTTCCGTTTTGGCATCCATTTTGAAAGTATTATTTATATTTAATGACATGGAAATGCTAGATGGACTTCATTTTAAACTAGAGTGCTTAAAATGGCGGTTCTCTGTATGTAAAATGTTTCTGTTTTAGAAAAATGTTTGTTTTTCATTTATTTAATAATCGTTTTCAAGTTGTTTTGAAAAGTACATCGTTCTCTCGGTGAAATTTGTGAATTTTCATAAATACGAGTACTAGTTTTGTTACTCGAGTATTAATTTTGTTACTCGAGTATTAATTATAAAATCTCTGTGATTTCGGGGCATTTCCGTGCAGTTTATCACCACATTTTAATACACTTCCCCACCCAAAAAAACCTAATTTCCCTGCATCCCGTGGTAGGTATTATTGTACTTAAAACATTTTTTTTTGTTATTTATTTATATAATTTATTAAATAATGCGTTGTAAAGGTATGCATTTTTAAGAAATTCGGGGCTTTTCCGTGCAGTTTATCACCACATTTTAATACACTTCCCCACCCAAAACCCCCTAATTTCCCTGCATCCCGTGCCAGATGTTATATTACAAAAAAATATATATATATATATTATTTAATAGCGTTGTAAAAGTATGCGTGTTAAAGGATTTTGTTGTAATGGTACTTTTTCATTAATAACTCTATATTGCGTTGTAATAGTATTCGTTGTAAAATATTGCGTTGTGATATCTTATGCGTTGTAAAAAATGCGTTGTAAAAGTATGCGTTGTAATAACATGCGTTGTAACGTCATACATCCGGATGAAGAGTGTCAGCGCGGTAGTAGGACCGCCAAGGAGGGCAGCAGGATACAACAGAACAGAACGCCCGCACAGAGACGCAGAGAATCAGAACAGGAAACACAACCGACCAAAACCGGAAGTCAGGCAATTCCTACGGGGACAGAATACCCGGAAGTGGGAGCTCGACGCTAGAACGCAAAGCGGCGTTCTGTTGAAGTGGTGCGTCTTTTATAGTGACCAAGGCAATCAGAACTTCTTCGCGAGTGGGACCTCGGGGCAAGACAATGGCCCCCTACCAACCCCAGTCCACTTTTCACTCATTTTGTGCCCACGAAAGAGGCTTCCAGTCATGTCTTTACCTGCACAGTCACCACAGCATGAAAGCTCACTAGCCTGTGCGGCCGAGGATACGGTACCCACAGACCATGTGGGTTGGCAGCCAGAGGTCGAGCCAGTCCACCACCCCCTCCTGGCGGCCACAGCCTCCAAACCTCTTTAGTTTACCCTCAAACCATCATGGGCCACCAGTGGGAGGCAGGATACACCATCTCCTGCACCACTGGAGGTCAATAACTTCCGACCACTGTTTCTCGAGATTGTCCAATGGGGCTACTCCCTCTCCTTCATGACTACCCCTCCACCCATTCCACCCACTTGCGACAGGCTGACTTAGGACCATCTCTCCTTACACCACCAGGAATAAGCAGCTCTCTTGACCAAGAGAGCCAAAGAGAGTGTGCCGTTGCCAGAAGTAGGTACTGAGTGTTATTCCCCGCTACTTTATGGAGCCCAAAAATGGCAGAGGCCTTCGTCCTATCCTAGACCTATGCCCTCTCAATTTCTTCCTGAAAAGGAGAAATTCAAAATGCTTATACTCCCTCAAGTCCTGTCTGCCCTAGACCGAGGATATTGGATGGTAGCTTTGGACTTGCAAGATGCATACTCCCACATCTCTGTTCTGACGGCCCACAGTCGTTCCCTGTGGTTCACGGTAGGTCACAAGCACTTTCAGTTCCCTGTGCTCCCTTTATGGCCTTACCGACGTCCTTTGCGTGTTTACCAAGGTGATAGTGGTGGTTGCAGCTCATCTGTAGAGATCAGAGGGTGCCAGTCTTCCCCTATCTCGACTTCTGTCTGTTGAAAGCAGTCGTCTTGCATCTCCAGACTATGATGGACCTCCTACACTCCCTGGAGTTCACTATCAATGTGTCGAAGTCACACCTGACTCCCTCTCAGACTCTCCCTTTCATTGGAGCTGTCCTGGACATGGTGCAGTTTCTGGCTTATCCTCCCAAACAGCAAGTCTATGATATTCAGGCTATGGTACTAATGTTTAAGCCCCTATCCTGGGTTTTGGTGAGATTGACTCTGAGGCTGCTCTGCCTCATGGCATCCTGCATCCTGCTTGTGACACAGGCCTGCTGGCATATGTGGGTTCTGCAGTGGGACCTGAAGTTCCAGTGGGCGCAGCATCAGAGAAATCTTTCCGACATGCTGCAGATATCAGCGGGTAGCGCAAACATTCTGCAGTGGTGGGTCACAAACTATGATTGGGTCAACTGCAGATCCCTTTCCCTACCAGACCTCACAGTGGTGACAGATCTGTCACTCCTGGGATAGGGGGGCCATCGGGGCGAAGTGTACATCGGAGACCTCTGGTCTCCGGCAGAATCTGGATCCCACATCAACCTACTGGAGCTCTGGGCGATCCAACTGGCATTGAAAGCCTTTCTACACTCCATCAAGGGAAGGCTAGTGCAAGTGTTCATGGACAACACCACCACCAGGTGGTACTGCTACAAACAAGGCGGGGGGATTATGATCCCTGGACCAAAGCCTCCATCTAGCCTCCCACCTACCACTCCTCGACATGGCCTCAAGGACTTTCAGCGCCATGATGCTCCTTCCGGAGCGAACGCTGCGCTCTATAAATACCCCTTCAAATATCAAATATCAAAATCCCTATGTCAAGAGTCCCTGCCCCTCTGGACATGGCTGACATGTCTGGGCATATCCCTGGTGGTTTAGCACCTGGCAGACTCTCTGAACGCCAGAGCGCACAAACTCAGCCGAAGATGCATAGCGGCTCATGAATGGCGTTTCCATCCAGAGGTGGTGCAAAGTTTCTTTCAGCAGTGGGGATAGCCTTGGTTAGATCTGTTCACCACCGCAGATAACTTGCAATTTCATCACTTCTACACGCTGGAGTTTCCAAGGCAGCTGTTGCTTGGAAATGCCCTTTGTCTCGATTGGACCTCAGGTCTCCTGTATGCCTTTCTGCCCATACCACTTCTGCCCAGAGATCTTAAGAACATCAGGAATGACTTGGCCCAAGGCATCCTTGTGGCTTTGAACTGGTCTCTGAGAGTTTGGTATCCTGAGCTGTTGAGCATGGCCATCAGTCCTGAGATCAGGCTGCCTCTTCGGGAGGATCTTCTTTCACAGCGTATGGGGAGTGTTCTCAACCAACCAGAACCTATCAACGTTCTGCCTTCATTGAGCGGCGTCAGTTGAAAGCTTTCAACCTCCTCCCAAAAAGTTTACAATGTTATCTTCGCAGACAGGTGTCCCTCCACCAAGATGGTATACGCCTGCCACTGGCGCAATGTTGTGGCATGGTGTGCAGAACAACAAATTCATCCCCTTTCTACCCCTTTCTCAAGGCCTCCTGTTGATCCTTTCTCTAGCCCAGCAAGGCTTTGCTTTCTGCACCTTTAAGGGCTTTCTTTCTGCCATCTCAGCCTTTCTGCAGTTGTCAGATCAGCTATGCCTGTTCAAATCCCCTGTTATAAATAGGATTTTGTAAGGTCTCCAACATAGGTTTCCACTTTCAATCTTTATAATGCCTCCGTGGGACCTCAATCTCGTACTTACATTTATGATGTGTCCTCCCTTTGAGCTGCTTCAAAACTGTCCTCTCAGGATCTTAACCATCAAGACGGCCCTCCTAGTGGCGATAACATCTGCCCGTAGGGTCACTGACCTTTAGGCTTTGTCGTATAAGCCTACTGACCTAACCATCTTTCCAGACAAGCTGGTTCTTCGCACTAGAGTTTTTTTGTTCCAAATGTCACTCCCTTTCATGTAGGCCAGTCCATCACCCTGCCTACCTTTCATGTTCCTCCACATCCCTCTAAGAAAGAGGAGTGAATCTATCGACTGGACCCAAAAAGTGTTGTTGTTCTTCCTTGACCGCACAAAAGAGTTCCCAATGGATGAACAACTCTGTGTGGGTTATGTCTGAGCCAAGGAAGGGCAGGCCGTGCAGAAACTGATCATCTCCCTGTGGATTTTGCTCTGCATTACAACCTGATATGCATTGGCCAAATGGCACCCTCCTAAGGGTTTGCGTGCTCATTCCACTAGAGCAAAAGCTGCGACCAGTGCGTTAGCATACAAAGTTCAGGTCCTGCACATCTGCCAGGCAGCATCATAGGCATCTCTGCACACGTTTACCAGGCACTACTGCCTGGACAGTCAGATCCATGGTGAAGGGCACTTTTCCCAGTTAGTCATGCAGGACTTTTTAGCATGAAATTGTTTTGCAAGTATTGAGAATATGGGCCTTGACGTTGCTTGAAGGCATCGAAGATTGTGACCTCTTTTGTACGTAAGTCAATCCATCTCTCTTCTGACATTCTTTACTCCCCCAGCCCTTAACGCATCAAAATAGTACAAACTCCATCAACCAGACAGACCCCAGACTGCAATGTGGGCATCAGTGCATACATTCACGAAGCATTACTGCTCTGGCAGCCAGGTCTTCCAGGAAGGGCATTTTGGCCGTTTGGTTCTCCTAGACTTTTTGGTCTGTTATGGCACAGCCCACCACCTGGGATAAGGGAATAAGTGACTTGCCATCAGTAATGCTCTTTCTGGTGGATACTCCAACCGCAAATTGCTCACCACCCTTCTACCTCCCCGTTCTGCGTAATGAACTCTTTCCCATCTAAAAAAAGGTCAGAAATTAAAGATCAACACACCGGCACGAAGGTAAGTACCATGTTCTTTACAGAAAAAAATTGGCAAAGTCAAAAGCTCTGCATTGCCATTATAAAAGTGAGACCTGCTGGCTTTGTCAGTGCTTGGTTCAGAGTTGGATTCTGGTTGGAATCTCAGCTGGTGGAAAAAGGTACAGCCTGGGTTTCACTTTTAACGAAAGCCCAAAAAAGAAAATGCAGGTTTCTCGTGCTCTATATGTATGTAAGGATAGATATGTAGGTTAATGTGTGCAGTTAAAATGAAAATGGATACTTGAATAACAGTCAACACAAAGATTTTTTTTTAGACTTGAATAAACGTTTAATACTACCTAGCTCAATGGCACCCATTTTATCAACCGCTGATTAATAAAAATAGGTTGAGGTAAAAGCTGAACTGATGCAAATGCATGCCTTGCAGGTTACACGCGGCCAAGTTATTTTATTATAACTGCAACTCGTGACCTGCATTGGGCAGAAGGATCTATCACATATAGGTCATGGGGGGCGTGTAGCCTGTAAGGTACACACAATGCTCTACAACAGGCACTTTCATCTTCTATTGCTCATGAAACAGATCTTGGACCTGAAATTACTCTCGTTTGGGTAGTAAAGACGTTAACCACCTGGGCTCTACCATGTCACTTGCATGATACAACTAGGTGTCAGCATCTGGTGCTTTAACCCACTAAGCAAGCTTAAAATCCAATCTGTTTCGGGTAGTAAAGCAAGTAATACATTTTTTCCTTGCTGTCAGTTTCTTTGAGGACACTTTTTGTAAAAAAGTAATGCAAATATACTCAAGATATAATGGCTGTCCATAGGCATAGGCTGACCAATTGACTCTGCTCTTCTAGACTCTACCACCTTTCTCCCTCCTAAATTTGTGAGTTCACCTGGTGTATATTTTTCATTTCCATCACTGCACAGTAACCTGCAGAGTGCTAAAATCGAAAATCATATAAAATGGAAGCTTCTTTACATTACTGCTCTGGGATTCCCACAATTAGACTGAATGCAAATATTCTTTCGTGTCACTGTTTATGTCGGAGGCTGGTGGAAGGCTGCAAATTACACCACCGTTTTAGATTTGTGTGCAAACTTAAGAATCCTTTATTGACGTTTTTGCAGAAGAATTCCATCTCCGCGTATAAACAAATGTGAGCTTTATGTATATTTTGACCGGTTTGGCGTAATTTTGCATTTATAACTATTCTTCCAAAACAACCGACTTTGCCTGTCCCCAACAAATGCGACACCGGAGCTTTGCCGACTTTGTGCTGCCTGTCCCCGTCTGTACAACCTCGTTGCACGGGTTTGTGGGCCGGAATTTTGCTCAACTTCAAAGGCAATTAATGCGCATAAGCTACTACACAAAACCTTGCAGAGACCGTGCAACTAACTCAAGAGAAATTAAACATGGAAGTTTCAGTTAGCGCTGTGGAACGGAAGAGGGCGCTGTCCGCATTCTGACCAGTAAATGTCTACTCTTTCATGTATAGGTCATGTAAAACCTCGGAGCTGGGATTTCGGACTGTCGATCAGTAAAACTAGACTAGATTTTGTGATTGATATATGATATATTACTCAAGACTAACATAAGGATGACATAAGGATAATCCGCTTAGCCCAACCATCCTTAACAAACAACAATGTTTGATTTTATAGTGTTTACCTTCTATTCGGTTCCAAGGTATACCGTTACTTCAACCAAGCTCCATCACTTACAAAACTCTGCCTTGCACTCGCACTTTATGAAACAACGTGGTAATCCATTTGAGGTGTTCCAAACCGATACTGGGGCTCCAGTATGGTGTTTTCACTCAAGGTCCCCTTTGAAAAAACAATGACTAAAATGTATTTATACAGAGATAACAGGTCATGTTGACATTGAATATATTTTTTCGTGTTGGTACACTAGCTGCCGGTGAACACTTCTATAAATATGTCTGAAATTATTTTATTGCACTTATTTGCGTTTTGCACTTTAATCGCGTTATTTGCACATTGGTTTTAACATGAAAGACGTTTTTTGATAAATTTCATAATTGAGGTCTTATAATGATTTTTAAAAATTGTGATGCAATTTATTTTCTTTAATATCAAATCATGTCTTATATGGACTACATATTTGCAATTTTGCACATGTAATGTTGTAAAAGACAAAAGTAGAAAGAAAGACTTGCTACTTCACAGACACGGGAACCGTCTTCTCTATGTCTATTGCTTTTGTATGCCTCTAATTGTAAACGTCAGCACTTTCTCAATTACTTAAACCCTTCAGCACTTTCTCAATTACTTAAACCAATGTGAACCTCTGCACTGTGTCATGTGATCAAGGCACGTGGGAACGGCTGAAACGCGTCATGGCGACTGTAAGCACGAAATAAACAACGAACACTGAATTGTGGTCCGTATCCTCTTTTTGGCTGTGCAGGATTGCACATTTAAATCGGAGTACCTGGATATATATATTTCTGTAGTAGGGGATCTCTGTGTATAGTCATAATCTAGTGAATAGTCCCGCCCATGTGCGTGGACCCCGGAGCAATCAAAAATAATCTCTTACAGTGTCGAAAAATGCAGAACTGCACAGACACTTAAGAGAGAATTTAAAGACAGATAATGCAGCCTAAAAAGGCTACACTGTCCAGTACTTCAACTAGAAATTCCACCACAAAAATCCACAAAACAGCAAAGCCTGTACAGATTTCCCTTGCTTTAACAGCAAAATCCCTCAGGAATGATAGAGAGAAGAACCTGGACAGACAAGCCCCATAGGCTGCCATTATGTGGCTCAGAACAGGATACTGTGCCTTTAAGAGAACTTTCCAGAACTTCACAGTATCCCAGAATGCACTGCAGGTCCCAGTTACTTTCAGTTCTTTTTTCCGGCTCCTGCAAGCAGGACCCTGGAGCATTAAGCTCTCCCTTTTCAAGGGTTTATTGGTGTTTTTTCACTGTAAAGTCGATTTGAGTACTTGCTAAGTACTTTTAGGCTTTTCTTCTTGGTGTTTTGCACTCTTTTGATGTCAAATATGCCTGCATTATTTGACAAATGCCCGGTGTGCTCCAGGAAGAAGGCAAAGTCAGACCCTCATGAGGTGTGTATCCTCTGCCTGCCCTCTTCCCATATTCCAGAGGAGTGTGAGATCTGTCAAGGCTTCTCTGGCAGGACCCTGAAGGACAGAATGAAGATCAGACTTCAGGGCCTCGAGGAAAGGAGGCTGAAGGCGCAAGGTGGGTCTGGAGGGGCTTCATCTGCCCGTGCTGAGGCCTCTGGGGGGCTCCCCAGGGGCAGGACGTCCAGCAAAAGTCCACATTCTCCGTCTAGGTCGGTAGCACTGACCACGACGTCGAGAGGGAGGTCCACGGCCAGCTCCCAGTCACCCAGGGCTCTGGGTCGAGAAAACGTCGCCCGTCGACGTCGAGGGACTTACACAGGCCGCCGTCGAACCTAGTGACGATTTCTTCGTCGTCGTCTTCGGCGTCGACGGGCCCGGCGTCGGCGCTCGCCGTCGAGGCGACACCGCCGATCGCCGTCGACGGACAGGACATTGTCGTCGTCGAGGGGATCCTCGTCGTCGAGGCCGCCGTCGAAACGGAAGAGGTCGCCGTCGAGGCAGAAGACATCTCCGGCGAGGAAGAAGTCGCCGTCGAGGCGGTCGAGGTCGCCGTCGAGGCGGACAAGGTCGCCGTCAAGGCGTTCGAAGAGGTCACCGTCGAGGCGGTCGAGGTCGCCGTCGAGGCACAAGAGATCGCCGTCGAGGCATAAAGGATCGTCGTCGAGATGGTCGGGCTCGACGTCGAGGCATGGAGGCCGTTCGACGCCGAAGCATAGAAGACGGTCGACGCCGAAGGGGCGCTCGACGTCGAGGGACCTACGTTCAACGCCTGGTCACCGTTCTTCGTCATCGAGGGGTCGTGCTGACAGGCCTAGGACTGTGGGGGGCTCCCCTCAGTCCGGAAAGGATGGCGGGTCACCGGGATGGGTGCACTCAGAGGTGTATGCCCCGAAGAAGGCTGTTCCGCCTCCTCCTCCGTTGCCAGGAGGTCTCCCTCCGAGGGCGCCAACCCCTCCTCCGTTGCCTCCTCTGCCTCCACTTCCAACAGGCCCTAGGACCCCTGTGCCGAGGTCGGTCTCGTTGCCCAGGCTTTCGACACCTCCCAAGAAGACTCCTAAGTCTAAGGAACCACCCAAGCCCAAGACGTCCGCCCCGGGGAAACCGGCTGAACGCCCCAGACCTACGAGGTCAAGGTCGCGCTCCAGGCGGAGAGACAGGTCGAGGAGCAGACACAGGTCCTCCACCAGATCTAGACATCGCCACAGGAGGCATAGGTCCAGATCCCGTACAGCATCATCTAGGACCCGTTCCTATTCGCCTACTCTATCGGATTCTCCGGAGACTAGGGTGTCCCCGGTCGACGACATTGGCACGTTCCAGGAGGTGCTCCTGCGGGGGGCTGCGAAGTTGGGTATCACGGTGACGGCTCCTACACCTACGACGTCCGTGATATTCGAGACGCTTCACAAGAAGCACCTGTCTCGCCCTCTTCTGCCGTTGGTCCCAGGACTGGTCGAACCGGCGGAAGCGCTGTTCCTTACACCGGCGGTGGTGAAGGCTGCTCCCTCAGGACTCCTGAAAAAGTACAGAGCTCCTGACTCGGACCCGGCCTTCCTACGTGTGGACCCGATGCCCGACTCGGTGATAGTGACGGCGGCCAGGAAGTTGCATTCTACCTCCCCGTCCTCCACAGTGCCACCGGATAAAGAGAGCCGCTGGATTGATTCGGCTGGTAGGAAAGCCTGTGGGACTTCTTCCACCACTATGAAAGCCTCCAGCGATTCAGCCTTGCTAGGGCGGTACAACCGTGCGCTATGGGACTCCCTGGAACAGTTTGCGGACCTTGTGCCACGCGACAGGAGGGAGGACTTCCTGGAAATTGTCTCGGAAGGGATGCTGGTTTCCAACCAGGCCATCAGTGCCGCTGCGGACATAGCACTGTTGGCCGCACATGGCTACTGTCACAGGGTCAACCAGCGCCGCCATGCTTGGCTCAGGCTTACGTCACTGAAGCCTGAGGCGCAACAGCGGGTGGCCAATCTGCCGTTTTCCGGTGAAACACTCTTCGGAAAACATGCTGACGACGAAATGGCCCGGATGAAGGCCGAGGCTGAAACCCTGACGGCTGTGGGTCTGTAGAAACCCAAGGACAAAAAGCCTTACCGCCAGTTCCAACGGCGGTTCGGGTCGCAGGGGAAAGGAAGAGGGCAGTCTTCTGGACAACAGCAGCAGCAACAACAGCAGCAGTTCCGAAGACCCTTCCAAAAACGTCAGAGAGGTAGAGGTGGACAGCAGTCCTCTACCGCGACCAAAGGCCCGGCCGGGTCGCGCCCCTGAGCGGTTACTTCCCCTTCATCCGTTACCCGCTCCGGTGGGGGGAAGCGTTCAATTTTTTCTGGCAGAGTGGAGAAAAATTACTCAGGACAAGTGGGTGCTGAATATTGTTTGCAATGGATACAGTCTTCGGTTCATCAGCCCTCCTCCATCGATTCCTCCGGTCAGCTCGCAGTATCAGCTGCGCGAGCTCCAGGCGGAGGCCGATATCCTGTTAAGGAAAAGGGCGATAGAAGATGTACCTCTGTCTCAAAGGGGAAGAGGTCTGTACTCCCGGTTCTTTCTGGTCCGCAAGAAGGACAAGAACGAGTTCAGGCCCATTCTGGACTTGCGACAGGCAAACAAGTGGATTTGCAGAGAAAAGTTTTGCATGCTGTCGTTGCATCAGATTTATCCTCAGTTGCAACGGGTAGACTGGCTATGTGCCATAGACCTACAGGATGCATACTTCCATGTGCCCATTGCACACAAACACAGGAAGTTCCTGCGATTTCAAGTCGGCGCCAATCACTATCAGTACACGGTACTCCGTTCGGGCTGAAGTCTGCGCCCAGGACGTTCTCGAAGTGCATGGCAGTGGTAGCGGCACACCTGAGGAAGAACAAGGTGTTTGTCTACCCGTACCTGGACGATTGGTTGATCAAGGCCTCCTCCTTCTCGGAAGCTCAAGCACACTTGGGAGAGGTGTGGCGCCGCGGCCAGGGCGACTGACGCTGGAATCTGGGGACCACGGTTCGATCCCCGGCTCCGGCGGCAGGTTAGCCCAGCACCATGTGACTCTGGGCAATAGCTCGCTTAATCTTCCCGACGGCCCCCAGCGCCTAGAGACCCTTACGGGTGATTGTGCGCTTTACAAATGTGGACTTTACTTCCAGAAGACGTGCGTTCTGTTGAACAAGCTGGGGTTGCACATCAACCTGTCCAAGTCTGTTCCGACTCCGGTCCAGTGCATTCAGTACCTGGGAGCCTCCATCGATACGCTGTCAGCAAGCGTGTCTCCTTCGGAAGAGCGACGATTATCACTCCTTCTGAAGGTTCAGGCTCTCATGTCCACTCCATCCAGTAAGGACGGTATCTTCTCTACTGGGATCGATGGCCTCTTGTATCTTCCTGACGCCACATGCACGGCTGCACATGAGACCGCTGCAGGAGTGCTTAGAAGATCAGTGGGACCAGAGGAGAGGTTCTTGGGGCGACAAAATACGACTGTCTCTGCATGCTCTTCAGTCTCTGAAGTGGTGGTGTTCAGCGGAGAATCTCCTCAGAGGGGTTCCCTTCCACAAGGACATTCCCACACAGACTATCGTGACGGATGCTTCTCTCCAGGGTTGGGGAGCGCACTCCGGAGACTTACAGATTCAAGGGACGTGGTCCCAGACGAAGTCCACGTACCACATCAATTTCCTGGAACTCAGAGCTGTTCACTTAGCGCTGAAGGCTTTTCACCCGTCCTTCCGGACCAACTCTCTGCTTGTACAGACGGACAATATGACCACGATGTATTACCTCAACAAGCAGGGGGGCTCAAGATCCCGCACTCTGTCGCAGGAGGCGCAGGCGATCTGGCACTGGCTTCTGGCCCGAGGACTGTCGATAACGGCCACTCATCTGCCAGGTGTGCAGAATGTTCAGGCAGACGAGCTGAGCAGACTGATTCAGGAAAACCACAAATGGGTCATAAACGTCGAAGTACTAGGAGAGGTCTTCGCAAGGTGGGGAACTCCAGACGTAGATCTGTTCGCCACCGCCGAAAACAGCAAATGCCGAGACTTCGCCTCCAGGTACTACCAGCCAGGGACGCTGGGGAACGCGTTATGGATCAACTGGTCGAACAGCTTTCTGTACGCTTTTCCACCCATTCCCCTGATCCCGACGGTTCTCATCAAGCTGTCCCAATCCAGGGCGAGGATGATTCTGATTGCCCCGGAATGGCCCAGACCGTGGTGGTTCACGGACCTGCTTCACCGGTCTCTCCTTCCTCACATGAAGCTGCCGTGCAGGCCGGACCTTCTCACGAAGTTCGGGGGGGGAAATGGTGCACCCCAACCTCTCGTCTTTGAGTTTGGCGGCATGGCTCTTGAAATAGTGCAATATGGCCATCTGAATCTCCCAGAGGATTGTATGGACATACTGAAGGAGGCTAAGCGACCTTCCACTAGGACTTCTTATGCTTACAAGTGGAAGAGGTTTTGCATCTGGTGCAAGTCTAAGAACTATGACCCTACGACATGCAAGGAGGATGTCATCCTTCCATATCTGCTACATCTTGCGCAGTCTGGCCTTAATGTCCATTCCATTAAGGTTCATCTGGCTGCTTTGACTGCCTACAGGAAATGCCCTTCACAGACTTCCTTCTTCCAGATCCCTGTGATCAAAGATTTTCTGGAAGGCTTGAAGAAAGTATTCCCTCCTGTCAGGCTTCCTTCGCCTTCATGGGACTTGAATGTGGTGCTGCCCAGGTTGATGAAGGAGCCTTTTGAACCTATTCATAAGGCTTCGTTGCAGCACCTCTCCTGGAAGGCGGCGTTCCTCGTGGCCATTACATCGGCCTGCAGGGTGAGTGAAATTCAGGCGTTGTGTTGCCAAGAACCTTATACTGTATTTCATGCTGCTAAGGTTGTTATGCGTACTCACCCTAAATTTCTTCCCAAGGTTATTTCTGATTTTCATATCAACCAGACTATAACTTTACCTCGGTTCTTTCAGAATCCTTCATCTCCAGCGGAAAGGTCTTTACATTCCCTGGATGTTCGGAGGGTGTTGAAATTTGTATCTGGATAAAACCAAAGATATTCGTAGGTCAGACCAATTGTTCATCAATTATGGATCAGTCAGGACAGGTCTTGCTACCTCTAAGCAGTCCATCTCGAGGTGGATTATGTCCTGCATACAATTGTGTTACCAAAAGGCTAATAAGACCTTAGGGGGTAAACCTAAGGCTCATTCCACCAGGGGCAAAGCTGCCACGACTGCTTTGCTCCGTAATGTTCCAATTGCAGAAATCTGCAAGGCGGCCACTTGGAAGTCGGTTCAGACCTTTGCTAAGCATTAGTGCCTGGACACTGATGCCAGAGCAGACGCTCAGGTTGGGCAGGCTTCGCTGCGAAATCTGTTCGCACAATAGTGGTGTTATTTCTCGTTTCTCCACCGCCGCTTTGGTATGGGGATGGGCTTGCCATTCTATTCACTAGATTATGACTATACACATAGATCCCCTACTACAAAAGGAGTAGTTTCTGTCCTGTAACTCCAGTTCTGTAGTAGGGGTATCTCTGTTATAGTCATAAGCGTCCGCCCTCCTCCCCGGTGGAGAGAGATATTCATGTACGGAATGCTACAGGTCTGGCGTGTTACGCCTTCAAAAAGAACTGAAAGTAACTGGGACCTGCAGGGCATTCTCGGATACTGTGAAGTTCTGGAAAGTTCTCTTAAAGGCACAGTATCCTGTTCTGAGCCACATAATGGCAGCCTATGGGGCTTGTCTGTCCAGGTTCTTCTCTCTATCATTCCTGAGGGATTTTGCTGTTAAAGCAAGGGAAATCTGTACAGGCTTTGCTGTTTTGTGGATTTTTGTGGTGGAATTTCTAGTTGAAGTACTGGACAGTGTAGCCTTTTTAGGCTGCATTATCTGTCTTTAAATTCTCTCTTAAGTGTCTGTGCAGTGCTGCATTTTTTGACACTGTAAGAGATTATTTTTGATTGCTGCGGGGTCCACGCACATGGGCGGGACTATTCACTAGATTATGACTATAACAGAGATACCCCTACTACAGAACTGGAGTTACAGGACAGAAACTACTCCATATATGGACTGCCCATCAGGGGCTTGCCATGATCAGTATCAGGGCTGGTACCTGCATTCCCATCATCAGTTCGCCAAATCCTCTGAAGAGAAGGCGGGAGCCTTCGAAACGCGTCAGGAATTCCACAGCGAAATGGGATTGAATCACTTTCTCTTGAGCTCCTCAGCTATTCAAGCACGCTGTGGCAAGAAAGGCGAGTTCAAGTTTCTCCCCGCGAGTGTGACCGTGTCCTTACACGTGAGCGCACATATGTGGATGACACCATCACCATCCTTTTACCGCACCCGCCAGAAGAGTGCAGCAGCGCCATGATGGTAACGAGCGAGCAGAGCCCCTGCATATACGCTGAGCACCGCCAAGCAGCCTCAAGGTAGGAGCCGACTAGGGCAAGCATCCAGCTTGCTAGTCTGACGGGCATATATCCGTCTGCTACTCCGATATCGTGAGGTCGCTTGGTTGGCGAGGGGAGACCACTCGTCCGCCTCGATCCACACATGGGGCGCCAAGACTAAACAGGACTACCAGTCCCAGCAGGCACTGGGACATTTGGACTGCCCATCAGGGGCGTGCCATGATCAGTATCAGGGCTGGTACCTGCATTCCCATCATCAGTTCGCCAAATCCTCTGAAGAGAAGGCGGGAGCCTTTGAAACGCGTCAGGAATTCCACGGCGAAATGGGATTGAATCACTTTCTCTTGAGCTCCTCAGCTATTCAAGCACGCTGTGGCAAGAAAGGCGAGTTCAAGTTTCTCCCCGCGAGTGTGACCGTGTCCTTACACGTGAGCGCACATATGTGGATGGAACCATCACCATCCTTTTACCGCACCCGCCAGAAGAGTGCAGCAGCGCCATGATGGTAATGAGCGAGCAGAGCCCCTGCATATACGCTGAGCACCGCCAAGCAGCCTCAAGGTAGGAGCCGACTAGGGCAAGCATCCAGCTTGCTAGTCTGACGGGCATATATCCGTCTGCTACTCCGATATCGTGAGGTCGCTTGGTTGGCGAGGGGAGACCACTCGTCCGCCTCGATCCACACATGGGGCGCCAAGACTAAACAGGACTACCAGTCCCAGCAGGCACTGGGACATTTGGACTGCCCATCAGGGGCGTGCCATGATCAGTATCAGGGCTGGTACCTGCATTCCCATCATCAGTTCGCCAAATCCTCTGAAGAGAAGGCGGGAGCCTTTGAAACGCGTCAGGAATTCCACGGCGAAATGGGATTGAATCACTTTCTCTTGAGCTCCTCAGCTATTCAAGCACGCTGTGGCAAGAAAGGCGAGTTCAAATTTCTCCCCGCGAGTGTGACCGTGTCCTTACACGTGAGCGCACATATGTGGATGGAACCATCACCATCCTTTTACCGCATCCGCCAGAAGAGTGCAGCAGCGCCATGATGGTAACGAGCGAGCAGAGCCCCTGCATATACGCTGAGCACCGCCAAGCAGCCTCAAGGTAGGAGCCGACTAGGGCAAGCATCCAGCTTGCTAGTCTGACGGGCATATATCCGTCTTCTACTCCGATATCGTGAGGTCGCTTGGTTGGCGGGGGGAGACCACTCGTCCGCCTCGATCCACACATGGGGCGCCAAGACTAAACAGGACTACCAGTCCCAGCAGGCACTGGGACATTTGGACTGCCCATCAGGGGCATGCCATGATCAGTATCAGGGCTGGTACCTGCATTCCCATCATCAGTTCGCCAAATCCTCTGAAGAGAAGGCGGGAGCCTTCGAAACGCGTCAGGAATTCCACGGCGAAATGGGATTGAATCACTTTCTCTTGAGCTCCTCAGCTATTCAAGCACGCTGTGGCAAGAAAGGCGAGTTCAAGTTTCTCCCCGCGAGTGTGACCGTGTCCTTACACGTGAGCGCACATATATATACATATATATATATATATATAATATATACTCTTTTAAAATCAAGAACATTAATAAAGAATAATTTTGCAACTGAGATACTGTCGTCAGATACAGTGATTTACGTCGCGTGTTACATACTTGGATATTTCACAGTTATACATTTTGATGAATATATGTCAGGCTCTCAATAACCTGCTGTATTGTTAATAGAATTGTGAGTGCTGGATCACCAGTGAAAAAATAATGTTTTGAAAATTGTTTTCAAATTAGGAGTAGAAAGGGGTTGTACTCCTGGTCCTATTGCACCACATTCAGATATATTTGTATAATTTATTGCAAAATTAGTCTTTATTAATTTTCTTCTTTTTAAAAGCGTCATTAAAGTAGTGACATTAAAGTAGTGATTTGTAGTATATATATATAGATTCACGCCCATTCTTTGCCTGCAGTCTCTCAAAATGTTTATCATGGGCATGGCACCTTAGAATCAAAAGGCTTAAATGAACTGTTTAATCTGATTCTTAAATTCTTGTTTTATATTGTGTTTCTTACCTGCAAATGTCAGATGTAAAAAAGGCAAGAAACCCTGGTGTAAATAGATTAATTCTTGTTTTTAACTGCAAAATGTGTTTTTTATAATGTGATGCTTTTATGATATGTTTTTATCGAAATAAAGCCTTTTGACTTGACTTGACTATATATATATATATATATATAATATATATATATATATATATATATATATATATCAGTTTCCCAAAGCGCAAAACAGTTTGTGCTGATGCACTCCACTCCAAAAAAGTCTCACCACTCCAGGATTATATTTGCAGAAAAACTGGTTTATTCAACACATAGTTTCAGCATGGTGTATCAAGTGATGGAAAAAAACCACACCCAGCGCGTTTCGACGAAGAGCTCGTCTTGCTCACGGGTAACATCCATGTAACATACAATACAATAAATAAAGTTCATTCAAAGTGACGTCACAAACAAAAAAGTGTCAACATAGGTGAAGGACTTCACATTCAACATCATTGCAAGAAGCGGCCATCTTTGAAAGGGGTTCCCTTTATATCACATATATTTGTTGGTATACAGTTATTCTCTTAGACGGACTGGTTGCATTTCATTACAATAAATGGCAAATGAATAAGCATCTTAGTAATTTCAGGAGTCAAAAACTAAAATATACATTCTTACTATCAGCATTTCGACATAATGAATGCCACAGGCATATATTGGTAAGATGCCAGCATTGTGGACATTGCTTTTCACCTAACGGAAATACATTTAAAGATTGACGGCGGCAGCAGTACACTTGTTTTTTGATGAAACTAAAAGTCTTAGGCATATAAAGGAACTACTATAACCATCATGCCTGTGTTTATGACGTCCACTGGGGCGGGACTTATTAACGAATAAATGAGATGTTTCCAATATTACCTGCTTCTTCCGTCATGATTGCCAGTGAACAAGAGCAATAATTCAAGCTCGAAACGCGTATGGCTAAACTGGAAAGCTTGAGGCATGCTGTCACCCCTGCTACCTGTGGCGGTTTGTGCGACCCCTCCGAGTGTGGCAATTCCATAAGGGCAACCTTTGTGTATGGATTAAGAGCGGCTGGTCCAGTCGCGGAATTGCCCCCCCGCTTGTGGGCGAGTCCCAAGTGCGAGGCGACACGGACACTCGTGCGAACGGAGGGGGCCTGAGCCACAGGCATATATTGGTAAGATGCCAGCATTGTGGACATTGCTTTTCACCTAACGGAAATACATTTAAAGATTGACGGCGGCAGCAGTACACTTGTTTTTTGATGAAACTAAAAGTCTTAGGCATATAAAGGAACTATTATAACCATCATGCCTGTGTTTATGACGTCCACTGGGGCGGGACTTATTAACGAATAAATGAGATGTTTCCAATATTACCTGCTTCTTCCGTCATGATTGCCAGTGAACAAGAGCAATAATTCAAGCTCGAAACGCGTATGGCTAAACTGGAAAGCTTGAGGCATGCTGTCACCCCTGCTACCTGTGGCGGTTTGTGCGACCCCTCCGAGTGTGGCAATTCCATAAGGGCAACCTTTGTGTATGGATTAAGAGCGGCTGGTCCAGTCGCGGAATTGCCCCCCCGCTCGTGGGCGGGTCCCAAGTGCGAGGCGACACGGACACTCGTGCGAACGGAGGGGGCCTGAGCCACAGGCATATATTGGTAAGATGCCAGCATTGTGGGCATTGCTTTTCACCTAACGGAAATACATTTAAAGATTGACGGCGGCAGCAGTACACTTGTTTTTTGATGAAACTAAAAGTCTTAGGCATATAAAGGAACTACTATAACCATCATGCCTGTGTTTATGACGTCCACTGGGGCGGGACTTATTAACGAATAAATGAGATGTTTCCAATATTACCTGCTTCTTCCGTCATGATTGCCAGTGAACAAGAGCAATAATTCGAGCTCGAAACGCGTATGGCTAAA
Organism: Lissotriton helveticus; assembly: GCF_964261635.1. Lineage (NCBI taxonomy): Eukaryota > Metazoa > Chordata > Amphibia > Caudata > Salamandridae > Lissotriton > Lissotriton helveticus. Next base: position 84,410 of record NC_136058.1, read on the forward strand.
CTGGAAAGCTTGAGGCATGCTGTCACCCCTGCTACCTGTGGCGGTTTGTGCGACCCCTCCGAGTGTGGCAATTCCATAAGGGCAACCTTTGTGTATGGATTAAGAGCGGCTGGTCCAGTCGCGGAATTGCCCCCCGCTTGTGGGCGGGTCCCAAGTGCGAGGCGACACGGACACTCGTGCGAACGGAGGGGGCCTGAGCCACAGGCATATATTGGTAAGATGCCAGCATTGTGGGCATTGCTTTTCACCTAACGGAAATACATTTAAAGATTGACGGCGGCAGCAGTACACTTGTTTTTTGATGAAACTAAAAGTCTTAGGCATATAAAGGAATTACTATAACCATCATGCCTGTGTTCATGACGTCCACTGGGGCGGGACTTATTAACGAATAAATGAGATGTTTCCAATATTACCTGCTTCTTCCGTCATGATTGCCAGTGAAAAGGAGCAATAATTCGAGCTCGAAATGCGAATGGCTAAACTGGAAAGCTTGAGGCATGCTGTCACCCCTGCTACCTGTGGCGGTTTGTGCGACCCCTCCGAGTGTGGCAATTCCATAAGGGCAACCTTTGTGTATGGATATATATATATATATACATATATATATATATAATATATACTCTTTTAAAATCAAGAACATTAATAAAGAATAATTTTGCAACTGAGATACTGTCGTCAGATACAGTGATTTACGTCGCGTGTTACATACTTGGATATTTCACAGTTATACATTTTGATGAATATATGTCAGGCTCTCAATAACCTGCTGTATTGTTAATAGAATTGTGAGTGCTGGATCACCAGTGAAAAAATAATGTTTTGAAAATTGTTTTCAAATTAGGAGTAGAAAGGGGTTGTACTCCTGGTCCTATTGCACCACATTCAGATATATTTGTATAATTTATTGCAAAATTAGTCTTCATTAATTTTCTTCTTTTTAAAAGCGTCATTAAAGTAGTGACATTAAAGTAGTGATTTGCAGTATATATATATAGATTCACGCCCATTCTTTGCCTGCAGTCTCTCAAAATGTTTATCATGGGCATGGCACCTTAGAATCAAAAGGCTTAAATGAACTGTTTAATCTGATTCTTAAATTCTTGTTTTATATTGTGTTTCTTACCTGCAAATGTCAGATGTAAAAAAGGCAAGAAACCCTGGTGTAAATAGATTAATTCTTGTTTTTAACTGCAAAATGTGTTTTTTATAATGTGATGCTTTTATGATATGTTTTTATCGAAATAAAGCCTTTTGACTTGACTTGACTATATATATATATATATATATATATATATATATATATATATATATATATATATATATATCAGTTTCCCAAAGCGCAAAACAGTTTGTGCTGATGCACTCCACTCCAAAAAAGTCTCACCACTCCAGGATTATATTTGCAGAAAAACTGGTTTATTCAACACATAGTTTCAGCATGGTGTATCAAGTGATGGGAAAAAAACACACCCAGCGCGTTTCGACGAAGAGCTCGTCTTGCTCACGGGTAACACCCATGTAACATACAATACATTAAATAAAGTTCATTCAAAGTGACGTCACAAACAAAAAAGTGTCAACATAGGTGAAGGACTTCACATTCAACATCATTGCAAGAAGCGGCCATCTTTGAAAGGGGTTCCCTTTATATCACATATATTTGTTGGTATACAGTTATTCTCCTAGACGGACTGGTTGCATTTCATTACAATAAATGGCAAATGAATAAGCATCTTAGTAATTTCAGGCGTCAAAAACTAAAATATACATTCTTACTATCAGCATTTCGACATAATGAATTATATATCTTTCACTGCATTGTCTTTTCAATACGATAATAATACGTTGAGTCAATCAAATTACAGATTTCCAGAGATACCAACACTCTAGTGGCAATCTCCCAATTAGTATACCAACATGCAGTACGTTTGTGTACCTAATTGTACGGGCCAACCCTAGAACGAAACCTTTTCTAATCGTGTAATATCACGATTCCATGAAACCCCAGTAGGTAGTGAATAATTCTAGAAAAATCCCAAGTGGGAAAATATAGTGTCTGGGTCATGGTTTCTGGAATTCAAGAAGTCAATATTGACTATTCATATCAAATGGTCCAAATGTTTGTAATTTTTCAATATTATCACAATCTGAATCACAAAATAATAAATCCTAAGAGTCCCAAGTGGGAAAAATTAATGGTTATAGCATAATAATTCAACAATAAAGGTCAGTTTGATTGTTCATTCCAAAAGTGTCCAATTGTTTGTTGTTCTTCATAATGTCACAACTTGCTTGCTTTGTCGCCTGAACAAAACAAAAGAAAACCAGCCTGATCAAACTTATCAAAGTAGATTAATTGTCATAGACTTAGGCCAAAAGTTGCAAAAAATTATATTAAACAAAACAGTGATCAATACAGTTATGTGAAATTAAAAACTATGGCAGTGCCAAAAGCAGGAGGCTCAGTAGTCATCACATTAAAACCAAGATAAAATAGAGCATGCAATATCATCACTTCAGGAATCCAATGATCCAAATATAATCCTAAGCACAGTTACTCCCCCAGATGCCAAGCTAGCTCCTCTTCTGAATTAAGCCCACCCGGGATCTTGGTATCCAGGTCTACAATATAGCAGCTCTCCAATTGTCGTAGTTTTCGTATCCTGTCACCTCCTCTTTTCATTGGGGGGACACGGTCAATGACAAAAAACTTCAACAGATTGCGATTGCTTTTGTGGTGTTCTTCGAAGTGCCTAGCAATCGGTGACAGTTGATCTTTGTTTTGGATTGCCCTCATGTGCTCAAGAATACGTTTTTTTGCAGGGAACATCGTGCTCCCAACATATTTCTTTGCACACGGGCAAATCAAAACATATACACAGTAGTCTGACAAACAGGACAGATGTTTTATAATGGTTCTATCTCTGTCTTCCACTGGAAAATTGACTTTTTTCACGTTGGAGCTAAATTTACACGCCTTACAGGCCATACAAGTAAAGAAACCTTCTATGTCAGATTTCCTACTTTTCAGGGAGCTAACATCATTTCTACTGAGTTTATCCTTCAGAGAATTTGCTTTACGATATGTAACACCTGGATTACAACTCAATGCATCATCTAGAGTTGGTTCAGTACTAAGGACTTTCCAGTGTTTCTTTAAACTTTTTTGTACTTGCCATGATTTTGAGTGATAGGTAGCTACAAATCTGATTGTGTCGCTATCTACAGTTGATGTTTTTTCTTTAGGTATTAATAGTTCTGCATGACTGATTGACCTGGCTTTTTCATATGCTGTATTCACAATGTTAACATGATAACCTCTTTCAATAAAGCGTTTTGTCATGCATTTGCCCTCTTCGACAAAGTCATGTTCAGAGCTACAGTTCTTCCGAGCCCGGAGGAATTCACCAAATGGTATACTCCGAATGAGAGATTTCGGATGGCCACTGTCTGCATGTAGCAGGGTGTTACCAGCGGTTTCCTTCCTAAAGAGCTTAGTGACAAGTTTATTGTTTGACACCTGGACAGTCAGATCTAAAAATTCCATAGCACTTTCACTTATTCTCCCCTCTATGCTCAGGTTCAGATTGTTTTGGCTCAGTACCTGAATGAATTGTTCTGCCAGTATGCGTGGGCCATCCCAGATGATAAAAAGATCATCAATGTATCGCAGCCAAATTTTCACATGGCTGCGATACAGATCTTGAGTCCGGGCCACTTGCTGCTCCCAGCCCGCCATAAACAAGTTGGCAAAGCTGGGAGCAAAACAAGTTCCCATCGCTGTCCCTTGTCGTTGCCTATAATAGGCGTCATTAAAGATGAAAAAATTATTTTCCAAACAAAACCTCATCATCTGAAGTAACATCTCAGTATGGTTCAGAAATGAAATCGAGCAGGCTTTCATAAACTGTCGGCAAGCTTGAATGCCATCAGCATGTCTAATCGATGTATATAAACTGCATACATCTAAGGTGATCAACAGATAGCTATCTTTCCAGTCTACTTCCTTGATTTTATTGATGAAATCTCTACTGTCTTTCAGATAAGAAGGAAGTTCCTCTACAAATGGACGTAGAAAATGGTCTATGTATTTAGATGTTTTCTCTAATAGAGATCCCATGGAGGAAACGATAGGTCTCCCCGGGGGCTCAACTGAATTTTTGTGCAATTTAGGTAAAAGGTATAAAATTGCCACTTTGGGATTACGGTTAAGTAAAAAAGAATATTCATCCCACTCTAGAATCCCTTGTGTATGCCAGTTTTTCAACATCTCATAGTATAAATTGTTTGAACTTTCAACTTTATCTGATGTGGTCACCTCATAAAAATCTGTACAGTTTAGTTGACGCATCCCCTCCTGTATGTACTTAATAGTGTCCAAGATAACAACATTCCCCCCTTTATCCGACTGGCGGATCACAATTGAGGGGTCACATTCTAGGGCACGTATTGCTAAACGTTCAGATTTGCTAAGATTGTCACTAGACCAATGTTTTTTTTTGGCCAAATTCTTTAAATCATTTACCACAAGAGTCTCAAAAGTGTCAATGCCGCACAGGGGTAAGGTAGGGTTAAAGCTGGATTTAGGTCTGAAAGTGTTAGGGCAATTTAAGTTAGTGTTGAAACCCAAAGATACTGCATTGATGGTTTCATCTTCCAGATCCTCATTTTCCAATTGTTTCAATACAAAGAGAGTTTCAACCTCTCCTATGGTTTCACTGGCAGGTGGCACCTCAACAGTATTTTTAGCAGTGCCCTTAGTTTTAAGTTTATGCCACTTGTGTAGTCTTAATTTTCTGGTAAATTTGAACAAATCAATGCGTTCTTGGGAATAACAAAAGTTGGAAGTAGGACAGAAAGAAAGACCATGTTGCAAAACATCATATTCTGTGTTAGAGAGTAAACGGGAAGATAAATTTACCACATTCTTCTGGTTCATTTTCATTTGTCGTAAGCACTCATCACGATATGTTTCAGCATCCAATATAACATTCGCGCCCCCCTTGTCAGCGGGTTTGATGACAATAAGGGGATTGTCAGCCAGAGTCTTGACTGCATCTTGTTCCTGCCGCGATAAGTTGAAAAATGCTTTAGGTCTAGTCTTAAACAATTCTTGCAAATCATGGTCAACTGCCTCCTCAAAGGTCAAAACCTTCGGTGGTAAACCAATTATAGTGGGATTGAAAGTTGACGGTTTCTTAAGACCTGTGTTGTCATAGTTTGTCTGCTTGACTCCTTTCGATTTGTCTGGAAACATGTAATGGAGTCTGATTTTTCTGTAAAATGCCATGAGTATAGCTAGTGGATTATGTGACCAACTGCATTACACCAGAAAGATTGCCCACTTCTTAAAAAACTTTCCTTTTATTGACTAAAATAAGATGCAACCTATACAGTTATTGTATCCTTCCTTTTTTGTTTCCTCTTCTCTTCCTTTCCTCAGAGCGGTGCTCCGTCTATACCTGCGCTGTAGCCAGGTGAGGTGGGGTGTTTATTCCCCATAATTTGGGTGAGTGAAGCTATTTAGTTTTTTCTAAATATAATTGCTATAATAATGGCACGTAATTTAATTTAAGAGGTCTACCATTTGAGACCCAGTGACCAATAATGATTGGCTATATATAATCATACACATAAGATATGTGGTTTGCAAACTATCGCTAATGTCAAATTTGTTTCATTTTATTTTATTTGTGCCCTGGTTGCCACGGTGATTACTGCGATCTTCCGAATTGGCGAATTTCAGGTGATATCTTTTTTCACTTTCTTAAACACTGTTGCAGTAGCAATTAATAGAGGTCCTGATGAAGCAGGAGGAGGTCTCGAGACTCCGTTTTTCCGCAGAAACATGTTGACCTTCATACCATCTGGGTAGTTATTTGTTTAACACTACTCTGCACTGTTTTTATCATTGGGTGTGGATAGGATACTATTAAAATACATTTTTCCATTTTCATAACCCATTTTATATCACTCACGTTTTATACACTATCATTCTACTTAATTTTTGTTGCACTGCTAGTCATTTACCTTCCTTATGCCATCTATAGTAACTCCCTCGATTGGAGATCCCTTCCGTGTGATTGGGCGGCAGTTCACCTAATCCTCTTGTGGTTGAACATCACCACCTTCGGTTGAAGGATCCCAAATGATGTAGGGCGGCACAGGATGGGTATCTGATGGGAATCATTTGATTGTCACTTTGTATCATTTTCAGTGGACTTTGTGACTGCTCCCCAATGAAACACTTCATTATAGATAGTTTACGCACGCTTTATTGACTGACCTTTCAATATCTAATGTTTTTTCATATGATGTTGGGGACGATATTGGTATATGGTCATTAAATATTCCCCTTTGACCTTCCTTAGTGTTATTTAGTCAATATTGACTTCTTGAAGTCCAGAAACCATGACCCAGACACTATATTTTCCCACTTGGGATTTTTCTAGAATTAATCACTACCTACTGGGGTTTCATTGAATCGTGATATTACACGATTAGAAAAGGTTTCGTTCCAGGGTTGGCCCGTACAATTAGGTACACAAACGTACTGCATGTTGGTATACTAATTGGGAGATTGCCACTAGAGTGTTGGTATCTCTGGAAGTCTGTAATTTGATTGACTCAACGTATTATTATCGTATTGAAAAGACAATGCAGTGAAAGATATATCATTCATTATGTCGAAATGCTGATAGTAAGAATGTATATTTTAGTTTTTGACGCCTGAAATTACTAAGATGGTTATTCATTTGCCATTTATTGTAATGAAATGCAACCAGTCCGTCTAAGAGAATAACTGTATACCAACAAATATATGTGATATAAAGGGAACCCCTTTCAAAGATGGCCGCTTCTTGCAATGATGTTGAATGTGAAGTCCTTCACCTATGTTGACACTTTTTTGTTTGTGACGTCACTTTGAATGAACTTTATTTAATGTATTGTATGTTACATGGGTGTTACCCGTGAGCAAGACGAGCTCTTCGTCGAAACGCGTTGGGTGTGGTTTTTTTCCATCACTTGATACACCATGTTGAAACTATGTTTTGAATAAACCCGTTTTTCTGCAAATATAATCCTGGAGTGGTGAGACTTTTTTGGAGTGGAGTGCATCAGCACAAACTGTTTTGCGGTTTGGGAAACTGATAATTGACAGGGCAACCTCCGACCCTGAGTTGCACCGCTGTCTTGGAGTCCCGGCAACCTCGGAGGAGGTGTGGATTTTTATATATATATATATATATATATATATATATATATATATATATATATATATATATATCCAACACTGATGGCAAAATTAGCCCGCGCCACTTCTTAATGGCGGGCCGCAGCGGGGTTCGCTTAACCCCAATAAATCCAACACGAAGTTGTCGCAAAATATCAAAGACAACAAGCTGAGGCCCAAGTGCATTCCAGGTGAGATTTTAATGGCAGTAACACCCAACGCGTTTCGCAGCCGCTTGTTCACGAGTGAAGGTCTGTGTTGAATCAATAAAGATTTATACAAAAAACATTAAGTCACGTGACACCAAAAAGTGAAAACATACTCTCATTTTGATTTGTACGGTGGTATTATATATTCAATATACCATTCTTATAACCTGCCTTGTTTATCTTCTCATAAATTAAAAACATTTTAAACTTTGACGCTGAAGGTGTACTTTTCAAAATTATTAAATCTGCAATATTTACTCTGTTGTGCAATCACAGTTACATTTACTGAAAGGCCAATTGGTCGCACACTGCTTGTCCCACCAGCGTGTTGCCCCAAAGCATCATGGTCTATGAAGTAAGCATCAGCGGGTGCGCCTCTGCCAGGGTCTTGAGCAAAAAATCACTGTCGCGTTGGCCATCCCTGGACACGTGTTTCGAGGTTGTTGCCTCTCGTCAGCAGGGAATAGGCATATATGCAGGGGTGCTTCGTAGGCTGCCAAAAAACGTTCTCAGGTCCGACACCGCTCATGGCACGCAGGTGCGTAACCCGGGCTCGTCAGCCCCACCAGCCCCAGGGAGCCTGAACATAAAAGAAAGTCCAATTGGTCGCACACTGCTTGTCCCACCAGCGTGTTGCCCCAAAGCATCATGGTCCATGAAGTAAGCATCAGCGGGTGCGCCGCTGCCAGGGTCTTGAGCAAAAAATCACTGTCTCGTTGGCCATCCCTGGACACGTGTTTCGAGGTTGTTGCCTCTCGTCAGCAGGGAATAGGCATATATGCAGGGGTGCTGCGTAGGCTGCCAAAAAACTTTCTCAGGTCCGACACCGCTCATGGCACGCAGGTGCGTAACCCGGGCTCGTCAGCCCCACCAGCCCCAGTTACATTTACTACAGTCACAGCCATATCGGCTTGTGTTTATGTTTAAATCCAAGTGGGTGAATACATCTGGTATACCAAAAACAAAACTACATATTCCATAAATCATAGTTACAACAGAATCAATATATTAGGATTCTTTTTGTATGCCTACATCACCCGGCTAACGCTATGCTCACAATATCATAGCCGATCTCATAGCCGAGTGTAAGTGCATTCTGCAAATTAATCGCTTCCGTGCTATTCAAGTTATAATAAAGCCGCAGTGGGCACAATAAACTCAAAATACAAAGAGACAGTGTTTTCAACGATTGGATAAGGCTACAGTGGGCACCTTAAATCAATTTGTCCTTAAATTGTCCCAAATCTCCATTAGCACTGGTTATCCCGTCTAGGGCTCCACGGTTTTTGCATTCGGTGTCAACCCAGGCACTTCTTTAAAACTTCAAGTTCTGCATCATTGTATCAATCTTATATTTAGCTGGTACAGCCCCAGTGGGCACAGTTCATGTACTTCCACAAGTAATAAGTGTAAATTACATTTTTAAAAATCCAGCTGATTGCAATCAGATATAATTTACATCTTCCAACATACTGTTCACACTTGGCAAAGTGTATAAAACAATCCGGTACTTTTGCTCTTTAACATCAGAGAACAGTAGAACCACCGATTATCTGTAATGAGAGAATATACCCATTAAAATCAATCTAACAACACATAACACAATTAAAAACGACCGGAAGTCAGCAGCTATTTTCTCACAGATAACACTTATCATATTATGTGTTTTAACCAAGATGGACCGCCAGTGGCTCATCTCCGTTATGGCCTGATGGATACATAGTTTGATATTTTATTATCATTTTTGATTCTAGTTTTCGTAATTCTTTCAATCTGTCGTCTCCTCTTTCTCTTTTGGGAATGCTGTCCAATACCACAAATGAGAGGAGACTAGTGTTTTGTTTATGTTTCACAAAAAAGTGGCAGGCAATGGGATATTGTTTGTCATGGTGGTTTATTGCCCTTAGGTGCTCCAGAACTCTTTTTTTCGCTTTATGTATTGTACTGCCAATATAGTACAAATTGCAGGGACACCTAAGGGCATATACAGCATATTCCGTGTCACAGGAAACATGCTCTTTGGTTTTAAAAGGACCGCAGTTTGCTGATAGCTTGACTGATTTACAACTGGAACTATATTTACAGGCTTTGCATCTCCCTCATACAAAGAACCCTAGTACAGCCCCAGTTGATAATTTAGTTGTCTTAGGTAACATGGCTGGACTCACCATATATTTGCATGATTGAGCTTTCCTAAAGGTAATCTGTGGTGAATTACTCACCACTTTCTCTAGGTCTGAATCCGTCTGTAGTATTCTCCAATACTTGTCTAGGCATTTTCTCATACCATATGATTTGTTGCTGTATGTTGCGACAAACCTTACTTTCTCAGAGTCTTTGTCATAGGTGATATTATCCTAAATTTTTAATAGATCCTCTCTTTCTCTTACCTCCACTTTTTTACATGCTGTTGCTATACACTGATCATAATAGCCTCTCTCTTTAAACCGTTTAATCATGATGTCAGGTTCATTGTTGTATCCCTCCAAAGTACTACAATTTCTTTTGGCCCGCAGCAATTCTACATAGGGGATACTTTGGATTAAATTATTGGGGGTGACAACTCCGGGCATGCAACATTCTGTTGCCAGCTGTACTTTTACGGTGTAGAGACGTCTCAATTTTATCATTGTTTTTTTTTTTTGGGAAAAACCTTTATTTAGCAAAAGCATGGAAATACAGAGTCTCGCCTACAACCCTGCGGGCCGGCCAGGAAAACATCACAAAGTATAGCATAGTACACAGCTCATCAGCCGACAACTAGGGGTCCGGCAGCCATGGGAGAAAAATCGTTAAGGTCCAAACGACAGGATATGAGCGGTTTCATTTTATAACATTTAAACAACAAAAGAAACAAGGCTGCACTCCGATCAGCATGGTCGTTTCGTGTGTGGCAGGAAGAAGCGGTCAGGAAACAGCATGGTACACAGGAGACAGGTCAGGACAGAAAAAAGAAAGGGAGGGAGGGACAGGCCAGGAGCCCAGAGCCAGTGAAAATATCGAGAAATCTGTACAGGTAAGAGCCGAACTGTACAGTCAAGGGGAACAAGGAGTATCAGGGGGATCCACGAGGGGGGGTTCACAGATGTCCCCGCGGAATGCATTCCACTGGTTCCATATCCTACCCCATTTTCGGGGCCTGCCACGGGAAACGTAGACGATTTTCTCTCTGTACATACACCAGTCCATGTTAACTTCCCACCCGGAGACCAAGGGAGCCCTCGGAGACCCCCATAACTGCGCAATGTCCCTCTTTGCGATCATGCAGCCCAAAGTCACCCATTGAGTCTGAGCAACATTACAGTCGGTCGGTTCCCACACATTCAAGAGACAGCGCCTAGGTTCAGGTAACAACCGAACATTCGTGACTTCAGTCATCACTGCATGCACTCCCCTCCAGAAGAACTCAACCACCGGGCACTCCCATACAATATGGAGGAAAGTAGCAAGCATACCACAACCACGCCGACACAGTCCATCATCAGAAAAACCCATACGCATCAGTCGGGGACCAGTGACATAGACTCGGTGCAGGACCTTCAGCTGAACAAGTCGCAAGCGTGCCGGAATCGCGACCTCTTTAGGAGAGGACACCGCAGCCTGCCAATCCTCATCGTCTAGCTCCAGCCCATCGGCAGTCCAGGCGTCACGCAACTGGACAAGCAAGTCAGACCGAACATTAATAAGTTTTTTGTAAATAAGAGAAATAGTGCTGTCCGGGACATGACCGTCCAATACCCTATCCTCCAGGGGGGAACTCTCCGGAATATCAGAACCAGTCGGAAAAACCGACCCAACGGCATGGCGAACCTGAAGATAACGAAAAAATTCCGAGTCATGTAGACCATATTCTAGCTGAAGTTCCGCGAAGGTCTTCACTCTATCCTTAACCCAAAGATCGCCCAATTTACTAATCCCAATGAGGTCCCATCTGTCGAACCCCTTCGACGTCCATAATTCACCCAGCCTCTCCGCAGCAAATAAAGGGGTCGCCCTGGTAAGCCTATCCGTCCACCCGGTAGCCGCGGTCGCGCTGCTCCAAACCCGCACCGCCACTGCCGTGGGGCCCGTCAAATTCCTCCTAGCACTCCTAGAATAAAATGCCCTGTAGTAATCCCCCCCAGGCAAAAGCCAACGGTCCATTTCAAAAGCCGGGTTCGGGACAGGACCATACATAGAATGGTTCACGGCACTCAACTGGGATGCCCAATAATAACGACGTACGTCAGGTAAAGCAATACCCCCGTCGTACCAGGGTAGCGTGAGTTTAGCCAATGCTATACGGGGCCGACCAGCCCACACCAACTTTCTCTGCAAGCACTCTATTTCACGGAAATAGATGGCCGGCACCAAATCTAGCGTGTTTTGTATGGCATACAGGAACCGGGGGAGGGACATCAATTTGAACAGCGCCGCGCGGCCCAAGGGGGAGAGGGGCAAAGCGCACCACGCCGCAACGTCCGACCGGAGCCGAGCGAGCGGAGGCAACAAGTTACGGTCATAACGCAGCACAGGGTCAAGTGAAATATAAATCCCCAAATACTTAAAACCATCAGTGCAGACCGGGATCGGACAGATTCGGGGCAGAGAAAGAGGGTCACTAGTAAGCGGAAAGATACAGGATTTAGACCAATTGATAACCAACCCAGAGTTGCGGCCAAAAGAGCGCAGTACGTCAAAGAGAACTCCCAGCGATTTGCGGGGGGACGTCAAGTATAACAGGATGTCATCAGCATATAGAGAGACTCGGTCTTCAAAATCCGGAGCCCAGCGTATACCTTTCAGAGAGGGTTCCCACCGAAGCCAGGCGGCCAGCGGTTCAAGCGCAAGCGCAAACAACAACGGCGACAAAGGACAACCCTGCCTCGTGCCACGCCCAAGGGCGAAGGGCGCCGAGGCTCTGCCATTGACCACCACCTGCGCAAGCGGCTGTTCATACAGGAGTTTAACCCAAGCGATGAATTTAGGGCCAAAGCCGAACTTGGCAAGGGCGGCCCACAAATACGGCCACTCAACCGTGTCAAAGGCCATCGAAGCATCGAGAGAAACCAAGATGGCCGGCTCACGAAGAGATCCCGCCCTCGCGACGACACCATGTAGACGGCGAAGATTAAGAGCAGTATTGCGCTGGGGGATAAAACCGGACTGATCTGGGTGAACCAGTCCGCTGATCACCGTGACCAGTCGATTTGCCAGTATTTTCGCCAATATCTTAGGTTCAGCGTTCAGAAGGGAGATTGGACGATAGGATGAGCAACGCTCGCGGGGCTTACCATCTTTATGAATGACCACGATGGAAGCCAGCCGCTGGTCCCTGGTAAGAGAGCCAAGATCTCGCGAGGCCGCAAACATACGCAGCAAATACGGCGCCATTTTGTCCGGACACAGTTTATACAACTCAACCGGTATGCCATTAGGGCCCGAAGCCTTCCCCGAACGAAGGGAGCGAATGGCAAGCGCAACCTCATCGGCGGAAAAATCAGCTTCCATGAGCACCCCATCCGACTCTGAGAGACTAGGCAGCGCGAGGTCGCGAAGTAACAAGCACGAGTCCTCCTCCGGGAGGTCCGAAACCGGGGCATATACGACCCGAAAATGCTGAGCAAACACCTCAACTATCTCCACCGGGTCCACGACTCGCACTCCATCATCTCTCTCAATCACAGGCACCACACGATTCAATCTGTCTCTCCTGTCCAGCCACGCAAGCAATTTCCCGGCCTTATCACCCACGTCATAAAGTCGCCCCTGCTGAATGCGATGCATCGCCTCAGCAGCGGCAGTCACGAGTGCCCTGTACTCAGTTTGCTTAAGAGCCAAAACATGCAGAATCTCAGGCGTCACCCCAGCCTCCAATCGCCCCTCAAGCACCGCAATCTCAGATTCCAAACTCACCACCTCCTCTTGGTTGCGCCGTTTCTCATCGGCCACGAGGGACAAGGTCTGACCTCGGATCACCGTCTTATAAGCCTCCCACAATGATACCGGGGAGGAGACAGAACCCTCATTTTCTGCAAAGTAATAGTCCACACATTTGACCACCTCGGATCTGAGTCTAGGGTTCTGGAAATGCCACGGATTGATCGGGGCAACACGGCCCCCCGTCCCCAAACAAACGTCTAAGTGAAACCATATCGGGGAATGGTCCGAGATCCCCCTAGCCAAATGTCTAATTTCACGCACCGAGGTCAACTGCACCATAGGCACGACAATATAATCAAGTCTTGAGAGGCTCCCATGAGCCCCGGAATGAAAGGTATACTGTAGTTGGCCAGGGTGCAGCTGCCTCCAACAATCGGCCAACCCAAAGGCATCCAGAAAGTTCCCCAACCACAACTGCGACGCAGGGAGGAGCCGGGGGGGGCTACGATCACTCTCACCATTTGCCACCTAATTGAAATCGCCACCCAGCACAAGCAAGCCTTCGGGTAGGCCCAGAATGACCTCGCCCAAGTCAGCGAATGTGGTAGACTGCAGCCCAGGCAGAACATAAATAGACAATATGGAGATCAATTTCCCCTCCCACCTCCCGGTAATGCCAGCATAGCGGCCCCTATCATCCAGCAGTGTGGTGTCCACCTCCAAGGGAAGGAAATTCCTGACCAGGATACCAGCCCCCCTCGATCCCGAGGTGAAGCCGGAGTGCGCCACCAAACGGTAGCCTCTCCTGTGCAGAGCGTGGCACGTGTTGCCCACCAAATGGGTCTCCTGAAGCAGAACCACATCCGGGGAGCACCTCTTCAAGTATTGCAGCACAATCCCACGTTTCATCCTGTCCCCAAGACCATTAACATTCCAGCTCAAAACCCTAAGCCCCCTACCCCCCATCCCTGAAGCAAACCGACCGCACCCCCCATCTCGAAACAGGCAAGCAAAAGCAAGTGAGAAACAGAGCACAGCCTCGAAACAAACAAGAAGAAAAAAGACCCCCCCACCCCCAAGGAACCCAACAACGTCAAACCCCCCACCCTGCACCCCTGCGTTAGACCCAAAAGCCACCCCAACTTGCAGTGTGCCTGTCGCCCCATTAAACTAACCTACAGAAAGAGAGAAAGAAATCCCCAGAGGAGGAAGACCCCTCAGACCCCCCCCACACCCCCGGAAAGACACACAATACTCAAAACACAGTCCGGCAGTCCCTGTGACGTAATCCGGCTCGCCAACGTAGACTCACTGCTCCTGGTCCTCCACGCCTCCCTCGGCCCCCCTCGAGTCTGCCGGGTCCTCGGTGCGCTCCGGTAAAGTGTCCAACCAGTCACTCACCACCTCAGGGCGGTCAAAGAAAAAGGCACGCTCAGCATGTTCAATCCTCAGACGGGCCGGGAAAAGCATGGCATATTTCAGACCCAGGTCCCTGAGGCGCCTTTTCACGCCCGTAAAGCCCATCCTCTGTTTCTGGACAGCTTGCGTGAAGTCTGGATAGAAACTTATGGAAGCGTTCTCAAATTTAATGGGCCCAGTGGTTCGCGATGCTTGCAGGATAGCGTCTATATCGCGAAAGTTAAACAGTCTAGCTATAATAGGCCGTGGAGCGGCACCCAGCTTCGGCTTGCCTCCCGGAACACGATGGGCCCTTTCGACTGCAAAGAATTTACTTAGGCCCTTCGCCGCCAGATGTTTCAAAACAAGGTCCTCCACCAGGACATCAACAGGCATATCGGCAGAAGTCTCCGGGACACCAACGATGCGGACGTTGTTGCGCCTGGCCCGGCCCTCAAAATCCTCCAACCGAGTGGCAAACTGGTCACAGGTGGTCCGGAGAGTACGGACTGTGGTCTGGAGGTCCGAGACATCCGTGGTCAGACTAGCGGTCTTAAGATCAAGAGATTTGACACGCTCGTTTGTTTTCCCAAGGTCCGCTCTGATGAGAGAAACATCAACCGCCACCGTGTCTATTTTAGCAGCCAGGGTTTCATACTGCTGTCCCATGCTGGATTGAATACTCGCAATGGCGCCCATCACGTCCTTCAGAGTAGGCTCCACGTCATCTGGAGCACCGTCCCCAGCTTCCTCCAGGGCACAACTCGATCCGCCAGGGGAGCCCTTAGGTCGAGTAAAGCGGTCAATAGTCTGAGATTGGGTGGCCCCCCCTCGGGACGAACCTCGTGCGCCGCGTTTCTCGACCACTGTCCTGCCCGTCATGGCCGGGGAGAAACTTCAGCTGGAATTGCAGAACTCGGACAAAACAAACTCCGTCGTGGCAGGCGCCGAAGTGCGAGTGAATAGGGGCACAGCACAAGCACCAGGCGGGCTGTAGCAGAGTAAGAACTCCAATCGGGAAGTGGGCTGGCACGAAGAGCAGAAACGAAACCGAAAGTACACCAGGGGCAGCGGGCGTGGCCCACCAGCCGTTGTTGTTCGATCGCCACCTGGGTACCTCGGGGACTTGAGCCCCCGGCTGGCATACGTGGTAGGCCTCAAAGTTCAGGGCGCAGTAAGTTCAGCGTGCGACGGCCAAAACAAGGCACGAAAAGAGCGCTGGCATCAGCAGGGCGCCAATAAATAATATCCGTCGTTGGAATCAGGATAGATGACAGGATAGTCGCCGGAGGTGGAAGGGGTCCCGGGAGCTCTTAGCTCACGCGTCCATCTTGGAATCGCGCGAAGCTCCTCCTCAATTTTATCATTGTTAACTTCCAACATAACATCCAGAAATTCCATTTTTTCTGAATTAATTTGATGTGTAAATGTTACATTCAACTCATTTCTGTTTAGTGTATCCACAAATTCATCAGCTTTCTGTATTGTACCGTCCCATATACAAAAAACATCGTCGATAAATCTCGACCAGCTCTTGACATGCTTTTTGTATGGTTCCAGGGTCCGGACCACCTGCTCCTCCCACCAACCAAGGAATAAACACGCAAAGCTGGGGGTAAAGCAGGTGCCCATCGCCGTACCAAGGACCTGACGGTACATCTGGTTATCGAAGATAAAATAATTCTTCGTAAGGCATCTGAGTATCATGTCCATTAATACTTCCGTATGTATCAAGTAAGATATAGATCTTTCACCTAAATAGTGTCTACATGCCCTCATCCCCAATTTATGGGGGATGCTTGTGTACAGACTATTTACATCAAGACTAAGCATTAAGCAATTAGTATTCCACTCAACGTTTGTAATCAAACGTAAAAAATCCCCGGTATCCTTAATGTAGGAAGGCAATTTTCTCACAAGGGGCTGGATAAAATAGTCTACATATCTAGATGTATTCTCCAACCCAGATCCCCTAAACGAGACTATTGGTCTACCTGGGGGCTTTTCTTTATTTTTGTGGACCTTCGGCAATAAATATAGAGCAGGTGTTTTGGGGAATTTACAATACAAATAATCATATTCATTCTGTTCCAACCACCCCTTCTCCTTCTATTCCTGCAATTTTTCTTGATATTCTTTATTAGATGTGTCGTAACAATTCTTAGAACTTTTCTCATATTGTGTCGTGTCACCCAATTGTCTTAAACCTTCCTCCAAATATCGTTCTCTTCCCCACACCACCACATTACCCCCCTTGTCTGATTTCTTAATCACAATGGTGGGGTCTGCTTGTAGTGTTTTAATAGCTAAATTTTGTTGGGGAGTCAGATTCCTTAAGCCTTGAAAAGGAGCATTAGCCAATTTTTTAAAACCTTTTATCACTCCTTTCTCGAAAATATCCAAGGCCTCATTTTGTATCTGTGGTAAAAATATAGATTTGGGTTTAAAATGGCTCTTGTAGCTTAAATCCACTGTGGTATCATCATTCATTAAATTTAAAAAGGGGTCTGGATTAAAATCTGATTGATCCCCTAATTCGTTCACCAAGTGTAACATTTCCACATCATTTATACGAAGGTTACTAGCAACATTTTTGCTTGCATTATCAGATATAGTACTCACTTTTGTGGAAAACCATTTCTTGAGTTTAAGTTTCCTTGTAAAGTGGAATAAGTCAATTCGAGCCTGTGTATAGTCAAACTCATTCGTCGGGCAGAAAGTAAGTCCCAATGCCAACACATCAATTTCATCATGGGTCAGTAATCGGTCTGATAAATTCATAACAGTTTGTTTCTTTAATTCTGTTTGCTCCATTCTTTGGTTCTTTTTTGCCACCTGGTTCGGGACCCTACGGGACTGTCCGTCGCTCCTTTGGGTGTCTCTTGCAACCTTTCTGCGCCTCTACCTCCGCGACCACGCCCTCAACCTCTTTGGTTGTTTGCTCCCGGAATTGTCTGGACTGTTAATCTTTCTTGAGCCATAGTCCACCCTGCCTTCTGAGCTTTAGGATGCCTTCCTCTGCTACACGTAGTGAGAGCACAGTCGAGTTCAAGCAGTTTGCACTGCTCTTGCAGTCTGCAATGGCAGACGTGCCGTCAGTAGTTTACTTTGGTCATTCAGAGTGGCACAAACAGTGATGCAGGCCTTGGAGACACCTTTACCACCCAAGCCCTGTGTAACCCTAGTACTATATACTAGGGACTTATGGGGTGGGGGAGTCCTTGCTAATTGGGTATGCCAATTTACACATAACAGTTTCAGGGAGAGGGCACTGGGGTGCGGTCAGCAGACTCCAGTCCACTATCAGAGTTCTAACAATCAGCATTGGAACAAAAAGTGGGGGATGACCTTACAAAAAGGGCACTTCCCTACACTTTTCATAGCAGACTTCTGATATTATCAAAATTGGAGTGAGATCACACTAAATAGATTTTCAGTTATTGTATCTTTCTTGCCATTTTTTATTTCTAACAAAAGGTACCTGTTCATTTTGCCATTTGATGTGTTCTGCAGCATTTGAAATAAGACCTACCCAACAAACGAAGTCCCCCTAAAGAGTATGAATAGAAGCAAAACATCATGAGATTACCTTAGTGAAACTTGAACTGCGCTAACTGCTTACGTCATTGACTGTTGATCTGTATTTTATTGTTGCATGATGATTGAGAAACGAAATGAAAGGTGCAAGGACTAAATATACCACAATGCAATGGGGCCTTACAGGAGGCAGCCCTACTAAAAGTAGCCCGTTGAAAATCTCTGCACGTCTTAGTTTTAGCACTGACACTTTCTATTTCTGTCCTTGATTCTTTTTTATGTGTTCACGTTCCCAGTAGACAGTAGATGTCAATAACGGATAAAATGCTATCATTTAGTACTCCCAAAAAGTAAGTTATTTTGTGACTTCTGATTTTGATGTTTAATTGTGTAATAAGTTGACTTTTATATTGCTATACATTATGTATGACTCTAGTATTTTGTGCTGCATCCCAGTTATAAAAACGTTGATTAAATTCCCACTCCGTTTCCCTACCTTTATGTTTATAATAAATCTAAGTTGAATTAGAACTTACATGGAAAAGCAAAATATTAATCCTATTTACTAAACCAGTAAAACCGCACCTACAGGATTGGTCTTTTTAATTTAAATACCAGTGGCCAAATTTAGTCTTTGATGCTCTTTTTCATGATAATGGGGAGAGGACGAGGCCTAAGGGCTAGAGCAATCAACCTCGAAGCTGGAGAACCGGGTTCGAGTCTCGACAGGGACGCTCAACATACTGTGATTCTGGGCAAATCACTTAATCACCCTCTGTCTGCCGAAATTAATGTGCTTTTCTGCAACGCAACTGGTGCTCACCTAAAGTGCTCTGATACCTTGGGGTCGAGTTCGCGCTATATAAAACTATAATAATAAAGCATCCTTTTGGGTTATACATTGTGTCTGTAATATGGTCTCCCTCTGAAGCATGAAGACAGTTATTCTTTATTATAAATTATTCATTTGTAGTGTAAGGATGTCTGTTCAACAGGGATAAGGTTACATAGATGCAAAGCTATGAAGCCACATTAGGGTTTCCCTCAAAGGGGCGCCAAATTGCAGCAGGGCCTTGTTATTAAGGGTGGATGCACGGCTTTAAGTGGGATGCAAAAACTGAGAGAGGGGGGGGGGCTCAAAGGGGCGTGGCAAATGTAATTAAGGGCATGGCTTAATATGCTAAAAATCTGTGCTTAGCATAATGGGCCATCCGACTTGTAGTTTGCTGTTTCTGTCATAGCATCCAGATGTATGAAAGCGCTGCGAGGCCTCCGGGTAGTTACGCGCTATACAAGTGTAATTTCCATTCCATTCCATTCCATATGATACAACAAGTAACATCATCCCTACAACAAGGCAGGAAGGACTATTGGCTTTGTCAATAGTTGTCAGTTGCATTAGATAAATAAGCAGCATCTATCGCTTGTATATAATATTGAAAAAGCTTCCACTTAAAGCCCTGTTGACACCAAGAGGATGTTGCTGCTCCTGAGTTTCAAAAAGAGAAGGGAAATCCCGAGAGAAAATGACTCTTTAAAGGATTTCCCTTCCCTTAGAACGCTCACCTGGCATGACGTCATGACGTAACTTCTCCACTAGTGAGAAGAGCAGTGTGAACACGTGCACTTCGATGTGCCTGCTGTCACTGCAGTCCGGACAAAAACGGACCGCCTGTGCCAGGGCACAAAACAGAGCCCGATAGAGACCCGTTTCGAGGCCCCTTTTAAAAAACTGCCGGTGCTCAGCACCGGTGAGACCCGGCCCACTCAAAGCCCTGGGTGGAGGAACTGCAAAATGCAATTTTCCTGGGCTACAAATACTTTCCACCAGAACTGCAGATTTCCTGTTTGTATGCCCCGCAGGTCAGAGTACCGAGAAATGAGTGCCTTCTTTGGTAGGGTAATAAGAAGATGGCACCAGGGTTAAAATTATAGAGCAGAGGGGCTAGGAATGGGAAAGACGTAAATAACTGGCCTAGTAGTGTATTATTCCTTCAGCATTTTACAGCACGTGCAATGTTTTCTCATTTGCGTTAGCATCTTAATGCAGACATTTATGTACATTTGAGACTTCATATGTCATAACTGGTTTCTGCTTATGTTGCCGGCACCCACTGTGAACCAGACTCCCATTGAAAACGTGCCTATATATTTAAGATGACGTAACCGTTTATGTGTAAAGCCCATGCTCACCCCTGAGGGCATCCTGGCACTGAATAGCATTTTGTTTCTTGGTAGGTGCCAGGAAGAGCGGGTCATGGGCACATTGTCTGGTCCTGCCCCGATATGAAAAAATAGCAGTTGCAAATATATCAAATTGAGGCATTTTGTGCAAAGAGCATAAGACCAGTGCATTATGGGACACATGCATCCATGCTCGATGGCAAAAGGCAAAGAGGAGGAAGTGAGCGGGTGCACCGTGTCCCATTGTGGTCGCTGAGGTGCCTTGAGTTGGTAGTTTGATTGTCTGACTGTGTAGCAGGGGCGTAGGTTGGGCAGTAAGATTGGGGAGGGGTGAAGATCAGATTTCCCGACCATCACGCTGGCAGATAATGTTACAATACATTATATTTATTTATGTGTTTATTTATTTATGCGTTTTTATATAGCGCAAACATTACCCGCAGGTCTTAGAGCGCTTTACAATAGATGCAGTTACATTACGTAAGGACTACAGAGTCCATGAATTACATAAAAGATATGAAACAGATAAACTCTAAACTCAAAAAGAATGGTAGTAAGTTACATATGTCTACTACATATACTTTGGTTAGAGTTACATATATACAAGTTGCAAATTCACTCAAGATTACATTTTAAGAAAAGTTGAAGCGCTTAGGGTTGGACAAATATACATTACATATTTACAGAGCATGATCTTCTCGCCATGGCTGGGGTTCTTGTGATGCTCGTTCCGCCAGGTCCTCAGGGTGCTGTTGCACTCACGGAGGGTGAACTTGGGCCTGGAGGGATCCCTGAGCTGGTGATGGGTGTAGGGGGTAGAAGGCCGGGTGGTGGTGGGCAAAGGTGGCGTGCTGGATACTGGAGATGTTCTTGAGCTTGTGCTGGGCTCCAGGTGTGGGAAGGAGGGTAGCACAGCGCTGTAGGGCATGAAGGCTCCTTATCTGGTGTAGGGGTGCTCATGAAAGGAGGAAAGGTAGTCATTGGTTCGCTGCTGTGGGAGAGAGACTGGGGTAGTGGGGGGCGGCCGGACTGTGGTGTGACGCTTGATGGCGTTGATGGGTAAGATTTCCTCCACCCCATTGTTCTGGGTACCTCAATGCTCCTGGGACCTTGGGAACAGTTTACGGTGCTGCAGCCAGCTCAGCGATGCAGGAGGCTGGTAGCTGAGGAGTGCAGGGGACATCATGGCCGCTTCATTCTCATGCTAGCCTGGCTGATGAGGGCTGATTGGCCAGAGACCGGTCCCAGGATGCTTGTTTCTGGTCCAGGGAAGACATGGCTTGGCAGTTCGGGCTGGACAGTTCCCATGAGGCACAGGGTCAGACTGATTTGCATATGGCCATGTCTGAACTGGGGTGGCGGAGTGAGCTAAAGAATGATGATGGATTAAACCCAGATCAGTTGACTGGGGGTGAGTGCTTGCAATGTTCAACACTTCGCCCACCATCCCCTTTGGCTTCGCTTCATTCTCTTTATCATGGCTGCCCCACTCTCGACCATCCCCCGCTCCGGGAGATCACCAACATGCAGGCGAGCAGAGAGGCTGCGTCGGGCTATACAGGACAGTAGGACTGGAGGCCATCTTCAAGCATCCAGCGGTCGGTGAAGGAGGGCGGTGGTATGCTCAGTCAGCCACAGAATGGCCACCCAGCTCTCTCCAACCGGCCGGTCACAGGGGTGCGGGGGATTGGGGAAGGACGCAACTACCCAGCTCATCAATAGCTGCTTTGCAAGTGGGCACAGGCGTACTGGGGTGGAAGGGTAGGCGGCCATCTGCAGGCACTCCTCCTAACACTCACCGGGATTTGTGCTGACAGTGAGCTTAGTCCAGAACCGGGGGATCTTCCCAGGTTCCCACTTCATTATTTCTCCCTGTGCAGGTTCTTCGCCACTGTGACGAGCAATCCGTAGTCTGCATTGTGTCGCGTGCATGAGAGGGGCTTAAAAGGCAGTGAAAAGGAAGAGGAATACGGATTAATAGAATAAATGAGAGAAGCACAATATTTTGTTAAAGAAACATTTTTAGGGCTTTCAAAACAGAGATGAGAGAGAATGTGTGTGTGTTTTTGTCAGTGTGTATGCAAATATACAAGATGAAATGCGACAGACATCTCACAATATATACCCGCCTGAAAGTAACCAACGATTCATCTGAAAATACATTTATTGGGGGGAGTTAGGGGGTGTGAAAAACCCCAAACAACCCCCCTGAAGCTACGCCCCTGCTATGTAGCCTCATATGTGCCTGTATTAGAATAGGTGTGCTTCGTGTGTGTGACTGAAGAGCATGGGTTTCAGCACATTTCAGGTTGTTTGGGAGGCAAGGTATCATCATTACAATTGCATTTTGCATGTACTCTTGATTCTGGTTCTCGGTGTGACTAGTAGGTTGTTTGATGAGGGGTGAGGGGGAGGTATTTTGAGGCAGATCTCTCAAGGAATTCATAGGAGACACACATGATCTTGAACCCAATTATTGCCTTAACAGATGAGGCTGCATTCTGCATTTTGTTGTAGTCTTGTGATCCGGTTTGCTGGGAATCCCATCTATAGAGCAATAACGTAGTCAAGGGATTGGTTGCTAAGCTGGTCGGCTTAATGAGGTACTATAAAGTTAGGTTCTTTTCTGGAAAATGACTGCTGCTGCTAGTGAGTTTACGTCAATTTACGAAATGGCACCCAAGCTACTTAATTTTGCTTTGATTGACGCAACTTGGCCAAAGAAGTGTTCGGTGGGATTTTGGAATATAAATTATGCTTGATGAAAGGATGAGGATTTGGAACAAGAATACCAGCTCTAGTAGCCTGAGCACTACCACTAGATACAGTAGCACCTGGAACTGATTCTCCAGATACCCTTAAGTATCTGAATGTGGTTGGCATAGAAGAGAAAGTGTAAGTGGTGAGAATGGAGGAGGTCCATGAGGGGTTTGAGTTTGATGTCAAATAGTAGAGGTGCATGGGGATCACTGTGAAACTCTGTAGCTCTCAGGGCTGATTGGGGACAAAATCTCTACTAGTTTTTCTCCTCAGTTGTGTTCAGACAGAATGGAGTTAAACTATTTAAGTGCATCCGCTCACATGTTAGACACGCATTGGACGGGTTGGAATAGATGGATAAGGATTTTGCGTTCTATGTTGTTGATTGTGGCCAATAGGACAAGGAAGGTGAGCATGCTCAAGGTATTCTGTTCTGCCTCAGGTAGAAATGTGATTGGTGGTTATCTAGGACGCAGATGCTTTCACCGTGTGATTTATTTTTTTGTTAAATGGTCAGTCACCAATTTTTCCTAACGCTTTAGACATGAATAGGAGTCCAGGTATGGGGGAGTAGTGGTTATGGTCAGCTTGGTGACTTTTTTTAAAAGGGGATCCCCAGGGGATATTTCAGAGGGCTGTGAATATCTCTGTTTTTTTTGTGGTCAGTTTCATTTAGCGCAAACCTAGGCCAAAGTCATCAAAGTGCTTTACATGAGCCCCAGATTACATGACACAAGGTCGTTTTTTCAGGCTCCGGAAGATAAAGGGATCTGCCCTGGATCCCAAGATGTTGAGCCAACACCAAGACTCGAACCTGGTTCCCCAGTCTCAAACTCGGCAGCTCAGGCCATTAGGCCACATTTCTGCTTTTGATGGAGCTATTAATGAAAATGGACACTGTGTTCACCAGGGTTTTGGCAGCTGAGGTTGTAGATAGGCATGTGTTACCCAAGTGTTTGCTGGTTCTGAGGGCCTTTGATTTGATGAATTTAAATTGTGCAAAAAAAAAAACATAGGGTGTCCTGACACCAAAGAGCTGAGCTGCACCAGAATTAGATGGAAAATAAGTGAGATTTAAGTAGTTGTTTTAACATGAGAAGACACTTTTTCAGTACGAATGTGCAAATGGAGGGCATTCCAAGCGTGCAAGATGACTACTGAAAAGGAGCGTCCACCAATGTGAACTTTCTTGAATTTGGAAATGCTGACAAAATGAAACGTACTAGAATGAAGACATCTCCCAGGAGTATAAAAAGAGAATAGAAAAATATCTATCAGGGAACAGAACCAGAGGGCCAGATGGGCAACTTGTGAAGGGCAAAAAGATGGGCCATGACACTAACTCTCCTGCTTAACCTTAAGGTAAGGTTGGCTGCTGCATCTTGAATAAGCTGGTTAAACCTATTAAGAAGGTGTTACAAAAGTCAAGCTTTGAGATGCTCAGTGCTTGACCTAAGGTTTACCTGGAGGAGCTAGGAAGTAGCAGGAGGATTTTTCTAATAATCTTAAACATAAAAAAACATGTAGAGTTAAATTAGTTGATGTGAGCCTCAAAAGTGTTTTTATTGTCAAAGGTTACCCCAAGGTTCTGAGCAGTTGAAGAGGGTTTTGGAGAAGAAGTACCAACGTAATCACGCCATCAGTTACAGAGGGCCTGCAGAATACAAGGAACACACTCTTATCCACATTGACCCTGAGAATTGAAAGTCATCCAATTAATCATCGAGCAAAGACATCCTTTGAACTGGTTCTGTAGAAGATCAAGGTCTCCGTCAATACAGAGAATCAATCTGGTGTCATCTCTGTACACATAAAAGCAAAAGTCAATAGAAGAGACGAGAATAGCCGGGGGAAGGAGGGCGGGGGTGGGTGTTCATATAGATGTTGAAAAGCATGGGGCTTAACAAAGAGCCTTGGCAGACCCCCCAGAGGATGCGTTTGACTTCAGAATGAAAATCAGTCAGTGACACTGCTTAAGAACGCACTTGTAGGAAGTTGAGAACCGGACATAGACTGTGCCCTTGATGCCAAAGGTTTTAAGTCTGTCCAGCAAGATGTCATGAGGGACCGTGTCAAAAGCTGCAGAAAGGTCTAAGAGAATGAGAGAAGCCGATCTGCCAGAATCTAAGATCACCAAGTTATTGGATGCTGCAACGAGTAGAGCCTCAGTGCTAAAATAGGGCGGAAATCAGTCTGAAAAGTATTTTACAAGGGGGAAGCCTCAACATACTTAGGCAGTTGTTGATTCATGCAACGTTTAGAGTTCTTACTGTTCAATAGAAGCAAGGAGGTGGAATGATAAAATAACACAAAATAGAGAGGTCAAGCAAAGGTTTTTTTCAGACGGGGGATGACAACGGGCCTATTCCCGATAAACGGCTAAAATGTTGGAGCTAAGCGAGGTATTACAAAGCATGGTGGCCTAGGCAGTGAAAGGAATTAGTGCGGAGCCTGGTTAAATTGCAAGCATTTTGGATACATGTCATCTGTGGGATGATTACTTGTTTCTTCTTGCAAGCTCCAGTGTCTCTTTATGATCTTTTGTATCTGGTTGCTCACAGGGTTGAATGACTAGCCCTTGTTTGTTCTCCTCTTTCCTGTGTCTGGGAGTCAAAGTTGATTCCCTTAGGCAACACCACGCTTACTCTGCTGACCACCCTTTTTGGATATCCTTTCTCTAACAGTTTGTCCTTAAGTATCTATGCTTAATAGTAATCTTTATAAAAACAACACCTTAGTATCCTCAGGAATTGACCACAGGGAAGATTGTCCCTGATTGCTCTAGGGTGATGGATGTGTAGCCTTTCAGAAACAACACACACATGAATTCTCGAATAACGTGCAGGGTCTCCTTTTAGAATGTAATGCGGTGAGTAAATAATATATATATCTTTACACCACCTCGCAGTATACAAAATATTCTTACTGAATGGGCCTCTTATTTTCTCTTGTAGGCAATAGTTCTAAGACGATTTGTCCTGATGAGACCCTATAAACAATCCGAGGATCGAAACGTCATTCCTCCGGACCCCTGGTCTGGAGTTTCTAACTTGTTGGAATATAGGACTGAAATGTAACAGGATTCAACTTGATTTGCCGAAGAGACCAGGGACTACTACTATAAGAAGCCGTAGGTTTTATGTATTCACGTTGGGCACTTCTTTCACACTGCGTTGTCTGCGCCTTTGTCACTATGCAGCAAGTTTATGTTCTGTACCTACATGAAGATAATTTGTGTATATAAATGATAAATGGTTAAAAAAGAATGAGATACAACTATTGAATGGATTGAGTAACAAAGAGAATCCCACAGAACCACTGTTTTGATATTTCCAGTTTCTTACAGCATCTCCTGGCCATCATGAGGTCTGTGAGGGCCTTCAGTATTGAAAGATTTCCTGATGGGCTGGTTGGTGGGATGTGAATCTCTTGCTTTGTGCCTGCAAAAGGGGATGGTGCTTGTGCCCCATATTGTGAGGGTAATGTTTGTTCTAATTTTCTACACTTACTCAATGAAGAAGGTGCTGGACACACTTAAAAGAGACAGAGGTAAAAAAGTGTTCACTTGCTAACAATGATTTGGTAATGTTTGAGGAATCTGTGTGAAATTTGGCAGACTTTTAGCCGGTTTAGCTTTCTGTTTATATCTGAAGCTTTGAGCAGATCCATTATGGGGCAAAGGTAAATGGGGACGGCGGCAATACGTATTTCTTTCACCAATAACTTTGTCTCAAATTATGCCCAGTGCCAGAATCTCAGATTTCATGCAGATCCAAAAGGGTGGATACAAAGTTAAGGGGGATGGTCAATAAATGTTTGATTTGCGAATAATGGTGATGGTGTTTCAGGGATCAGCATGAAATTTGGCAGATAGCCTTTTCAAACAGGAGGGTGGGAGGACACTTCCTTACATCCCAGCACTCAATTTGCTCCACTGCATCATGGTAAATGCAGTGCATGATAACACTGTAATAGACTTTTATTTTTCACCCTTGTTAGTATAGCCTATGCTGTGTTGCTCTAGACACGTGTTTCTGGATTCATTCTTTCATCAGTAGAGAACAACAAATCATTTTGGGGGTGCAGGAAATGCTGCCCAAAGTCTTCTCAGGTCTCTGTACCACTCACTGGGCGCAGGTGCATCAAACCAAGCTCGTCAGCACAGAAGCTCATGGGAGCCTTTTCAAACAGAAGGAAGGTGCAAGCACACTGCCTTGCATCCAATCACTCAATCATCCAGATGCACTAGGCGTTTTGGGTGGGAACCCTGTGATAAAGCATGCCACTATGGTTAGTGGGTGAGGGTTCTTTTGAAGACCCAGTAGGATTCCCTACTCACCTGAACGAGGGTTAAGCCCTTCATTCCCACCCTGAGCACCTTTTTGTTAGTGGGTGAGCGTTCTTTTAAAAACCCAATAGGATTCCCTACCCACCTCGGCGAGGGGTACAACAGGATTTAGGATTTAGGTAGGAGGCTCTCTCTAATTGTTTGCTCAATTTGATGGAGAAGTGGAGCAAGCTTTCACCCTTCACACCCTCTCTTTGATACTTAAAGACTCACACCTGCTCAGCGCCAGGATACCCTCCCGGGTGATAGTGCGCTGTGTAGATCTGCATAACATAACATTGTGGTAGAAATTAGTGCCCATTTAGCTTTGTGTTGCTGCATGCTTCAAAGTGATTACAGCTTGAAGCTGATAGTACTTATGATTAACCTACCTGGAGATGCATATGGATGGATGGAACTACCGTTTTGAGGTTCTGCATCCACATTTGTGGTTCAGAAAATGACAGGCGATCGTTCAGTGGAGCCCAGAAGGGTATCACTGCTCTCTCTTGCCCCTTCTGCCTTTCTGGATTACAAAAAATGGGTTTAATTACATCTTGAGTTAAACATACTTACCAATAAGAACCCACAACACGCTTTTATTGTTTTGTAAATACCACCTTTGTTTCTGGTCTACAAGTCATTTTTTTCTTCTCTATTTCTGTTACTCCGATACATTGTATACTATATTTGTTCTTTCAGTTCTAGTAAAAGACGCATTTAATAACTTTTTACCTTGTTTACACACTTGTCAGCATGAGATCCCGATGTTCTGGTTACAAACAACTCTTGGGCTTGATGCAAATGCACTTGGTGACTATATCCCCATAACTCCAATGCTTTCTAAAGTACAACCTTCTTTCTGATCGACAATGGATTTTGAAATAATTAATGAGGTCACTACTTGCAATCTAATGAGTTGACGGGCGGAATTGGTTAAAAAGGGAACTTCAATTTAAAGCGTTTCTATAAATTAACAGTGAACAAACGTTGGCCACATAAGAATCTAGCAATCCTTGGAGAGACACATTTGCAACACAACCGCTTATGTTAAGAACTTTTCTTTTTCAATGTCATTTTCTTTAGTAAATAAATCAAGTGCATTTACATGCTTTTTTCATGATTGGTCGGAGAAAGCCTAGGCTGCACCAGTCATTCGACGAGAATGTTCTCAACTACTGGTTCTTAACCTGTGGCCCATGGACCCCTGGGGATCCTTCACAACTCTTTAGGGGGTCTGCAACTGTTTGGAAAATGAATTAGTATTGGCAGATTGATAAAGTACATATACTTAAAGTTTTAAAACGCTCTGTAAAAGAGAAGGGATTTGAAATTGGAAGCTAAAATATAACTGGATGCCCTTATCTTGGTTTGTGGAAAAAAGCAGTAGCAGTATTCACTGACGTAGCGAGGGCATCCATTTGGAGCAACAACAAAAAAGGTGATATGATAGGGTATTAGCATGTTGATTCACCTTTTACAAATAAAACGACATTCTTGAAAATCATATACCTTCCCATTAAATTAAAAAAAAATGATTTTCCAATTTTTTTGGTTTGTGATTTAAAGATAATTTCCTATAATTTGTGCATTTGTATAAGGTATATTTTTTGTGTTTTGCAGTTCTAATCTTAGAAATTGCTCAGGAGGGGATCCCGGTTTCCAGTAGTGATTGGGTGGGGTTCCACAGACATAAAATAAGAACCATTGCTCTAAACATACTGAAAAACTTTAGTTGCGTTAAAGGCATTGAGTCAGAGTTGCTGAAGCAACTCCAGTAATCTGGTAGGCTGTTCTTCACCCGATCTAAATTGATGCCTGTCTTCAAATCATTGTTATTTCAACCTGGATAGACCGTCGAAAAAGCTTTGATGTCCTGCGCATTTCTGTGCATGGTGTACGTCCTGGGGGGCCGGAGAGGCAGAAGACCAGAATATTGGTAGATGAATTCCAGACATATATATTCTGAAAAGGGTTTATTCTGCCTATTTTACATTGCATGTATAAGAAAAGGGACACCCAGTAACCCTGGGACCTGGGTAATCTAGTAATAAAGCAAAACAGTGGTCCCTAAAGGGGGAAGTGTGGACCGCTATTTACTCGGAAAGAGTAATTTTGACCATCAAGAGATTGGTTCCATTTCCCGAGTGGACGGGTTTATTTAAAAATGGTAACAAATAGAAATAAATAGCAGGTTTATACTTAAATCGATTTGTAAGTAAGAAGATGATCACACATGTTTGCTCCTTTTGATGACACATAGGCTATAAAAATATCTTATAGCCAGAAAGGAATTACCATACTATTTGTTTCCTTCGTGCAGGACCACTCATGGACAACTGCTTGGGAATCTGCTCTGGAATGGCCCATTGACTAGTTCTGAGTGGTTTCGTTCTGTTTGGAGCTTTATTAACGGTAACCACCACAGCTAACAAGAATGGTGTTACAGGTGTTGAGCGCATTCCAAGGCATCACCTAAGGCTCTGGCACTGTTACTTATCAATTTATTTCTCATATCAACATATAATGTCACCCTGCAGTATGACAGAACAGGTCTCCACCTACTTTTAGGCTTGGCCAACAAAACCCCACTTATTCATCAAGCAACAGCCTTTATGATTCTCCCTCCAGAAGGATACACCTAAAACCACTTAATCACACAAAAGGTAACCACAAACAGGCACCAAAACCTCTGGGTGGTCCATGGGCAGCAGCAATTTTGTATATACCTTCATATACCTTCATCATGTCATTGCAGTACTCTAGATCTTGAATACAGGATAACATTGTTGGAGCTGACTCCCACCGGCAACATATGGCCAGTATGTCTAGATGGTAGGGTTGGTCCAAAGCAGATGAAAGATGTCAACCTCCGCGAACCAAGACCCCAAAATGCAGCATTCTCATCGAGGCCAAATGACCATGGACCAACTAGGGAGTAATACACCCTATGAAATACTTTGTACTTAATTATTCAGTATCTAGTGTTCGGAAGAAAAGTTTGGTCTGCAAACAGCAAAATGATTATATTCCC
This sequence comes from Lissotriton helveticus, assembly GCF_964261635.1. NCBI lineage: Eukaryota > Metazoa > Chordata > Amphibia > Caudata > Salamandridae > Lissotriton > Lissotriton helveticus. Next base: position 114,958 of record NC_136058.1, read on the forward strand.
TGTCTGACAAACTAGTCTTAAAAGATGTTCCCTATTGTCGTTTAGCCAAAGAATTCTCAATAGGCCGAATAGCTAGGTAGCATGAGAGATGCTCATGTGCAAGTGTATCAAGAGCATTGCCCAGAGTGTACAAGTGACTTGTACACTCTGGGCAATGCTCTTGAAGTAACCTATGTCTGCTACATTCCAGCACCAAACCCAATTAGTGCAGGACAGCTTGTTAATCGAAGACATAGTCTGTGGACACACAAGAACAGTACATAGCAGCCTATTATCCTAAACCGGTAGCTGTGACACAGAGGGGATTGAACAGTACCTGTACAAAGCGTCATTAGTCTTTGACGCATAAAAGTAGGCCTCAAAGATGGGACCCTTTATTGGAAGGAAACATAATCATTTCCCATCTTATCTGTGATTGTTCACCTGCCCAGGCCTGGATTATTTATTAGTTTTCAGCACTACAGAGGCTCATATTTCCTGGATCTTAATTTTTTCATATTTCTTGTGTTCCTACTGCGGGTTTCAAGCTCCAGTTACAGGTCTGTGTAGGTGGGCCTCTATTTCTGGGTATAAAGCAAATCGATGATTTAGCTGTGCCTTTGCCTAAAACGTGTTCCTGTGTTATTTCAGCTACCTGACTCTGCTACCTTCATTAATAATATTGCTGCCCTATCTGACACCCCAAACCCTGCTGGGAATTCTTAACTCCCCGTCCAGGAAATCTGCCTTTCCTGTATGGTCACCTCATATTTGTCGCCTCTTGCTGGTCTCTATGATATTGATGGTTTTAGAACTCTGTGCACTTTACCCCTGCTAACTCGTAGTAACGTGCCTGTGCTCCCCCTTTAAAGATGGTTGAATTGACATATTCAAGTTACCAATAAGTTGCTCATATATATATATATATATATATATAGTAAACGATGGACCCAGAGCCTATAAGTTAAATCTCACAAGTGGACTGCGTAGGGTGACCAAACGTCCCGGTTTACCCAGGACGGTCCCCGTTTTTGGAGAAGTGTCCCCGTGTCCCGACACTTGTTTCCAAGTGACTGAAATGTCCCTGTTTTCAAACAGTGTCCCGGTTAAACACAGAAATGTCCCTGTTTTTCATTGGCTGCCCTTCGGCAAACTATCTAGCATTCCGCAGTTTACCTCCCATGCTTTTCTGTCATGAGCAACTAAGCAACATTAGTGAGTTGTACTTTACGTGGTGCTGACGCGCAGCTATAGAAATGAGCATTGATAACGCTAATAAATCTGACGTTTGCTAGCCTGTGATGTTTTATTGATTTTTGGCAAATATATGCTATAGTCCTTAAAAGTGTAAATGTAATAAAAAGTACTAATGCTGCTGCGTAAAAGAGAGGGGTGCCAATAAAAGACCTCGGATTTGCTTTCTGTAATGCTTCATCTCGGTCTGTAGAGGTAGCTGCCATTGTAGTCCTTTTTCTATGTCTATGACAGCTGTCAAATAGTCCTACTTTCATGTCGATGGTTACTGCAAACCGTAGTCCTACTTCTATGTCAATGACCTGTCCCCGTTTTTTGTTTTGAGAATCTGGTCACCCTCCTACGACTGCGGTACCTATTTTGCCATCTAGTACAGTGACAGTGTAAAATGTGGCTTCAGGTCACCAGAGTAGCCTGTGGCAGACCTTGCTGTCCTATGTATAAAGAGTACAGATTAAAATCCTAATAGTATATCTTAGAAATGGGACTAGTTAGAAAACAAATTAAACAGCTATTTTCAATAGTTCTTAAAATACAATTCCATGGTAAAGTTAGATTTTAATAAATATTAAAGAAAGTAACTTGCAGGGAAAGTGTCCTTTTCCCTACTTGAAGTTCCTGATAGCTAATTGGCAATTGCTCTCCAACTTCTCCCAGCCAGGAATTGTTGTGAACTGCAACATCTGTATCACACAACTTGCCATGCAACTTGCCATTGCCAAACTTGATTTGTCCTGTATCCCTGAAGCTAGGCTAGGTGTTTCCATTGTAGCATTCTCTGCTCCAGGTCTTGACCTTTCCACTGAAGAACTCTCTTAACTCCTATTAGCCCCTCTCCAAACCTCCATGGTGCCCCTCATGATTCTCCATGACAGTCCTTTCCACTTCTCCCCAGTCATGAATTTGAAGGCCTCCCCTGGGCCCTCTGAGGGGACATGTGAGTGATGAGAGCAATGCACTTGAAATCTTGTGGAATTTCAAAAGCATCACATGTTACGGCCGCCATCTTGGGGTGCAGTACTATAAATACAGAGCCACGATCTCAGGATTCTGAGCTTCTAGTCTTCCAGCTGAAACAAAAAGAATACATACTTGAAAAGTGGAAAATTCAAGCAGGTGGCAGAGGAAGAGTCCTTGGTGCTCTTCTTCTATTGCCACATCACAACATTGTCCAGGTCTGTCTTCGCCTTTGTCCCGGGCAGTCTTCAAAGGAAAAAAGAGGATTTAGTCACATCCTGGCAAAAAAAGGTTTAACAAGATCTCAATAAACTGAAATACAGGCTATGGCACTAACAGAAGAGCGTACCTAACAAGGTAACAGAAAAACAAAGACATTAAAACTATTGTGAATCAAAAGAATTAAAAACTCAGCAATCTCTTCCTGAGAAGCTATCAGGAACACATTTTGAATTTATGAAACATTGTTTTGGGTGAACTCAACCCATGAAAATCTTAGCAAATACAAGTGGATTGAGCATTAAAAAAATCACACCAAAGTAAGGTGAGTGAAGAAATTATAAGGGCAGGACTCTTTAGCCTCTTGTTGACTGAATGTGCTCATTTGTTGCTGAACTGTCAAGTAATGAGATTTATGTTCTGGTCTTAAGGTAAATGAACTAAGCAGAGTAACGGTGACCTTTCCGAACAGAGATCAGAAAAGAGGGACCAGCCTAAAGAGGCTACCAGAGGTTCTGTTCCACAGACAGTCTTTTGTCAAATTCCCCATTTCACAAAACCCACATCCCCTGGGGAGCAATCTCCAGAACATCAGTTTTCTAAGGTGCGCTAAAGGTTGTTCCCAAGTGGCAGAATGTCGGAGCTCCTGCAGAAGTCCTGATTTTCAGGTGAGTGGTCTTGACAGGAAGAATCATTGGAATAGGTGTGAAATGACAGTAACTAAATAGGCCATTGTGATTACCAGGGCAAACTGAATGGGCAGGGGTGATTTGTTTGAGCTCAGTAGAAGGGTGAGGACTGCCATTACAGTGTCAACCCCTGGTTGAATGTCAAAGTGTTCTCTACATGTCTGCTAGATTTACGTATAACATTCTGGGGCACGCTTGAAAGGAAGGCAACATGTTTCCAAAACCATTCATGTGTATCCACTAACTGTTTGCTTGAAAACCCTGCTTTTGTCCAACCAAACTTCTGTCACTGGGTTTATTGGGGCTACAGTGGCTGCCTAAAACTGGCTTTTGATGTTAGATGTATGGGTACATTAGAATGACCACAGAACTCCCTCAGAGCCTATGTTTAGTGTGACTGAAGACTTTCTCCACCATGCCAAAGTGGGTAGGGTTGGCCCCAGGAGCCTTTACCCCATTGGTTAGGATGTGCCCAGAAGTCATCCTGACCCACTAACCCTTGACAGGCATAAATGTGGCACCTTCAGGCACCCACTTCAGAATGCTTTCTAGATCTGAGGAAGGGCTGAAGAGGACTGGACCTGCTGCCTGTGACCTGAGAAGAGCCCTGAATGACTGGATCGGCTCCTTCCAAGAGACAATCTGCAAAGGCTTTAGAGATCATGTTTAGAGATTTGTCTATACTCAGGACTACATTGCTCAGCATTCCGTGGTGGCTGCCATCTTGGATGTGGCCCAATATAAATAGGAACCACACTTAATCTTGTGCTCGGTATCAACCTGGAGTGCAATCTGAAGATTGAAGCGGCTGAGTGAGGCAGCCCACAAATGTTACAGTGTTAGTCATCACTCTAAGGTAGGCGTGCTCTACGCATGAGTTTGTTCTGAAGCAGTTCTGAAGCTTTACCCAGCTGAACAGTGGAAACTGGACCTGGACTGATCCCTGCTGTTGGCCTCTGCCTGATACCCTGTGAGTCTCTAAGTGCCTTCCCTGAGATCCTGGAGGACTTTAGAAGTGTCTCCTGTTGAGGATTGGGCCTTAAAGGATTCTGATCAAAGATTGTACCTTCTGACTTAAGGGATGAGGTCAGAAGGTAAAATCATTGATCAGAACAAACCTGGTGTATCAAGCCTGCCCCCGAATCGTGGCCAACCTCAAATTGTTCATAAGTCCTGGTCTACTATGACCATTGCCTATAATGGCGCCTTGTGCTTTTTAGCGCTATTTCTACTTAAAACCTTTTAAAAAATCATATCTCAAGTTCTCCTTATTCAATTTTGTCATTTTGGTGTCATTTTGTTTGCTTGTCATTTTGTTTATTAAATGTTATCCTAAACTATACCCATATGACTTATATGTCGCCCCATAGACTTCATGTTGCATATGGAGGTGACATACTTAATTGTCAGAGATGCGACCATGCAGACGTCGATTTTATCCACATGACTTGGGGATGCACCATAGTAATTAGATTTTGGGATGATAATGATAATGATGATAATGATAATGATAATGATATTTATAAAGCGCGCAAATACCAAAGATGGTGTCTCAGCGCTAAAACCATGAGCAAACTCCGCCTAACACCCCTCACTGGAACAACCAAGTTTTCAAGTTTTTTCTAAAGCTCAGAAGAGAGCTGGCCTTCCTAATCTCAGGTGGCAACAGGTTCCACAGATTCGAAGTACCATACTGAAAACCCCGTCCTCCCCAATGCAAGGTCTGAATTTTCGGCACTGTCAGTAGTTTTCCACCCGTAGAGCGGAGCGGTCTGGCTGGCTGGTACCACATGAAGAGCTCCTGCAGAAACATCGGACCCTTCTGTGTCAAGGCTTTAAAGGCCACGCAAAGCACCTTAAATTTGATCCGTTGCACCACTGGAAGCCAATGCAGCTTCCGAATTTCCTCTGAGATGGATTTATGCCGGGGTAGGCTCAGCAAAAGGCGAGCCGCCAAGTTCTGAACTGCCTGAAGTTTCCTCAGGCACTCCTTCTGGGCATTCAAATAAAGCCTATTGCAGTAATCCAACTTGGCATGTATGAGGGAAGTGATGACCACTTTCTTAGTTCTGGCATTGATGGGGACAGCAGTGGGGCGTACACTTACAAATACCATTGAAACTTGTCTGTTGGTATACTTCCCTAGAACACCTAAGCGGAAGGTAGGCACTAGGTTTGTGGACCTAACTTTGATCCTGGCCAAAAGGCGAATAGCCTTGGCATGGAAGTGGATTAGGGGGCCCACGATAGAGGACTGGAAGCGGGACCCGACGCTCTAGACAGGGGCAGGTCACTCACCAGGGAAGATGCACGTGAGATTCTGCGACGCCCGATGGCGGGTCCATGGAGTGAAGCCTTGGAGTTTTGGGAACACCCTGAAAGATACCAATGGCAAGAGAGTGAAGCTGGGTCTAGTTCAGGCCCAGATAGTGACCGTAGTCAGGTACCTTGAAGGACAGGTTGGTCGGGGTTTCTTGGGTCATGCCCTTCCCCCCCCTCGATCTACCCCCAGCCGCCTGGGCAGTTAACTATGGGTCCCACTGCGTTCCAGCCTGGTATATGGGTTGATGACAGCATATGGGCGGTGATGTTCCCCCCCCTTCCGTGGCCTCCGTCCTGGACCTCCCCCACTCCCTCTATTCCTCTGATGAGTAGAAACACTAAAGCACCTCACTGCACAGTTGGTTGGTTTGTGATTTTATTTTGGTTTGCTTTTTCCCACTTCCCTCTTTTCCTTTTCTTTCCTCTCACTACTCTGCACAATATGGCATACCCACTCGGGTAGCTCCCTCTTCTAGGACAGACTGCACACACTAGTAAATAACCAGCTTCGCAGGGTTCCAGCATACATTGTAGAACACTACACCATTACCAGTTCACATATTAACATACTCATATAAGTGAGGTAGAAATAGCACTAACAGTTAAAGATAACAAAGGAATTGTGCACTGTAAATGTTGGAATAACGTGCAGCTGAACTATGATGTAAAATGTACCATGTGCAACATGGCAAAATGCTACACGATATCTTTGTTACTATAATGGTTAATAAAAATAAGTTTATTAAAAAAAAGGTTTATGTTACCCTATTTTTCTAATTCAGTTTGGGATTTTTATTGTTTGGGATTTTGACTTTATTACTGTTTAGTACTCCATAAATACTTTACACATTTCCCCAAGTTAAGCCTGCCTGCTCTGTGCTATAGCTACAAGGGGTCTGAGCTCAGGGTAATTTAGTGACTCTCTGACAATGGATGTGATTATTTCTTTAGGTGAGTAGTCACCCACTTCAAATAATAGTCCAATTTCTTACATCCCCTAACAGGCTCTATCCTGGGAAAGGTTTAGTAGTCTTGGTGTGGGTGGGTGCACACTTCCATTTGGCCCGCTCTTGGTCTGTGTGTGATCTGCAGAATCTAGAACCCATCATCAGCCTAAAGCTAAAGGTGTAAAATATGTATGAAATTATGCATTGATCTTAGTATCTTGGTGCTGGCATCAGTAAGGATGCAGTTATCATTTGGGATGAACTGTTCTTTTATCATCTGATTTTCATCCAAGCTGGTGTATATGATGGAGTAGCTGAATAAGTGACTTTTTATGTGGATGTGGCTACATAACTTGGCGTTGATGATGTTGGGCATGCTATGCATCTTATGACGTTTCTCCATTGAGGATCACCACTCTTTCTGTCCTTGGCACCCCAGGGTGCTCAGTGCCTTGAATAAAAGGTGTCAAAAGATACTACAAGATTCCTAATCAATTCCTGTGTACGGTGCTGCTTTTCCTTGGAAGTAGCTTATGATCAGTATGTATGGCATAGTGGTGGATTTTACCAACGTCCTGCAGTCTCCCACTTCAACATGTCTGGAATAATCCCCCACCTGTGTTTCCCTCAGTATATCCTTGACCTTAGATGTGAATCAGTACAGGCTATGAGGATCCGCAGACCCTTATATTCACCCTCAACGGCGGGTCCCTCTTTGGCACTGTGTAACCTGGACCTCCATATTATGTCCTTCACTCCTGACATCTCCTGTGCTGTTCCTGTGGAAACCAGTCCCACACCACTGGTTCCAATGCTGAAGTGTATTATGCATCTAATAAAAACCCGCCTAGAGCTGGTTTTAATTTGAATCCTAATTGCTGCCTTTCCTTGTGGTATGTTTGTCTACTAGAGAATCCCTGTGACTTCTGTTTTTGTTTACAGTCAGCAGTAATACTTTATGCCATCTGAATAGTAACCTGCAATTGCTAGATGGCCATGTGTGAACTTTATAAATAAATAAATAAATATGTTGGTAGTTGTGGGGCCTTCTGTAAAGGGCTTTAAATTACCACCAGGACTAGATTAATTTCCTCCAGGCACTACAGCCACCGCCCCCGGCTTAACTCAACACTTTATAACTAGAATCTAAGAGGCCCAAACCCTTTCAGAGAAAACTGCTCAATCATACATCTAACAGAGGAATGACAGGAGGACAAATCTAACACATTTTCCCAAACCTATATTTCCAAAAATAAACTATACAAAAATGAATATGGATGTCGTAGCTTGCCAAAACTGTCACGGTGCGTTAGGCGCAGCTGTTTCCCTAAAATGTCCATTGTCTGCTTCTTTGTGATCACGTGGCTCTTAGTCTGAGTGGGTGCAGCTCTTATTAAAAGGCTGACAGATATGTGTGGGGTGAAATATCTCTGCGCTTCACGAGCCTCTGCCAGACCTTGTAAAATGAAAACGAGGTCAAAGCGTCGTGAAGGTCAACTGCCTCCTTCATTATCTTAATTAAATTCGGCTCTCCCTTGTTTGTGTGGGGCTTCTCTTCCTAAGTGAAATGCGTAACACGATCAGACCTTTGGAAAGGACGCAAAATGCTGTTTCCTCGCTGCTGCAACAGGCATGATATTTTTGGTGCTTCACTTTGACTGTTATTTGGAACAGAAACCGGGTTTATTTGTGCCCATCACAAGTATCGACAAATGGATTCTCTTGGGTGTTGCTAAACATATGCCGGGCCCGGTGCTTAAAAACAGTCAACATTCTGCACCCACAGAATTACGACCTCTCACATTGACCAGATTTCAAACTATTTGTAATGCACACAATGGAGAGTAGTTATGTAGGCTTTGCATCGCCGTCCGCCTGCAAATGGGCTCAAGGGAGATTCAAAACCTAAGTCGGATTTATCAACCCTTGTCCCCCCTGCATGGCTTAATAAATCCAGAGTAACGCAATGCAGCGCAAATCGCTCCGTTATGCTACCCTGCCATGGGAAGGCATTCCATGGGTGGAGCGTGGATGTACCCACACATCCACCCATGAATGTAGTATACTTGTAAATGTAGTATACTTGTAAAGCGCACAGCTGCCCCAGCAACGGGGCGTCCCGGCACTGTATAACTCTGGGGAACCCGTCCTGGCTTTCCCTGTGGGATGGTACCTTGCTGGGAGTCCCCAAGGTGGAGCCAGGCATCCCCAGAATTGGTGGGGCCGTTGTGGAGATTAGGCAAGCTAATGCCCAGAGTTGCCGAGTGGAACCCCTGATTAGAGTAAGCACCGAAGCGAGAATTATCGAGTCCGCTGACCAAGGTCCACGACCCTGCCGCATCGGGAATTGAACCCTGGTCCCGGGCTGACTTCTGCTCTCAGGCCTGCTGCCTCTAACCAGTGAGCCACACTACTCCACAATTCGGAAGCATTCCCAGATATAACAAAACTGGCAAAACTGGGAATGCGTCAGAATGCTACCCCTACTCAGGTGAGGGACAATGAGGAGAAATATCGTTATTTGTTCTCGTTACTTCCTCTTTCTATGTGCGCTGAATTCTGCAGCACACATAGAAAGAGGAATATGCCTCAGGGGATTGTTTGTGTGCAGGAAGGTTCCTTCCTGCACAAAAACAACCCTGCTTTTAACGCGAGCACCCTTGCACAATGGTGCAAGGGTGCCTGCGTTGGCGCTAGGCAGCACATTGAGCACCAGCGCTGGGTAATGACAGGAATGTGTAGTATATTGTTAAGTACTGAGCATTCCTGCCCTTTCCCTATCGCGCAGCACAGCAAGATGACTAGCTGCACTGCATGATTATTTGATAAATATGCCCCCAATGATTTTTACAGGTTTTCCTTGTAAACCTTAACCCTAGCACCTTTCCAGGTGTAACCCGGATAATGCTTTATGAATGACTTTTTCACAGGCAAAAATAGATACAGGTATATTTTTGCATTTGTATGAAATATCAAGTACAAACGTGTAGCATTGTGCTACAAATAACCACAGACGCTGGTTATGCTTTAACTGGAGCCTTTATTATCTATGTCCAGCTCTCACCCTGTCCCTACTCTAACTGCCCTCATCCTGTCCCTGCTCCGCCTCTTCCTTTCCCTAACCCCCTAGCTCCTCCCACCCAGCTACTAGACTGCTAACACATAACATCTCCCCCTTTCTTAACAAAACTAACGACATATTCAATTATATCTCTTCAATGAGTCTCTTTGGTCGCTGGACATTGCGGCGCGGCCTTGCGTTCACTTCATCAGTGTTCTCTTCAGTCTGGGGTACACCCAATTGTCCCAGATCCTCTAGAGCGTCCCGTTCAGGGGTTTCAGGATCTAGTGACGCAGTGGGGTCGAGCAACAATCCGGTCGAGTCTCGGGAGCACTCCTTAAAGTGAGACACGTTTCTCGTAATTCTACGGTGGTCAGACTCCGCCGTCAGCATAGTGCCTTTCTGTCGAGTGACCAGTAGTGGTTCATCGCGAAAACGACAGTCCGTTTTCTTCTGTTGGTCTTGTTTCACTAGTATGTAGTCTCCTTCATGTACAGAGGGTGACCTTGCTCTTCGCTTGGCGTCGGCATACGACTTCATCTTGTCCTTGTTTCGCTTGTCCGTGTCTGTCATCTCTAGATGGTTGTGGGTGGGTGATATAGCTCGCAGTGCTCCATCCCAGGTTGGAATTCGGTTTCTCATGGGGTGACCTAACATCAGCGTGGCAGGACACTTGCCAGTGGTCGAGTGGGGAGTTGTCCTGTAGGCTCTGAGGACCTCGTTGAGGGCGATCTGTAGATCCTTCTTTTCGGCACAGGCCAGATGAAATGTTTTCTTGATCGTGGCCATGAAGCGTTCAACGGTGCCGTTTGCTTGTGGCCAAAGGGGTGTGACTTTCCTATGATGGAAGTCCAAGTGTCGGGCATATGCATCAAACTCATGTCCATTGAAGGGGGGACCATTGTCTGTCTTCACCTCTCTAGGGACACCCCAGGTTGCAAATAATTCATCCAGCACCTTAAGAGTACTGGAGGCACCAGTGGAGGGCACGAACTGTGCAAATGGGAAACGAGAGTACTCGTCGATTATGACTATCACATACTTGCCGGAAGGTAATGGTCCATAGAAGTCCACAGCAATTTCTTGCCATACTCCAGCCGGTAAGGGGGTCATTTGCAATGGGGCCGGGGGATCACCTTTGCTTGTCAGTTGGCACAGGTGGCAGTCTTTCAGGGTGGATTCCATCATTTGGTCGAGTAGGGGAACCACACACGTTCCCTGAGTGCTCGCTTCGTGGACACGACTCCCCGGTGGCCTTCATGGGCAAGATCGATGACACCTTGCTGTAGATTACTGGGGATCACAATTCGCTGTCCCCGCAGTATGATTCCGTCTGAGGTCACTGACAGTTCCTCATGGACGTGCCGGAATGCTTGAAGCTCTTGTTTGGTGTCCAGCTCACTGTCTTCATCCTGAGGGTCATGTCTCCACCTGTTGGTTCGAATCTTGCGGAGTACCTTTTGTAGGACGGCGTCCTGCACGGTGGTGTCTCGGATTACATCCATTGGAATGGCAGGAGGTAGCGCCTGGTCAGCTACGAAATGGATATATTCCTCTGCAATTGAAGGATGAGAATTGGTTGATGCAGGCGGATGCCGAGACATGTAGTCTGCCGGGTTTTCAGACTTTCCCGGCTTGTGTACGATCGTGAAGGTATACTCCTGAAGCCACAAAATAAAGCAACAGATGGTAAGGTTTTAACAGCGCATAGTCCAAGTGGCAAATAGTAGGAAAGCGAAATATTATAATCAAGGTGGCATTAAAGGAATCAAAGACAGCTACCACCTAACGCTGTCAAAAACAGCAATTACCACGTAATGCCGTCACAATAAGGAGTTTAAAGAAGATTCCCTGAGCACAAAGTACACGTATCTGTAAGTACTACAGATAATATTGATTTCACAAATAATTGTCCAAATCAGCACATCCAAGTTGTGAGAAAATCCTTATTTTTATTCCCAATCCATAGGTGTTCGTGAAGACTTGTGGATACAGCAATACAATCTTGATACAATTTGAAACAGCCAAACGACAACACGTGTTTCGTCAGGGGAAGTGACTTCTTCAGGGCTGTAATAACAAATACGTACCCAATTTATAATGTCTTAAAAGAATTTTTTAAAACCAAAACTAACAAAACCTATACCAAAATAACACAGGTTAAGCCCATAATCCAGGAAAAAGAAAAGAAAAGAAAAACCGAAAAGAGAAAAAAGATCAATACCCAATAAATGAAAATCAAGAAGAAAGAGGAAACCAAAGTGACCAAGTATATATAGAAACAAACCAGTACCACCACATAAAGCATAGCAACACCACATAAAGTCAAGAATAAGTTATCAAAACCAGAACCACACTGTGTGAAACATCTAAACCGACTACTTCAACCATAAGAGTGCTCAGGTAACTACACCTAAAAATAAATAACTAGAGCTCACCCTTGGTAGTTCTCACTTCCAGCTTTGTAAAGTTCTGATCGTATCAGACCACTATGTTTGGAATTCTAAAACGGGATTTTAATGAAATATAATAAGATATCTGATGCTAATACTTCTATACATATCTAACCACAAAGTTAAATATTTAAATTCTCTTACCCTTAAAAAGCTTTCAAAACCGTTCCAGAAACAGTGTCATTCAATAGTAATTCGGTAATAAACACCAGGCAAAGTCCGCCTTCACACTAAGGAACCATCATAAATATCTGAAAGAATATGATAAATTCGAGCAAAAATAAATTAGTTTATGCCCATTTACGTTACCGTTTTATATCTACAAACATTGTTATTAATGTGATGACCCATATTCATAATAACTAACTGGTCCATGTGATTATAGCGTAATTCCTGTATCACAAATGTGCCCAGTCGTACCAACATAATTAAACAAGTTAAAAACCAGACCCACATCTTAATTCTAGGATCTGTGGAAAAATGTAATCTATAAAACGACAATACTGTCACACCACTCACCTCGGGTATTCCCAACGACCTCAAGTCAACAATTCTGTATCCAAAAACGGCGTGTGTTACTCGCGCCATCTTGGATCAGTATGTTTATACCAAGACTATAGAAAGCAAAAACGGACTAATCAGATCGGAACGTATTACGAAATACAAATATTGCGTCTCCAATAGTACTGTATATCACAGATAGGGCGGATGATCCATGTTGCAACTGCTGTCTAATATAGGGGCATATCGAAGATACAGCAATTAGTATTTGGGAACCTACAGATGTAAATATGTCCAAGACGGCCACTCGTGATGACGCATTTGTCAAGACAGCTCCTCAGGAAAAACGGCACCATATTGCAACGAACCGATTATAATTATATAATATAAGTGATGGTAAATAATACTACCAATTTACCAATGAAACACTAAACTTTTCACAATGATGTCTGTGTGGTCAATTCTAATCAACACTGGAACAGGTATAAGTATAAAAATTATTAATTTTTAAGTGGGATTTAAGGTTCAAAGGAATTTTTTAACTCGTATTAATAAGTTAAGCAAATCTACCACATGTATACAAAATTCAATGCAAAGCCTATAGAGTGATATATGTCGCAAAATAGGAACACTATCAATCAGCTCACCACGGAGTAAAAACACTAACTTGAGTCTGGTGCTGAGATGATCAATATTATCTGTAGTACTTACAGATACGTGTACTTTGTACTCCTGAAGCCTCAGGCCCCACCTCTCAATTCTGGGGGGCATTTTAGATCGGGGGTTGCCGTAGATGGTGACTAGCGCCTGGTGATCAGTGATCAGGGTAAAGTGCTTGCCATAGAGGAAGACATGAAAATGTTCACATGCCCAAACCACTGCAAGGCTCTCCTTCTCGGGCTGAGAGTACACCTTCTCAGGATCGGACAGGCTGCGGCTGGCATAGGCAACTATACGTCTCTGGTCAGAGTCATTGTCATATTGTGCCAGAATGGCCCCCAACCCTACGGGGCTAGCATCTACGGTGACTTCAGTCATGCGTCTGGGGTTGAAGTAAGAAAGGTTATCGGCTGACTCCACGGCCCGCTTGATCTCTGTGAATGCTTGCTCACACTGAGGAGTCCATTCAAAGGGTTGTCCTTGCTTGGTCAAGGTGCGGAGCGGGTGGCTGATGGTCACGTAGTCCCGGATATCCCGGGCGCAATAGCTGGCCATTCCCAGGAAAGATCTTAGATCACTGACGTCCTGAGGACACTTGGCGTTGTTCAAGGTTGCCACTTTTTCCGGATCAGGTTTCATTCCTGCTTCTGAGAAGATATGACCGAAGAACTTTAATGTTGATTGATGAAATTCACACTTGTCCTTGTTCAGGGTCAAGTTCGCATCAAGCAGGGCATGACAGACACGGTTGAGTGCAATGTCGTGCTCCCGGGTGTCAGAGCCATACACTAGGATGTCGTTGTTGTAATTGAGCGTATTGGGGATGTTTTGGATGACCTGTCGAATAGCCTCTTGGAAAATTTCGGCAGCTGATGATACACCAAAGCTTAGTCTCTTATATCTAAAGAGTCCTAGGTGTGTAGCAAAAGTTGTGATGGGGCGTGACGGGGCATCCAGCTCCAGCTGGTGATAGCCCTTGTTTAAGTCCAATTTAGAGAATACCTTGGCTCCGTTCAAAGCCGAGATCATGTCACATAGAAGTGGCCCTGGATGGCGTTCACGTTCTATCGCAGTGTTGGGTATTCGGATGTCGACACACAGTCTTACTTTGCTGTTGGTGCCCTTTTTAGGTACAACGACCACTGGCGAAACCCACGGGGTCGGACCGTCCGTGCGTTCAATGATGTCGGCAGACAGGAGGTCATTGATCTCTTCTTCGACAGCCTTTTGAAGGTGGAAAGGAACACACCGGGGGTGCTGAGCAACAGGTCTGATCTGTTTGTTGACGTGCAGGTGTATCTGACGGTCCTTTAACTTCCCCAGCCCAATGAAAAGGCGAGGAAAACGGTTGACGATGTTCTGGTTATCACAGACTTTGAAGAGGATCTCCACAAGACGGAGACGTTCCGCAGTCGGCAGGCTGAGCAAGCAGTCAGCTTCGGGGCCCTTGATGACATAAATGACTGCATCAATAGTGACATTGTCATGTGCAAGTGTAGTCGGGAATTTGCCAAGACATTGCAGCAGCTTCTTTGACATCCAGGTGTAGACCCGTACAGGTGCATGAGCAAGCGTCGGCTTGGGGCGCATCCTCTCATACTCAGTGACGGGGATGTAGTTCAGCGAAGCTCCGCTGTCCATTACAAATTTAGTGTCATGATTCCCTACTTTAATGTGTAACCGAGGATACTTCTTCAATTGATCTGGGTCTGCGATCATGTTTGCATGGTGAGTCGTGTATTCGGAGTCTCGAGATGAAGATCTGGAGCCCCGGGACGGAGATCTGCGCTTCCATCGCGATCTGTGTGACTCCCAGCTGGAATGTATCAAGCTGGAGGACCCCGTGTCTTTGTCATGGACCGCTCTAATGTGGTGCTTTCTGGTGCCCGATCGGGACGACCTCCCAGTTCCACTTCGCCTCTCTTTGTTGTACTCGCCGCACATCGCCTCGAAATGGTTTGTCTGACCACATTTTCTGCACCGCTGGCCCATGGCTGGGCAGACGTCCACGTGAGGATAGTCATATCCGCACCTGTAGCACCTCCTTGCTCTCTCTGGTCTCTTCTCTCTCCGGCCAGTTTCCTGCCTCCTGTGATCTGAGCGCCTCGAGCGGGACGACGGTCGCGATGTCCAATGATTGTCTCTCGAGCGTCTTCGCCCGCCACCACAGTCTTGAACTCGATGAGCTTGCTCATTGCTCACTTTGCGCCCAGATTCAATGGTGGCGGCATGCTCCTCAGCCTGATCGTAGACGCGAGTCAATTCCTCAATGTCGTCCAGTTCTTGCGGCTTTCTCAGCAGTCGTCTCCGGAGGGATTATGAGTGGTACCCCTCTAGGATCTGTGACTTGATGGCGGCGTCGGTTGAAAAATTGTCGAACTCGCAGTGCCTCGATAGTCGCCGCAGGCGAGTGATGAATGTGCTCATTGCCTCGTCTTTCCCTTGACGTGCCTGATGAAAAGCATGGCGCTCATAGTCCACGTTCTTTTTATTGAGGAATCTCTTGTTCAGTGCGTCGCGTACTTTGTCATACGTTCCGGTATCTGCGGCAGGGAGATCCTTGATAAGTTTACTTATTTCACACCCAGCCAGATTCCGGAGAGCTATCAGCTTGTCCTTGTCAACGGTCACTTTGGACCCTTCAAGGTAGTCCTCGAAGTCTTCGAGCCATTCCTGCCACTTGGGGCCCATGCTTCCACCTGTCGTTAGGGTGACTGGCTCTGTGGCCCTCAAATGTGACCCTCCTGCGAAGAGGGGCTTGACCTCATTTCGTCGCGGTGATGTCGACATCGTGGGACCGCAAAATACTGTACTGGATGCTTCGGGTTACTTTGGCACTATTCGATCTCAAACTTCAGCGCAGTTTTCTTCTGAGTGTCTGTTTGATTGGTTTGGCTCGTGCTTGTTTGCTTGTGTTACACTTTTATTGTGGCGTCGGTGGCTTGTCGTGCTTTATTTTCTCTTATTTGCGCTTTATCTGGCCTTTTTTTTTCTTTTCTCTTCTCAGTGTTTTGCCTGACTTTAAAATGGCCGCTCTATGACAATCAAGGGGTCTGTCCTGAAGAGCGCCTGACTTTAAGATGGCCGCCGTCACTGCAGTCACACACGAGGCTTTCTCTCCTGATTCATTCAGTTCCAGTTCACTCTGGACTCACCGGCCGGCGACTTCAGGGCAGCACACATCAGGATTCACTTTTCTTTGGCCGCGGCAGCTACCAGGTGAGGTTGGGGTGGGCTCCCGCCTTACTTTTCCCGCTCCCGCTCTTCTTCGCCGCTAGCATGCCGAAACTCACGCATCGGGCGTGAGGTTTTCCGATCTCCGACGGCACCCGGGCTCCAACTCCAGTGCGCTCAGCAGCGCTTGTCACCAGGTTCTCGGGGACGGCGTCCTCCACGTCGGGGAACCTTTATCTCGTTCTGGGGTGCGGGACAGGGTCGGAGTGGGCTCCCGACTCCTGTTCTTTCAAGGGTGCCAAGTTGCACGCATCCGGCGGGACTCGCGCTTTCGGCGCGAACGGCTTCTTTTTTCGAGCGTTTCAGCGCTCGTGGCAGTGGCTCCCTCTGGGCTCCCCACAGTCGCTGGAGGGGCAGGGTCACCGGCTGCTGACCTCTTTCCTCAGGTAGCAGCACTACACAGCAGCAGATTCTTTTTCCGACGCTGCACGGGACAGGGCACTCTTACGAGGTTCTGTAGGCTACAGTCATGCCGATCCCACCCTCGTCGCCAGTTGTAGCATCGTGCTACAAATAACCACAGACGCTGGTTATGCTTTAACTGGAGCCTCTATTATCTATGTCCAGCTCTCACCCTGTCCCTACTCTAACTGCCCTCATCCTGTCCCTGCTCCGCCTCTTCCTTTCCCTAACCCCCTAGCTCCTCCCACCCAGCTACTAGACTGCTAACACATAACAAAACGTACCTGCTCGATTTTTCTTTTTTTTCTCCTCAGGAAATGATTTATCTCATGCAGTAACGACTTTAACCCTACTCCTTTACTTCTCTGTCAGCTCTAGAAAGAGATTTACTCTCACCCTTGACCGAAGTAAATTTCCACAGTAGCGGCTCGTGGAGGGAGTGGTGCGGGGTGGTGCGGGGGAGGGGCAGAATGGTGGGTAGTAAACTGCGGCATACGGCCGCACGAAGATAACTAACTAAATAAAAAAATAAAACAAATTACATTGCGCAGGCTGCAACGCCATCGCTTGGTTCGGCTAAAGAGGAGTCTGGCCCGGGGTTCTCATGCGGCCATCTCCTACCCAGCCGAACATCGGGCATGGCTTACCTTATCCCGCTAATACTGCTTCTCTTGCTGACTTTTCCGTCTCCCTCTGAACTAATCATCCTCCTGAAGTCTGCTCAGCCTCGGCTCAGTTCTGGACCCTTCGGATGGCTTTGGATGCCGTCAGACTACTCAGGGACATGATTCCAATCGTTCTGGGACATCGAGATGACTTTGCCGATGCCCAGTGGAGCCTGCTGATTTGGCTATCGAGGAGTCCAGCCCAGGTTCTCCCGCAGCCGTCTCCTAGCAAGCTGGACATCGGGGCATGCCATTCCTCGGCCCGCCACTGCCGCTGCTGTTCTTAACCCTCTGCTCCCTTTCTCGGAGTGAGTCACCGCTGATGATGGGGCCAGCCATGGCACAGCTCTGTGCTCATCATCTGCCTGCCAGTCCTCGCTGCTGCCTCGATGCTTCTTCATGTTAACCACCATCTGGATGTGCTCGAGAGACCCCTTCCAGGTATGGAGGTGCCTGATCCATGACCAGCGGATTACCTTTGTCGATGCCCCAGTGGTCCCGAGCCTGCACGCCTCTTCTACCTTTCACCTGCTTCTGTTTTTGGAACTGCATCCCCCACCTTTTGACTTTTCTTGTACTTTTATCCTGCTCCCTGGTCTCGCATACATGGACAGTTCGACTCTTGGAACTTTGCTCTGCCCGCCATTTTGTTGCTGACCACCGTTGATTCCCAGGACCCTGACCCACCATCTTGTTTTGTCCACTGTCCTTTAACCCTTGCCTCCATTCCCCCTTGACGATCCTCTATCGTTTTTCTCCCGCCTTCGAGTAATTTAACGTTTTCTCTTTTCACCTGACTGCCTTTACTCACTCCCTGCTCAGATTCCTTTCCCCACCTATCCTTTTCCTCATATTCCTGACCCCTTTCCCTCTCTGACTCTTATGACTTGTCATTCACTTTATAATTTCTGTAAAAAATGTTTAATTTATTATTCGTGTAACTCGCTGTTGTTCTGTTTTCATTGACATCTCTGGTGCCTTTTCTGCTTTTGTTTCCCTCTCTCCTCCCTGTCCCAACCTGC
Organism: Lissotriton helveticus; assembly: GCF_964261635.1. Taxonomy (NCBI): domain Eukaryota; kingdom Metazoa; phylum Chordata; class Amphibia; order Caudata; family Salamandridae; genus Lissotriton; species Lissotriton helveticus. The sequence goes on from NC_136058.1 coordinate 133,323, forward strand.
TTCCCTCACCCTTTCCTTGCTACGCTCCCCCTCTTTATTTCCTGCCCTTAGGCTATTTCTTGCCGCCGCTTAAACCTACACTTTTACTGTTACTGCTCTTGTTGTTTGTTGCCTCATCATTAGTCTTCTTCTTGCCATCCTCGAGTATTCCCAGCTCCTTAACTCATGTTCTTTTTTAGTGTAATATTGTGTAATTGTTTTGTAACTTTGTCGTGTTGATACTCTGAAAAGCGCTCTGATACCTTCGGGTCTAGCCAGCGCTATATAAAACTCATAATAAATAAATATAGAAAAATAAATAAACTGGACTTAAGAGGCGCATACCATTTGTTACATGTCAGAGAAGGAGACAAATGGATAACCGCTTTTCGGATGAAATTCGGTTTATACGAATACTTGGTCAGGCCCTTCGGCCTCTGCAATACCCCAGCTGCCTTCCAATTTTTTATCAGTGACACTTTACATGACTTTTTGGATGTATGTGCTGTAACCTACATCTCCGACATTCTTTTGTGTTCTGCCTCCATGCAAGAACATGAAAATCACATAAGAGCTGCTCTGCAGAAGTTGAGGGATCATAGCTTGTTTGTTAAGCTGGAGAAATGCGAACCCAATGCTACTACTGTTTCTTTTTTTAGCTATATGCTGTCCGCAGAGCGAATTAGTATGGATCTCCAGGGGTTGCTCCTGTTTGCCTGTCCGCGCTGAGGTTGCCGCCAGTGTTCCTGCCTTTGCCTCTGGAGCCCTTTCTGGACCGCTCTGTGCCTGCTCTAACCCGCCCGCCAGTCTCCCGCTGCTCAGCCGTTTTTTTGACAACTAAAGCGGGAGCCGCCGAGAGGAGACCGGCGAGGGGCTGCACTACGTTTCCCAGCAGCCCTTCTGGGGTATAGAGTCATCTGCAAGCGCCAGGAGGCGCATTTAAACAACGCTGCCACTCCCTCGCGGGACGCCCGGGGCGAAGCCCGGGCAAAGGGCGGGCCGTCTGAGGCCGTCCGAGGTTGGACTAGGTTGGGTTGGGCCTGGGACCCTGCACAAATTTTTTTTTTTTTTTTCGAACAGTTGCAGTATACTGCCCATTTTGGACGACATTGCCCAGGGTATCTATTATAACTGTTGTGCTTTATGAGAAACTATCTCGCTTTGAGTGTATTGTCCATTTGAACTATGCCTGCGAAAAAGCAAACTCCTGCTAATAACACCATAGATAATTATCTTGTTCAAGTTGTGGCAAGAATAAACAGCAATAGGAGATCCTCATTGGGATTAGACTCATCTAACCAATCTCCCTTCGTCGATATAGAGACTGAGGATCCTTTTGCACAACAATATAGCAGTCCATCTGGTGAAATACATGATTCTCTCCATGATACAATTATCATCCAGCCTAGTGGCATTGTTGCTAGCACTGAAGATAATAGTGACAGTGAAGCTGTGACTGTGATATCCACTAACAAAGAGTCCCCAATCCCCATTGCAGCCCCTGTCCCAGCCCCGAGGATCACAGGGGATAAAACAAAGGTTACGTCAAAACGGGAGGGTCTAAGGTCAGCTAGAAATAAAGTTGCAACCCCACCAAGGAAATCACTAGAGGATGAGGAGGATGATTTGACTAGCGAGGCCTATGTTACTCTCTCTAATGCTCAATTTAATAAACTATTGATTATGATGGATACAAAACTCAAAGGTATAGTTAAACCTCTGGTCAGTAAAATAGACAAGCTAACCTCTGAGGTCAGTCGATTGGAAGGCTTACTAGAAAAAACTCTGGTGGAGGTAGGAAAACTCCCGGAAGTCGTTCTGTCTAGGATAGAGCTATTAGTGAGTAAAACAGCCTCGGTAGAAAAAAGTGGATTTATCCCTATCCCTGCGCCAAATACATCAATGGCTGCACAGATTAATCCCTTAGGTGGTGCCTCAGATGTTACACCCCCCGTTCCCATTATTGGTGATTCTAACACTGGGAAAGGGACTTTTGAGCTTGTAGTTGAAGCCTCCCCATTGGTTCTCGTCCTTGCAAATGTTCCCCCACTAGCTCAAGGAGAACATGAATCAACATCATCCTTAATAAATAAATCCTTATCGTGGCTCACTAACAACATGGTAATTTCTCCCTGGGGAAAGCAGCAACTCTCTGAAGAGCTTGTAAATGCGAGAAGGGTTCAGTGGATTGGTGACAGGGTCAAAAAGTTTAAGGGGGAGTGTGCTGTTCTCCACTTTTCAGACCCTGGGGTTTTGCCAAACATCTTGCCCAACATCTTACCTCCACAGCGAAGAGCAACTTCAATTGTTCCACTGACTTTGGACTTTTTCTACCCTGGGAAGGGAAGTGGACCGAATTCCAGTATTTTAAGAACAAAATGGAATGTTATGACTAAAAGAGGCAGGATGGATGTTGGCTCTACTGAGTGGGGATTGGGTTTGGAAAATAGATTCTCTGCTCTCTCAAACCTGGATGCCTGTGACTGACAACCATTTAACCATAATTCTATGTTGCAAATTTCCTGTGATGCATGTACCACTGGGGAGACCGGTTATCCAGTTGAAGCTCGAACTAAGAGGGCCCTTTCTGAGGTTACAGTTGGACCAACTAAAGAAAATGTAAACTGCAATGACATTGTTGATACGGTGTTGAATGGGTTTGTTTCTAGTCCCAATTCTGTCATGGAAACCGACACGGGGAATCTATTGTCTTGGAATGTGGCTGGGCTATGTTCCAAGTTGGATTGTGTAGACTGGTTTGGATTTATAAGCAAGTACGATATTTGCATTTTCCAAGAGACTTGGGCCTGTGACCCTGTTTTTGCTTTGGGGTACTTAAATTTTCATGTTTCAGCCACCAAGGGCCCAAAAGGGCGCCCGATGGGGGGCCTCACTATATGGGTCAGGCAGTCCCTAAAGGTTGTAGTAAAAAGTGTGGAGCTTGACCAAAAAGATATCCAGCTCATCAGACTCATGAGTGATCTACCCATCTCCATTGACATCTATAACATATATGTTAGAGGAGGAAATACTGGAAAATCTGAGGTTCTCTTGAGCCTGTATAATCTCCTAGAGATACATTCGGCAAGGAAGAATATAATAATTGCAGGCGACTTAAATCGTACGTTTGAACCTCTGATCACTGGTGAGGCCTTATTGGGTGAAGAGGAAGACAAGCAATGGGATATTCCCACATTAGATACTACTCCAGTAACTCGCTGGACTGCGGATATATTAGGTATAAATGCAATGTGCCTTGAACACGGGCTAAGAGCTCTGAATGGTCGTACTAAGTCAGATAGAGTTCCAGCCATGACTTTCAATAATGGGAGAAACAAAAGCCGCATTGATTATGTCATCTGTAGCATGTCTATATGGTCATCTGTTAGTGATATGGTAGTAACAGAAAGGATAGAGAGCGACCATAACCCTTTATGCGTTTCTCACAAATGGTGGCTGTCTGAAGTCATTGTATCTATCCCCCGTGACGATCTTTTACCACCGTTGATTGCACCAACAAATGACATGCGCAGGTTGAGGTGGTCAGGTGTCAGGACAGACCAGCAGGTCCTAGAAAAAATAGGAGCCGCGACTGACAAGGCTATCGAGGCCTTGGAGTGTGTGGCAGGGATCTCTTTGGGCCATGACGATACAACCAAAGCACATGTGACTCTCTTTAATGAAATTAAATGTTATTTTTTAAAACCCGTAAATAGAAAGAGGGTATGTGCTTATAGAGCTGCTAAGTGGTATACTCATGATTGCAAGGTGGCACGAACCAACTTGGGAGCTGCGATCAAGAACAATAATTTGGGGAGATTCGATCTGCTAGGAAGCACTATAAAAACTGTATTGCTAAGGCGAAAAGAGATTGGGACGAAGCCCATTGGAACAAGCTGAAATGTGCAAGTGATCGTAAACACTCTAGATTATTTTGGCACATTGTCAAATGGGGTCACGAAAGGTCTGAAGAAGCAAGTAATAACAATGTCCCACATGACGCTTGGGTCAAATTCTTCAGTGAACAGTACTCTATTGGGGATCAGTCTGTAAATAGTATTTGCCCTACCTATTTGTTTGCAGAAGACAACATCTTCGCTCAGAGTGAAGTATTGTCTGCCCTTAAAACTGTACATAGTGGCCGAGCTCCTGGCATTGATGGGGTCCCAGCGGATGTTTTTCTAAATGACACTGGAAGGTGGAGTAAATACATTTACCTACTAATAAACCACATTGCCAAGGGTGCAGAAATCCCGGTATCATGGCGGGGTGCTGTAATCATCCCTGTATATAAAAAGGGAGATCGTGCCCAACCTTGTAATTACCGCCCAATCAGCTTAATTGATACTGTTCAAAAAATTGTGGGGCGAGTGATTATAAACAGTTTGCTTGACTGGGCGGAGGACCACAATATTTTATCTCCTTTTCAGGCTGGGTTCCGCAGGGCAACTAGCACTGTGGACCAGGTCTTCCGCTTTCAACTGATCCAGTGGAGGACCGTGGTGCTGGGTGGAGGCAGTCTCTATGCAGCATTTGTTGATCTGCGGGCTGCATTCGACCTGGTACCACGGGCAAAATTGTGGGACGTGCTTGCGGCTCTGGGGGTCCCAGGGGCCTTGCTGACCTTGATCATGAGATTACATGAAGGTACGTATGCCAAAATACAATGGGGTGGGTACGGAAATGATACTGTCGAATTTCCTGTTGAGCGCGGGTTCGACAAGGATGCTCAATGGCACCAACATTGTTTACCCTTTTTATTAATGGCATTGTCCCCCGCATGCAATCACAGGTTGTGGATGCTCCCTCTCTCGCAGGTGTAAAAGTTCCTATTTTAATGTTTGCCGATGACACCTTAATTTTATCTAAATCCCCAAGTGGTCTGCAAAAAGCATTGGCAATATTTGATAAGTTTTGTGGCGATCACGGTCTGGAGGTGAACGCTTCTAAGACAAAACTCATGGTTTTTAATCCTCATAGAAATTTTAAATCCAAAATTACCATGAGTGGACGCAACCTTGAAGTTGTAAAATCCTTTACATATCTGGGGATCCTTATCTCCAATGATAATAAATGGAACCAACATCTAAATATTGCAGTATTAAGACATAAGCAATTAGCTGGTACCATCATAAAGGAGCATAGGAAATCGCTGACCAAACCGATTAAACCACCCTTGATCATATATGAGGCAAAAGCAATTGGGTCAGCATTGTATGGGGCTGAGTTGTGGGGGCAAGAAAACCTGCAGGAGCTTCAAACATCTGAGAACAACTTCCTAAGGAAACTTACAGGCACCCCACAGAGCAGCCCGCTTTTGCCTCTGAGATACGAGCTTGGCAGGAAAGAAATCTCGGAAATGGGTAAACTACGACCGATTTTATATTGGCGTAGGCTTTGGACTACACCTGAGCTCTCCCACTACGCGGATGGGTTTGTTGATGTCATTAGAGCGGATCGTTTTAACAAAATTAGATGGTTCAAATCACTAAAATTAGCATTATGTGAACTAGGACTAAATGCACTATGGTCTGATCCAGCTGGGTCATCATTCCCCTCTAAGTCAATCCTAAAAAATATATTTTGGGAACGGGTTGCAAATAGGAGTTTGCTCAGTATTAACAACGGGTCCATGACTACCACTTTTCTTGAGGTTAAATTGTTCCCTATATATGAAATGTATTGGGATTACATATCGAAACCCATGGATAGGAAACTGTTTTTCCAACTAAGGGCTGGCTCTCTCCCTCTCCGCAACTTAACATCTAAGTGGAGAGAAGGAGGACCAGCTACTTGCCCAGTTTGTGGGGAAGGAAATGAAACACTTGGTCATTTTTTGTTCTCCTGCCATGTAGATTCTGCTCCAAGGCGAGTTTGGTTGGCACCTATGTGTAGGAACTTGGGTACTAAAAGTAGTATGGTAGCTTTGCGTATTGTTAGATCTACTTCTTTGACCTGGATTATAATTGCGACTGCAAAGTACCTGGGGTGGGCGTGGGTAATTAGGCAGAGATTGCTAGTAGGGTAACTACTCTCTGCCTAGTTGATCAGAGACTGCTAGATTATCTATTCTCTGTATTGGCTCACTTTACGTGTCATTTCGGATTGAAATTTCATTGATTTTTAGCATTGATATTGTATCTGTTTTTAACCTGATTCTTAACAGTTATGAACTTTACACCTGTGATTATGTAAATTCTGCTGAAATACAATTGTTTTTTACTGTGATATGTGCTTATGTCAAATATGACCTCTGTAATTTAATTGTTTTTTATTACGTGTTTGTATGTCTGCTTTTATGAGTAACACTCGAATAAAGCACTTTTTGAATTGAATTGGATCTCCAAAAGGTGATGGCACTTACAAAGTGGTAGTCTTCCCAGACTGTCAAAGAAGTGCAGAGCTTCCTTGGCTTCACTAATTTCTATAGACGATTCATTAATCACTTTTCCTTCCAAGCCTCAGCCATTACTAGGTTAGTACTCAAAGGCAAGAAGTTTCAGTGATCAGAAGAGGCAGAGAAGGCATTCAAACAGTTGAAAATGGCTTTTAATAGTGCCCCCATCTTACAGCACCCAGATCCTCGTCAACCATTCATTGTAGACGTAGACGCCTCACATGTAGCGGTGGGAGGTATTTTGTCCCAAAAAGATAAGGATAAATGGGAATTGTTTCCTGTTGCATTCCATCCCATAAACTGAGTTCTGCTGAGACTAATTACACAGTGAGGGACAGGGAGTTGTTAGTCATAAAGAGGGATTTTATGAATGGTGGAATTATTTGTTGGGTTCCCTTCATACAGCCGCTGTCCTGACCGATCACAGAATTCTGAAATTCCTAAAATTAGCCCACGCTCTGTCCATGCAGCAATTGCGCTGGACACAGTTTTTTTGTGAATTTTATTTTGTTATTTAATTTCAAGCTGGACGAAGACATGGTAAGGCAGATGCCCTTTCCCTCTTGGAGTACGAGGTGCAGGAGTACATGTCAGAACAATGATACATTATACCACCTGAATGAATAGTAGGGGCCCTGTCTACTGAGAAGAAATTCACCCAAGACGTAGTATTTGGCACAAAAAACAAAGAAGCTGAGGCTATACCTCAGACTCATGGTGGTCAAAGAGTACATGATTTGATATATGTCTAAGGGGTTATACATGTTCTCACCATCCCTCTTCAACAACAGCCTTTAGAATGGTGTCATACGCACATTCTAGAAGGTCATCCAGGTGAAAGAAAACCAGTAGACCTTCTTAAGAGACACTTCCGGTGGGCTACTCTCACCACAGACACTAAATTGTGCATGCAGAGATGCAGTACATGTGCACAGAGTAAAAGCTCTCATCAAGTTCCTGCAGGTATGATATCGCCACTACCCACATCCCCTGCTCCTTGGCATACCATTTCCATGAATTTCATAGTTGAATTGCCCAAAACAGAACATGGGCACACTACAATTTTGGATATAGTGGATCTGTTAACCAAAATGACCTATTTCATTCCTATGAAGGGTTTACCCACCTTCAAAGAGTTGGCAGAAGTGTTCTTGCAACACATAGTGCATCTACACGGTCTTCCAACCATCATTTCTGATCGTGGTTCGCAGTTTGTTTCCAAGTTCTGGAGGGGATTGAGGGACGTGCTACAGATAGTATTTGTTTGCCCTTGCGCCACCACCCTCAGACAGATGGCCAGACAGAGAGGGTGAATCAAACATTTGAACAGTATCTACGATGCCAATTGTTGCATATCATCACAGACTGGGATGGGTATCCTTGGACTGCGGAATTCATCTACAGCAACTTAATTCATAGTTCCACAGTTCACCGTTTTTCTGTAAATATGGTTTTCATCCCCTTTCCTATTACTGTCTTTCTCTCTCTCACTTGCAGTCCCTGCTATACAGGACTTCAGTCCTCACATACATGTAATACAACAGACAGCACAGGAAACTATGATACAGGCTAAGAAGTGTACAAAAAATATGTGGACCAAAATTGTAGAGTTACTCCTGATTACAATGTCGGAGACAAAGTTTGGTTATCCACTCACCATATTGCTATCAAGGGGGCATGCAAATTTAAACCTTGATACATTGGTCCGTACAAAATCTCAAAGATTAATTATGTTGCTATGAAACGGGAACTACCCTCCAGCTTGCAAATTGATCCTGTTTTTCATGTTTCCCTGTTGAAGCCGGTCACATCCAGTACTCAGATCCTTGTGCAACTCTCTCCGATTCTCCTTGATGATGGACTTGAGTTTGAAGTTGAGGCTGTTTTGGACTCTAAGAGGATATGCTGTGTGTTGCACTATCTTCTGCATTGGAAAGGATAAGGCCCTGAGGATAGTGCTTGGGAACCTGCTGATCACGTGCACGCTTCTTATATGCTTCATCAACTCCATCACAGATGCAATGACAAACCCAAGCCGGTTGGGGTATTGATAGAAGGGTGTACTGTCAAGCCTGCAGCCTTCTGTGTGACCCGCCAAGTGCGGCGGGGGGCTGTCTCGCTGGGATATCTGTGGCAATGACGGGCAGGAAGCTGCTTGCATTCTAGTTGTTTCTGAATCCACAGCTTTCTCCTGTCACATCACCTACCTGTGCTTCCGGGTTCTCCTAGCTGAACGTTGAGTCTTCCACACGCATCTCTCATAGGGCTGTTCTCGTCATGCCTCGTCGGTAACACATCTGTGGGACATCCTGCCTCTGGGTACTGGCTGCTTCTATGGCGCTCCTTTAAAGAAAAAGAAAAGAAATCAAGTATCAAGTCCAGCATACAGCTACTGGTAACGAGAAAGCTCACTGATATAGTTCAGATCCTGAATCCTATTATGTTAGTGTGTGGTACTTATCTGACTTGTGTTCTTTTGATCTGCCATGAAAATTAATGGACGTTCTTGAAATTATTCCTACAAGGAATAAAAACACAGAGTCGTGTTTCCTCATTAATTGCAATTTATGCCATTTGAGTTTTCATAAGCACATCTGATTTTTGACTAGGCTTATTTTTGCTTTGTTGTTTTTAACTATGGCTATATGACTAACATATTAGACACATGAAGTAATTATATATATATGTGTATATATATATATATATATATATATATATATATATATATATATATATATATATATATATATATATAAATATGTTTGTTCTTTCCTATCTACTCTCCAGCCAAGCAATATAAAGCCTACATTTAAGAGGAGGTAAAGTACTGTTTATGAGATAGTTCTGGATACGCTATGAGCTTGTTTTGATTTGTACACACGTTTCTCCTTTCTCTTTCTTATCAGCAAATATATTATATTACCAGTTGACCTCATTACCTTCTACATTAACCAGAAGAGGGGTTTTACACAGGTAGAAGATAGCATGTAGTATATAAGTCAATTTGGTGCACTGTTGATTACCTGATAAGTGTTATTTTTGATGCACTTTTGTTCATTCACACACAGAGAGCCTGAACTGTCCTGATAGACGCAATTCTTGCAGTGCAGTCATCAGTGGCCGCTTTGTATCTTTTCTCGTCCCTTTTCCGCTTCCCATTCGGTCGAGGTTGACTTTGGCCACTGTTGGGTAGTCTCGATTGATAGGGAAGTTGGGACTTAGAATTGTGATATCTCATAGAAAATCAGGTGAGATTCTTACAGCCGATGACTTCTCTTAGGCCAAGGTGCACACCAGCCATGGATAGCCAGCATATGATATTGGTGAGTTTGAGTGAGGATTCCTCTCTGGTGCAGGTCAATTTCCGCAACCACCGCCTTCCGACCTCAGCACCCTTGTGTTTTCTTCTTGAGCCATCACAGCTGCTCTTCTAACAGTTGGGCCTAGCAGCACATGTGCAAATTCAGTACACAACCAACTAACAAAACAGTACAATGTTTTCCTCAAAGGGAGTATTTTAGCTTAGACTCCCTTGGCTGGTAGATTATACAAAGCAACAATACACAATATAAAGTAACAATGTAATCACTGCATAACCTGTGTACTAATTTGATTAAACCAGTTATTCATGTTGTAGGTGCCCAAAAAAAAAAGAGGACGCAGTGATAGTCTATAATGACAAAAGTGGTAGACGGTGCACAGGTAGTCTATGTAGAACAAAGGTACATACAGTGCTAGGTCTGACAGATAATACAATTATAATTACACGACTCAGAATGAGAGTACAATGTGTATATTGTTACAATTAATATCAGTCTACTAGTGAGGTTGTTGATGTTTTGACCCCTAAATCAATGTAACAGGGTCACCATTAGGACAAATGGGGGTAGCAACCAGGTATCAGCAAATACTTTTCTCCATTGTTTATAATGTTCTCTTGTTGTATGGCCATAAGTAAAGAGCAAACGCTTACCTCAAATATTTTTTAATCTGTGTCAGCATAAGGAAGGCTTGATTTGATATAGGAGCCAAGAGTATTGCCAGGATGACTGGTACCGGATTAGTGTTACTTGGCATGAAGGGGTTTGCTGCCGAGTGCCAAACGCTATCACTTGCCCTTTCAGGCGGGAGAATACAATAATTTATCTGAGTTGGAGCTCAAGTTTTTACTGTGAAGGACCGTGCAAGCTGTTCTGGGCAGTTTATGATACTGGGTTCTCATAGGGACCATTTTCCCATTGTGACACCCTCTCCATGTTTTGTCCCTATACTATTCTGCTGGCGTCTGACTCTAACGTGATATTTGGGGACCGGCCAAAAATGGCCACTATCAGGGAGAGTCCCTATTCCAGCTCCTTCCTTGCCTTTGAAGAAAGGGAAATTAATACCGAGTAAGGGCTCTGCGAAGACGAAGGATTTTGAAAAGTTGTACTGCTCGATAGTGAAGTGGTGCATGAAAGACTGCTTGAATGAAGGCATATCCTTGCTAATCTTTGAAGGGAACAACTGTTTAGTTTGAGGCTGACTGAATCTCTTTTTTTATTAACTTGATCTTCTTTTGTGGGAGAAAAAGTGTCCAATTTAAAGAGTTTATTGTGAAACTCAGAAATAGAATTGTTTAAGATGGGATCAAGATTGATTTCTTCTAATTTTTTACAAAATCCAACCGTCCGAGGAGGGAAACCACCCATTGCATTTCACTGCATAACTGTTTGAATGAGCCATCATCAGCATGTCGTCTAGATATTTGACTAACCTGACCCAGTGTAATCTTAGTAATGCAAATGCTGGCTTTGATGCTTGATAAAGCACCAGGGGCTGATGAGAGGCCAACAGGAAACAATTTGACCTGGAACCTTTCGTTGTTTGAAAGAAACTCTAGAAAATGTCTGTCATATTGATGAGTTAGGAATGATAGCTAATGCATCCTTCAAATCTATCTTTGCTAACCGATTCCCTGTTTAAAAGGTGTCCCTCAAACCAATTAATCTCTTCCATTTTGAAATGATTGTATAGAGAACCCCTTGGGAATGAAGAGGAATCCTCCGACTGGCATTTTTGGAAAGGAACTGTTGAATTGCATGCATTATCAAATCAGTTTCTGTATCATTGACCATTGGGTGGGAAAGCGTTAGTTGTATTTGTGAGGACACACTTCTATCATGTAACTGAATTATCTGTAAGACCCATTGGTCTGATGTAATTAGCCTTGAATTGTAAAAAAAGAGGATCAGGTTGCCACACAACTTCCTCAGGAAAAAAAAGTTTTCAATTGATTTAGCTTACCTGTATTGGCACAGGTTCGTCCTCTGCAATGTTTGAACCTTTCCACAAAAGTTGCCTCCTCTTTGAGAGTATACTGCTCTGTAGAAATAAAAGGATGGTTTGAATGAGTTCTGTTGAGGGATCAAGGGTGTAACAAAACTTGAGGGGCCCCCCTTGCAAGGGACTTTAAAGGGGCCCCTTCTGGATTCAATAAGGAGCTCTCCATCCAGAGTTTTGTGCTGAGGGCCCCCCTGGAGTTTAGGGGGCCCTTGCACTGCAGGGGCCTGTGTTACCCCACTGTGGGTGGGATGCTGGGTGGTTGAGCTCTTCGGCTCTGGCAAAAACCTGTTATGTAAACACTTAACTTAAATTCTGTTGTGCCTTATCCAGTGCAGTTAAAGTCTGGACATTTGAGGAAATGTATTTCACAAAATGATCTCTAAACAGATGATCTTCAGATTCAGGGCCTATTTTCTTTTCCGGTTATCTCTGTTAATTTTAGGTCATCCTTATGAGTGGATACTTTTGTCTTTCTGCCAATATAGCAGCATTGGCATTGCTTAAAAGGCAAATAGCCCCCTGGCCTCGCCCTTGGTGCTAAGAAAGAGAGGTTGATAAATGCAGATGCTTCCCTATGATCACCACCCTCCTTGAGTTTGTTTTCTCTGTAAAATTGAAAAGCAAGACTCTTATTAGCAGATTCACCACTTTTTTCATATCAGTAAAAACATGCTGAGTATGAATCCCCCGCTGGGTAGGTGTGGGAGGAACAAGCTCCCACTTCACTTCAGAGCCTCCTCCTCTCTTCTTGAATTCTGAAAGAAGCTGAACACCTGTCTTTTCAGTTAACCAACATGCCCTAGACTACACACACCTGCGCAGTGCCAGGAAACCCTCGCTAATGGAGCAGCTTAATTTGGCTCCTCCTTATACATCACTCCTTAATGTTGTTTTATATAGATTAGTATTTCTGTTATTTTGTGCTTTTAAAATTTTTAAAAACTAGAGGGGATTTTGAATGTATTACTGACATGCTCTATGATAATCCTTAATAGAATTTTTCCATGAGAGCCTATTAATGTTGAAGGTTTTATTTGGAATGTAGCTCTTTCTCACAATTATGCGAATATTTGAATGTAATACACAATTGTATATAACCATGATTTATTTTGCTTAGTGTAGAAAAACAGCGTTTCTCTTGTAAATACCAAAAGCTGCCCGGCGCAAGACTCCTCTAATTCACTTCAATAATAGTTACCAAAATAAAGAGGCAGGCGCTGTAAACTGGAAGGCAAGAACAGGTTTATTACTCCAGAGGAGAACACGTCAACTCGGACACGCAGAATGTCTTTGGGAGGTGCTCTGCCAACTTCTCCGCTGCTTTCTCTTTTATATAGTATTACAGACATTTTATTGGTGGTCAAACATCCTTGGAATTCCTGCCTCCAGCCGGTTCCCACACAGACCCACCAGCTGTCGTCCCTCCTTCCCAAATCTAACAGATGATCGCTATCTTGCAGCCGGACATTCCGACAGGCTCTAAAAGTGTGTGGGATCGGTCAGATCTGAGGGTTCGTGTTATTGATTAAATCAGACTTCTTTGTTAGTGCTACAAGTCCTGCCGTGTGGTGGCAATAAACTATGTCTGCAGGGGGTCAGTTAGTGCCTGAGACCGGATCGGGTGGCCAGGTGCGGTCACAGGGTTATCAGGAGGCCTCGCTCAGTTGCAGGGGATGAAAGGACAAATGTGTTTTAGGGCGGGAAGTGGCTCTGGGGCATTGTCAGGTTTTATGACCCTAGTACGTGTGTTCAGGCTTGGTCAGGGTGCTGGGGATGATTGCGAGGTCAGGGTGAATCAAAGGTGACTAGCAGTGAATGAAATGGCTGAGATATCTAAAATGGTTGTTGCTTACACGCATGGAGTGGCTCTTGTTAAGCAAGATGGCGCCGGCGATGTTCACGTCTGTCGATTATATTTTAACAGTCGCCCCTTTGAACATTCTCAATACATATTGCTAGTCTATTTCAATCCCCATAATGTTTTGTATCTCTGTGTCATACATTGCATTAATTCGTTCTGTGCGGGTATCTACAGTCTCAGGGCACTAATGAGCTCAGACATAGAGGACACAAGGGCGGTATGCAGTTGGGCTGTCCATTGCGGTCTTTGGTGGCCTATTTGTATTACGGGCAGATGAAAACAATCCTGCTATTAGTACTGACAGTATCGCTAATAACCTTATGCAGTCAGTGTAACAGGCGAAGAGACAGTGCATACAAAATGACATTTGTCGTACCATACGTTTAGACCTGGAGATGAGCATAATTCTTAGACGATGCAGTAAGTTCATTCAAATACAAAAATGTCATCATACAAATTGTTCTTGTAGGATAAGGACCATTAAGTGCATTATCTGAGGTCTAGACTCCATGGGGATCCAAACTAGAAAGGATATTCATGAGGACAACTGGTGTTCTACAATTTATCATTATACACAGTAAAAGCGACCGATGTAAGGTTTCAAAGGAAAATCTTTTTCTTGTCCAATTGGGGCATAATCAATACGAAGTGATTGGGAGAGAAATTCAACCTAATATAAGTGATGGTCAGGGAGTGATAATGTTCAAAGGCTCTTCTTTCCAGTGTCTTTTACAGCGAGCCATTACTGGTAGGCTCCCATTGTTCTCTTCTTTTGTTGGCGCAGTTGAGGACCGGCGGTGGAGCCATGCGTCCGGCTCTGATCCAGATTCCATGTTGCAGGGCGAGGTCGTTCTTTGCTCTCGGACCACAGTCCTTTTTGCCCTGTTCCCTACCTAATCTATCATAGGTACCTTAGACAGAGTACCCGCACCCTATTCTTGATCCGTGAAGTCCATCGCTACTACCCTATTCTATCTTTGTGCTGTGTTTCTTCATCAAGTCAATTACGAAAAACCCCATATGAAAAAGGGGGGGGTGTTTGGGAGGTCGAGGGAAGAGAGAGCGGAGTGGGGTCAGATCTGAAATGGACCAAGGGGGGCAGAAATTCCACGCAAGTGGGCCCATCAATTAGGCTCAATGGGCTAGGACTTCCGGCACAGGTGGATCAACAGGTTGGGGATTCTGGACAGCCCTTCTTTCTTTCATTTTCCATGTTGGGAATGGTGCCTCGTCCAGCATCTCTTTGCTCTGCGGCTCCACCTTGGTCGTGGTCATAAGTGTTCCATGATCTGCAGCCAGGCTGTGCTTCACGTCCGGCCCCTCTCCTCCGACGACTGCATGATACCTTTAAATAAGTATAAAACAATTTTTAGAGAACTGGCAGGGGAAGACGTTTACACAATTCAATTTCTCTCCCAATCCCAAGTAGCCAGGGAAACCATTATCGGTTACTCAAAAATGACGATAGCATTGATACTCTTAATCCTTACATCTGTGCATATTATTAACTCATGAACCATTACAGTTGTGCAGGTCTGCAAGCATTTCTACGAATTTCCACCATAATATTTTATGTTCGGTGTTCATTCCTTTTATGTTCTTGATTGCGGCAAGAAATCTAGTATCTATCAGTCATATAGTCTGTCAAATTCGAACCGGCTCCTCCGGCAGAGACTTGACGTTATAAACGAAATCCTGTTGAGCTATATTTTTCTTCAAGGTCTGCTAACTACAAAAAGTGTAATGTGCTATTATCATGGGCATACAGGTAACCTTCCTAGCTATTGTTTACCATAAAGTGCACAGGCTAAGCATTGTTCCATCCTGTTAATGTTCCTTACTTTTAGCTAAACATTTTGATTTCAGTACTCATTCAGCAGGGCTTACTACAACATTCTTTTCACTGTGGTTCGAATCATTTTTTATAAACATTATTCTTATTTCTGAATTATCCTTCACAACCTAGCTACTTCATTAGTTAATGAGGGACTTGTGATGTCCATACGACTTGTATGTAGGGTGACCGGAATCTTAGAGTAAGAACAACCAGGGACATTTCATAAAATTGGAAGAAGGACTACCATCTTACTTCAAGCGACAAGTGCATTCCTTAGCAGAGAGTTACAGAACGGTCAGTAAGAACCTTCATAGATTGCGAATTTCAAACCTGGTAGCTTTGTTTGTTAATCAAATCTTTTCTTGAAACAACTGCTAACTCATCCCAATTTTAGTCGATTTATCTTTAAAAACCCGGGATATGAGCTACATTTCTTGAAATTTTCTGGGACAGCTGGTACTAAACTGGGACCATCCTGGTAAAACGGGGACGTTTTGGTCACTCTATTTATGTGCAATGTGCGTGGTAACATAAACGATGATGGTTGTGTCACTAAGGCACTGAAACAAAAGCCACTGACATATAGCTCCCTTATAAGGGCCAGATTAGGGGACATCAGTCGTCTTACCCGTCCTCTCATTTTCAGCCAATTAAATTCCATCATTTTACAGAAAGGAGGAGTAGTAATATGGCAAAATATGGTATTTTGTCTCTGTCAATTTGTTCAAACGCTGTCGTTTTTAAAGCCACTTAGACGTGTACCGGTGAGGTACAGTGTCGTTATTTATTGAAAAGTGAGTTCACAGAGAGAGAGATTTTGTGCACAACAATAGGCTATTCAGTACACGTACAACATAGAGAGAGAGAGTGTGTGCGTGTACAATAATGGCCATTCAGTACACATACAACATAGAGCAGTACAGCATTATTTTTATATTAAACACACAAGCCAAGGAAAAACATAAATGCATAATTTACATACATACAAATATCGAATAGGATGCGACAGTACATGCATCAAGTACAAAAAAAACGAAGACAAAACACAGAGTTATTTTGGACAAAAAGGACTTTTCCATGCACGTTGCGCATCTCAAAAGTTTACTTAATTTTACTCGGGGGTCAGGCTCCTTCTTTCCCTCCTTCCTAATAGTCGATCATTTTAGCAGGTGACCTATTTTGAAAATACTTACTCCCTTTAATTTGTCAGACACTAGCCCAGTCGTACTGATACTCACGGTGGGGTCCCCCAACATCTAGCAACGATGGTCCAAGCTGAGGTAAAGGAGGGATGCCAGTCAGACGTGCAACGGTACTGTTCTTATCTTTCTATGTGGATGGAAGAAGAAGGGGTAAATCTAAAACATGACAATATCTCTAACTTCTGGGTGGAGGAGGATTTGGATGAATTTTAACCCAGGGGACTCTTCATTTCTCTCTTTGGTCAGTACATAAATCAGCTCACTGGTGCGCATTATTTTGGTCTAAACAGGATGGGGAAGTGTTCCTGGAAAAGAGTCGCACACTTGGGATATCAGTTGGAGTCGGCCTGTTATACTGCAATAGTCCTTCAAGCTCCTGATGTGGCCTACCCTCCCATTCACTGGCTTCAGAGAGAGACTCGTTTCTAAGTAAGGAATGTGCTATATTTCAAAAATGCCATTTGTTACTATGCATGTTGGCACCATGTTCAGGCCTATTTTTCTCATCCCATTGACTACTCGATCAACACCTCAGTCATACAAAAAGCATTCTCTTATCGTCCCAGGTGCACATGACACATACGCATTCATACTATACAAATCATGACACACACGCATTCATACCATACAATTTTTTCACACCCCTAGAGATAGCCTCTGCATACAACGTACCATCTTACAGTACTAGCCTATTTTTCGTGTGGAATACAGTGCATTTAGGCCTTCTTCATTCTTCGGCCGAAACTCCGATGTAACCTAAAGAAAAAGAAAAGAGGGGGAGGGGGCAGCATTCAAAGCACATCAACGCGCATTATAACGAAAATATTGTTACTTACCATGTATCTGACTTATCTCTTAGGTTGCAATCCTTGGCATCTCGACATTGAAGCCCAGAAGAACTGTTAGTGCGGCAAAGATAACTAATGGTAGGATGCTCACTACATAGATCGTTTGAGTGCGGTATTACGAACCGTGTGTAGGAACGAGTCAGAGGCCAGAGGTACTCAGTATATGGTGAGGGGGGGGGGGGTGATGGATCAATGTTTTCATTGAAGAAAAACGATCTACAGTGGCCTGGGGCCGTTCCTATTCGTGGAGCATGGAAACTATAGGAGGTAGCGAGTTTCACTGGGTGCATTTGTGCTTTTAATGGTATGCATTTTTGCTACACGGTAAGACCACTAACAGACTTGTCTAATGTCTGCATGGAGATCAGTTTTGCGGGCGGGTGGAGGACACAGCGCAGTTCTAGTTTGATAACGCTGGCGCACAGTTGTGACAGAAAATCACAGATTCGTAATTGCCAAAGCTGGCAGACCTGTTCATGGGGTTCACAAACACGGACTAGGCCATGCATGAAATGTTTGTGTAAGGCATACCAATCTATATCACACAAAAGAAACTGTGCCTTTCTAAAAACCGGTAATATGCATTTGTGCCCGACTGCTAAAATACAGTGCCTAGAAATGTTTTTCATATATAATCTAAACAAATGTCCACTGCGTTAGGAGGTTACAAGGTGTTAAAACAGAGCAGGACTTTCCCAAAAAATGTTCATTCTAATCATATAACTTGTGCAAGGACATCAAACGCTAATATTTAAAAAGAGCTTTCTTGTGATGTTTTTTGAGCCCTGGCTTTGGCCATGCAGGCAAATATGTTTAGAGAAGATTTTTCTCTCCTTTTTACCTAATACGTTTATAACTCACTTCTGCCTAATGTTAGACTGGATGGCATTCCTTTGGTGAGGCTCAGGGTGATTTGAAAAATTCCTCTGAAACACGTGGTGTGCAAAACAAAGATTGCGATGTTTTTAGGACTCCAAGAACCAGAATCCACTTGGGGTTCGGAGCTAACCAATTTCGGGCTAATGTACTTCTTTGTGAACCTTACAACTGTAATATAAACAAAAATTCCTAGTTTGAAAAAGGCGCGCTTTTGCTCCTCCGGGGGAGCTACTAAGTAAAAGAGGTTCGATCTACTGTCCTCTTCATTGATATATCTAAATATCAGGATCTTTACCAATTGCTTACGTTGTAGGAGTGCAAAATAGACAGATCTTGACTATTCTTTTGACGTTGTTTCTGCGTACTGTATCTTTTTAACTTTTTAGAATCTAGTTACTTCATTTAACTGGCCATTTAAATTCGAGTTTCTTCTTTGCGTATTTGTTCCACAATGAGTCATACATTATGGGACAAATACCATACTTTTTATTCTACAAACGATTCAAGCTTAAACAACCATTTTCCAATAACTTCAGAAAAGACAGGCATGATGGATATCGGTCAAAACAAAGCTCTCAATTAATCCTAAATTCAGACAAGAAGTCTGCATTACATGTCCTTTACTATTTGCAAATAGTAACCATTGTTCAAAACTACCAATCAATCAATATTTACGATGCTAATTCCATGTTTCTTGTGAAGGGCTATTCCTAGCATTTCTATTTTAGCGGGGTCAAAAGATCCCATCAGTGGCCTACTGATTTTCTCGATTTTTCCTAGTGAGTTTTATGCCATAGTTTGCTAAAAGCTACAGCGATTAATCTGTATTTCACATACATGTCCTTTTTATTAGGGGTGCCCTCCGGTGGAGCCGGATGACTGACCTCTAATAAACGGTCCGGTCCAAAACAATCAAACAATTTTGAGAAGACAGCCATGACATACAAGCGGTCAAAATAAATATCTCAATAGGTCGTGGACAAAGGTCCGCACTACCTGCCCTTCGCTGTCTGCAAAGAGAGAGAATATTCCTATTCTTCGTTGTTTGCAAGCAGGGAATGTCTCAAAGAACCAAATAACCAAATAACCAAAGAACCAAAGAACCAAAGAGCGCAATACTAGTATTCAATCCAAACAATTCCAAGACAATCAATCAAACAATCAAATATCAGTCGTTTTTCATGACCTTACCCGGACCGTATGGACAGTTCTTCGCCTTCCCCTTGGAGCGCCCGATCGTCCTCTTACTCCAATTTTCCCGCGGCACTCCTGTGGGATCCCAGTCAGGACCGCAGGTCACTCGAGAGAGGTCCGTTCGGAACCGGTGAAGTTCGGATGATCGGCCGCCAGACGAGGGTCTCTTTCAGGCAGGTGCACTTTCCCGATCGTTGCAGATGTTCACTCCGTCCTTAGGACCTCTCTCACCGGACCCACGTGTCGCTGATGAGCGCCACGTTGGGATGCCCATTGTAGAAAAACAGCGTTTCTCTTGTAAATACCAAAAGCTGCCCGGCGCAAGACGCCTCTAATTCACTTCAATAATAGTTACCAAAATAAAGAGGCAGGCGCTGTAAACTGGAAGGCAAGAACAGGTTTATTACTCCAGAGGAGAACACGTCAACTCGGACACGCAGAATGTCTTTGGGAGGTGCTCTGCCAACTTCTCCGTGGCTTTCTCTTTGATACAGTATTACAGACATTTTATTGGTGGTCAAACATCCTTGGAATTCCTGCCTCCAGCCGGTTCCCACACAGACCCACCAGTGGTCGTCCCCCCCTCCCAAATCTAACAGATGATCGCTATCTTGCAGACGGACATTCCGACAGGCTCTAAAAGTGTGTGGGATCGGTCAGATCTGAGGGTTCGTGTTATTGATTAAATCAGATTTCTTTGTTAGTGCTACAAGTCCTGCCGTGTGGGGGCAATAAACTATGTCTGCAGGGGGTCAGTTAGTGCCTGAGACCAGATCAGCTGGCCAGGTGCGATCACAGGGTTATCAGGAGGCCTCGCTCATGTGCAGGGGATGAAAGGACAAATGTGTTTTAGGGCAGGAAGTGGCTCCGGGGCATTGTCAGGCTGACAAGGTTTTATGACCCTAGTACGTGTGTTCAGGCTTGGTCAGGGTGCTGGGGATGATTGCGAGGTCAGGGTGAATCAAAGGTGACTAGCAGTGAATGAAATGGCTGCGATATCTAAAATGGTTGTTGCTTACGCGCACGCAGTGGCTCTTGTTAAGCAAGATGGCGCCGGCGATGTTCACGTCTGTCGATTATATTTTAACATTAGTATTTCATACATATTTTAATTTTGAATGTGCGTGCATATATATTCAAATGTGAGTGCACTCTAACTGCTGTGTTAACTTAGCGTAACTAAAGGCCCTAAGCTTCTGAATATGAATGTTTAAATTTCACGTTAGAGTTGCTTGGTTTGAATGTTCTCTCCTCTGCAGGTGCAGATACAAGGATTCGTTAGAGCAAGGCATTGTTTGTTTGTATCAATAGTAAGGTATAGGAGGAATTTCTTGGCAAGAAGAAGACGTGTTAATGAGGTGGGAGACGAGTTCTCATAGTGGAGAGGGACGCACAAGGACAATCGAATGTGCCCTATTGAGAGTGCGGTAGAAGAGCTGAATGTTGCAAAATTCTACATAGGATGATGGAAATGTAATGAAAAGTGACAACGTTGGTTACCTTGAATGTTTGTGTGCTAATGGATGTTGTATTGTTAGTTAGGGAGCAGAGCCCTGTAGGACTGCATGAGGTACAGACCTCAGATGTGATTCCTCTCATTGTATAGCTTCATGCTATACTTTGTAGGCTTGCAGTACTTTTACAAAAGACTCCCTCGTGCTGTCACTTGTTCCTTGTTTCCCATAGTTTACTAGTTTTACTGAAGTTAGTATAGAGTAGGGTAATTCAGACTTATCAGAAATGCTTATGACTAGGCAGGAAGATCGAATTCTGCAAATAAAACTCATGGTTCTTTTTCTCATCTCTTGTATTGCAGCCACTGAGTTCTTGGTGTGTTTTCGTATGGTTTAGACAAAAATGTTATTAGGGTAGGAGGAAGATGGCGGCCGGCTAAGACGCTCGGTCGGGAGCTCCGTGCTCACCGAATCATAATTTGATGCATAAACCCGCTTTCCATTCACGTTACTACCAAAAAAACAACAGAAAATGAGATTTACCTGGTGATCCCTGGAGTACCTAAAATCGGATCTGGTATGCAAGATCTCCCCCACTGGAGCACCTCCGGATCTAGCAGGACCTCGCACGCTGGAACCTGGAACCCCCCCCCCACCACCACCCCCTTTTGTACCGGAACCTGGCCGGGGCGCAGGACGCGAGCAGAAGCTGCCGGAAAGCGATAGGAATAATTCCCTTCCTGTTCCGGGGTAAATGCAGCAGCAGTATTATTATTATTATTATTATTATTATTAAGCGTTCTTATATAGCGCTCGATTACCCGTAGGCATCTCGGCGCTTGCCTTGGGAACCCGTCCTGGTTTTTCCCTGTGAGATACCCGCACTGGGCATCCCCAAGGTGAAAGCCAGGCATCCCGCCGCGGGGGGCCGTAGTGGAGATTAAGCAAGCTAATGTGACTCGAGTAGGCACCGAAACGAGAATTATCGAGTCCGTGGATATTTGGGCTCAAGACCCTGCCGCGTCGGGAATTGAACCCTGGTCCCGGGTCTGACCTCTGCTTCAGGGTCTGCCGCCTCTAACCAGTGAGCCACACTTCTCAGCAGTAGCAACAGACACATACACAATTGCGGTAACCTGGAGACGGCGACGCCTAACCTAGTGGACCCGCTACATCCCCGAACAGCGAAAGGAGGACACGACGGAGCCGCTGTGAAAGACTCCGACTTTGACAACAGCTACAGGTTCAGAGGTCCGGGCTCAGAGAAGGCAGCGGCGAACAAGGCTGATACAGGGAGGTGACCAGAAAGGGGGCTCCAGCTATCTTTCAAAATAGAAACAAGATACTCAGGACACTAGCAGGAGAGTCACTGCGGGAGAACGGACTATATGCCCATGATTAAGGTACAGGGGGGGGAAAAGAGGTGAGGGGGTTGCCGCACTGATTGCCGGGTGCAAACAATTCAATTTTGTAGAGGGTGGCGGAGAGGCGGTGAGAGAAGGTGACAGGGCAAAGAACGAGACAGTAACCGGAGCTGCTCCCATAGCTGCTACTCCGAAAACTAGAAGAGCTGAGGGGGTAGAGACACTCAAACCGTGATAGCACCTGAGATAATGACTGAGAGTGGAAATAGAGTTAGATCCTCCTACTGCCTTAGAAATAGACATTTCTCCAAACAAAACTTCCTTCCGCCCATAAAACAGATCGTGGCCCCCAGGAGCACAAAAAGAAAACAGAGAGGATCCCCCAACCTTGAAAGCCTATCGCAAAACATAAAAACCAGAGCTGCGAAAGAGCAAGGAAAACTACAGTCAGAACAAAAAGTTAAAGTAACCCCCTCTTTAAGATCTTTCTTTAAAGTCCAGCAACTGGTTCAAGTGAGAGGTAACTGCCCTGCCCCTCAAGACAAAAACGAACCCCTACTTTCAAACCCAGGCAAAACTCTAAACATAACTCCCCTAATGGATGAGGGACTAGAACTTGCAAATCCAGGAGATAAAACACAGGTCACGAGCAAGGTCACGAGCAAGGGAGAAATATCTCACGCAGCCCCACAGTTGGAGTCTACTAAGGGAGCCTCCATGACCCCCATAACAGAAGCTTCTGAACTGGCTTTAACCCAAACAGGGAGCGACTTTCTCGCTGTAAATCAAACCGAGAAACTCATGGAAAAATTCATGGACAAAATGATGGGAGAAATGAGGGAAAGATTTACAGTCTCGGAAGCTAATCAAAATAAAATACATGAAGTATGTGAGAGCTTAGACCAAAAATTAAACGAACTGGGTGAAAGAGTCACCGCAGTCGAATATGCTGTTGAGACTCTCAGCAAGAAAGTAGGTACAAATCAAAAAGAAATAAGATCGTTAAAAGACAGCGATAGAAGTATCAAGGAAAAACTAGAATCGCTAGAGAATCAAGCGAGGAAAAACAACTTAAGAGTACTAAGTGTCCCGGAAAATTTGGAAGGGACAGACATTAAAAAATTCATTATCTCCCTCTTAGAAGAGTTTTTTCCCTGGACCAAAGAAAGTAATTTGATGGAGGACATTCAAAGGGTTCACAGAGACCCCTTAGGAAAAAGCAAAGAAAGAAGGACACCAAGAAAAATCTTAATTAACTTCAAGACCTACATGCTGAAAGAAAAATGGAACACAGAAAAAAGACAATTGGTCCTTCAGAATCCGCTCCGACATGTCCCAAGCCACTCAGGATAGACAGTGGGAACTGGGGCAATTCATGCAAGAACTAAAATCCCTTGGGGCCACTGTTCAAATGAAGTTCCCCGCTGCCCTCAGGATTATGTGGCGGAACAAAATGCATAACATAAGGGATCCCAAATAGGTAGAAACCTTCATTGAACAGATTAAGGACCAACTGCGAACTGAGAACTAAAAAAAACCTAGGAAAGCGACTCTTTTCAACCTGGTGAAAACGGAGCTCGAAATGGGCGGAAAATACCGCCCAAAAGAAGAAGGAAGGCTTCCTCAGGGTGGGTAAAAATTGAACCTCACAAAAAAACATTCTCACAAAGTAAAACTAGACCACGGGTGGGGAGCAAATTAGGGGGAAAAATAGAAAAAATTTCCTCTTTAATAAAAATAAAAGGAGTTATCGGGAACCATTAAACACAAACCAGCCTAGATAACTACCCAAAAAATATAAGTAAATGACGACAATTCAGAAAAAATTTAAAATTCTCTTGTGGAATGTTAATGGCTTAAGAACCGCCAATAGAAGAAGAAGAATCCTCGAATACTTGAAGGAAGCCGAGAGTGAAGTAATTATACTCCAAGAGACACACCTCTTAAGCACTGAGTGGGATCAAATAGTGAAAAAATTAAACTGGGTGGATGATTGTGTATGCACCAATCAAGATTGTAATATCAAAGGGGTAGCAATTATTTTCAAAAAGTCACTTAAAGCCAAGATTGAATATAAGGCAGTGGACAGCAAGGGAAGATGGGCTGTGACCAAAGTACGAATAAACGGTAACAGGCTCACTATAGCTGGCTATTATGGTCCAAATCTGGACGATCCAACTCCTCTCCAAAAACTCTACTCAGAGCTATTATCAACCACTGCCCCATAATACTAGGTGGTGACTATAACATACTCGATCCCAAAGCGGATAGATCCCCTCCTAGTAAACATGCAAATCTACCTAAGATGAGGGAATGGCTAGGTAACTAAAAAAAAAGACCTGGATTTGATGGACATGTGGAAACAAAAGGGAGACAATAGGCAGCCATTTACGTTTCACAACAAAAAACTGGGCCACAGATCCAGAATAGACTTCTTTCTACTGGTATGCAGACAAAATATCGATATTTAAATATCGATATACAATTATATCGAAGTTTAAATATCGAAGGGACATAATATAGAAGGTAAGTAATATCGAAAGATTTAATATCGATATTAGTAATATCGAAGTTTGAAATATCGATGTCAGTAATATCGATGTTAATCATTTCGATATTACTAATATCGATTTTTAAATTATTTTTGTGTATATTATTATGTATTTATTATGTTTTTAATTTATTTTTATGTAATTTAATTAAATTTTGTATTTTAGTACTTTAGCGGGTTGTGGGTTTATAGGGGAATAGGGTGGGAAGTAATTTAATTATGTTAAATTAATTATTAATTAGTAGGTATTATAAATTAATTTTAATTAATTGGTAAATAATTTTAATTAATTGGTAATTAATTTTAATTAATTGATTAATTGATAAATATGTCCTGTAGCGGGTTGTGGGTTTATAGGGGAATAGGGTGGGAAGTAATTTAATTGTTAAAATAATTAATAATTAGTAGGAATTATAAATTAATTTTAATTAATTGGTAATTATTTTTAACTAATTGGTAATTAATTTTAATTAATTGATTAATTGATAAATATGTTCTGTAGTGGGTTGTGGGTTTATAGGGGAATAGGGTGGGAAGTAATTTAATTATGTTAAATTAATTATTAATTAGTAAGAATTATAAAATAATTTTAATTAATTGATAATTATTTTTAATTAATTGGTAATTCATTTTAATTAATTGATTAATTGATAATTATGTTCTGTAGCGGGTTGTGGGTTTATAGGGGAATAGGGTGGGAAGTAATTTAAATGTAATTAAGTAATAATGTTCTTTAATTCATTGTTTTGTTAATTATATAATTGTTAATTAATTAATAATTGGTAATTAAATATTATTATATGGTATTTTGTATTAATGTTTTTGGTTAAAAATATTTTGCTAATCATGTTTTTAATAATTATGTATTGGTATTTGTAAATGGTTTATATTTATTTAATAGTTAATATTTTTATTATTTACAAAAATACATTTATTTATAAGTTTTTTATTTTTACCCCTACGCTATCCAACACTTTCCCTACTGTTGCACTCTCTGGAATTGGAATAGTAAGTGTTACCCTTACGCTATCCAACACTTTCCCTACTGTTGCACTCTCTGGAGTGGGAATAGTAATTGTTACCCCTACGCTATCCAAAACTTTCCCTACTGTTGCACTCTCTGGAGTGGGAATAGTAATTTTTACCTCTACGCTATTGTATTGTATTGTATTGTATTTTGCTCTTGTATGGCGCGACTGCCACCCTACGGGTATCCTGGCGCTCTGGGGGAAAGACATTATCAGATGGAAACTGCAGATTGAAAGGCTAAATAATGGACGCCGAGGTCTCAGACTTTGGCAAATAGCCACATCTTTAGGCTCTTCCTGAAACCTATCAAGGAGTTGGCTTGCCTGATGTTCTGGGGCAGCTGGTTCCATAGGCGGAAGGCTACTATGCTGAAGGCTCTGCCTCCAATCCTAGATCTCTTAAATCTGGTGGTAGTTGCAAGACTTAGATTAGAGGAACGAAGAGACCTAGTGGGCTTGTACCATGTGAATCTTTCCTGCATTGGTAGAGGACCCGTACTGTGTAACGCTCTGTAGACTATGCACAGAGATTTAAAGGTGACTGTCCCGTACCGGCAACCAGTGAAGGTCTCTCAAGGCCATTGTGGTAGAGGAGCTACGTGGTCTATTAAGTGCCAACTTGGCCGCTATTGACTGGACTCTCTGCAACCCCTGCAAAATGTATAAGGGGGCGCCCAAATAAAGGGAGTTGCAGTAATCCAGTCTAGCCAGAATTGTGCTCCTTACCACCAGGAGTCTAGCGTCATCGGGCAGGAGAGGGAGAATCTGCCTGAGTGCTTTTAGCAGACCAAAACAAACACTAATTGTTTTGTTAGTTTGTGACACCATTTGAAGGTTTTCATCAAATAACATTCCCAGATTCCGCACGGTCTTTACTGGGATGCAGGGGTCAGCCCCCGGCGAGAGCCTAAGCTCGCACGGTATCTGTTGATTTAATTTAACCGTTGAGCAGCAGACTACCTCCGTTTTCCCCTCATTAAATTGAAGGGTGTTTGCTTTGAGCCAGGCGGAGACCCGACCCATGCAATCCTGGAATCTGTCCATGGGTACCGCATGTTTCCCTTCCAGAGAGAACACCAGTTGGGTGTCATCAGCGTAGTTGATCAATTCGATCCTGTAAGATTTTATAATAGGGATCAGAGGCTGCAAGTATATATTAAAAAGGATAGGGCTGATCGACGAGCCTTGTGGTACTCCATAATGGACCGGAGACTTAGGGGAAGCAAACGGAGTCATGGTCACTATCTGTTGTCTATCAGACAGATAAGATTGTAGCCATTTCAGAGCCTTGCCCTTCACGCCCAATTTCTCCAGCCTGTTTAGCAAAACTGCATGGCTAACCGTGTCAAATGCTGCCGACATATCCAACAGTACGAGTACTGAGGAATTACCATTGTCGGCTCGCATTCGCAGGGTGTCCAACATGGTTGCCAATGCAGTTTCTGTCCCATGACCTGGGCGGAACCCAAACTGATCCCCGTCCAATAGACAATTATCTTCCAGGTAGCTTGACAAGGACCTGCTAACCGCTTTCTCCAGAATTTTTATGGGAAAGGGCAGAAGAGATATAGGCCTGAAATGGGCTGGGATTGTTGGATCCAGCAAGGGCTTCTTAAGTAAAGGGGTTACCACTGCCTTTTTCCATGCCTCCGGCACTACTCCTTCCTCCAGGGATTGGCAGCAAATCATACGCATCCAGGGAAACAGCTCCAGGCCAGGCTCCTTCCAGATCCTGTGGGGAAGGGGGTCAGAAGGGGACCCAGAGGATATGCTGAGCGCCAAGCTGGTAAAGAGCTCATCTGTGAGAGGGGGAAAACTCTCCATAGATGAAACCACCAGTAATTCCTCCTCTACCAACTGAGGAGGTGCGTCTTGACAGCTAGCCTCACCCTGAGCAAACCCCCCCCACTATTTTGGCAATTTTCTCTTCAAAGAAGACAGCGATGTCATCGCAGAGTTCTTGAGTTGCGACCAACTTATTACTCATGCAGGCGGGGTTGGAGAGGTCTCTTGTAATATTGAAGAGAGTTTTTATGCTGTTCGGGGACTAAAGTATGGCTGTAGCATAAAAAAGTGCCTTTGCTTTGGCAATGGCCTCTTTGTATTTAGCTTGTACTACCTTTAGCAGTGTCTTATCAGACTCTAAATAGAGTCTTCGCCACTTCCTTTCTGCCTGTCTGCGTTGATTACGTAGTGATTTCAGCTCCTCACTGAACCAGGGGGCTGATGGTTTGCTTCTGTTTTTTATATTTTTCAGGGGGGCAAGTTTGTCAAGAGTCTCCGTGATACGGTTACAGTAGACATCATAGTTGTGGCCCACCAACTCATTTGGATCGAAGGGAGTCTGATTGGTAAGGAAAAGATTTAACTTGTCCTTTTGTAATTTAGACCAGTCCCTTCCCCTTCGGTAATTTACAGGGCGAGCATTTATGTTCACCTGAGTAGGTACCGTGATCTGAAAGCGAATCAGGGAATGGTCAGTCCAACTTTGGGGTAGAATACCAATCACCTTAGTCTCTGACTGATTTGCGAACACCAAATCCAGTGCGTGTCCTCCTACGTGAGTAGATTCCAATATCAGTTGATCGAGGCCACAGTTTCCACATATAAATTGTAAGTCCTTCAGATGGCTCCCTAGGGCCCCATTGTCCCAAAGGTTGAAGTCCCCCAGAAGCAACAGTCTGGAATGAGTTAGGGCAAGTGCGGCAATAGTATCAAACAATGCCTGGTACCCTGTATCCAGGCCTGGTGGTCTGTAGCAGATCATGCCAGTTAGTATCCTTCCTTTGGTTTCCTGTAGGGTAAAGCCCATCAGTTCTATCCCTGCAACTGCGTCGATCTGTAAGGGGGCGAAGTTCCACCTGTCCTTGTAGATCACCCCGACACCCCCCCTCTTCCCTGAGATCTAGGTTTGTGGAACATCTTGTACCCAACCGGGCACGCTTGGCCCAACTCAACAGAGGAGGCCGCGCTAGCCCAGGTCTCAGTAATAAAAAGGGCGTCCAGATTCATATCTCCCAGCAGGTCCGATACCTCCTGATGATGTTTGATCAGGGATCTGCTGTTAATCAAACCACACCCCAAACTGACAGAGGTATGTGTTACGCCATATTGGGGCCCGTCCCTTCCCCTCTTTCCAATACTCAATAGAGCCTCCCTTGAATACCTTATTCTGACAGCCCCCATGGCGCTCGACGCGGCCGGGACACGGACGGGCATAGACGGGCTGATCTCTGGCGCATCTCCGGCGCTTCGCTGCGCGCCTGCCTTGGGCTGCTTATATAGATGAGCAGTTGCAGGCGATCCAACCACTAGAGCGCTAACAAAGATGGCGCTGGGGTAGATAGTATTCCCCGAGACCCACTGAAGTAGCAGAGTGCGTTTGGAGTGATTTTTTTTATCCAACACTTTCCCTACTGTTGCACTCTCTGGAGTGGGAATAGTAATTTTTACCCCTACGCTATCCAACACTTTCCCTACTGTTGCACTCTCTGGAGTGGGAATAGTAATTTTTACCCCTACGCTATCCAACACTTTCCTTACTGTTGCACTCTCTGGAGTGGGAATAGTAATTTTTACCCCTACGCTATCCAACACTTTCCCTACTGTTGCACTCTCTGGAATGGGAATAGTAATTGTTACCCCTACGCTATCCAACACTTTCTCTACTGTTTCACTCTTTGGAGTGGGAATAGTAATTTTTACCACTACGCTATCCAACACTTTCCTAACTGTTGCACTCTCTGGAGTGGGAATAGTAATTTTTACCTCTACGCTATCCAACACTTTCTCTACTGTTGCACTCTCTGGAGTTGGAATAGTAATTTTTACCCCTATGCTATCCAACGCTTTCCCTACTGTTGCACTCACTGGAGTGGGAATAGTAATTTTTACTCCTACGCTATCCAACACTTTCCCTACTGTTGCACTCTCTGGAGTGGGAATAGTAATTTTTACCCCTACGCTATCCAACACTTTCCTTACTGTTGCACTCTCTGGAGTGGGAATAGTAATTGTTACCCCTACGCTATCCAACACTTTCCCTACTGTTGCACTCTCTGGAGTGGGAATAGTAATTTTTACCCGTACGCTATTCAAAATGTTTTTAATTTTTTTTATTAGTTTTACATTGTTATTAATTGTTTTTATTTTAATTTTATGTATATACATTTATTAGTAATTTATTGTATTTTCATTTATTTATAAGTTATTTAAAATAATTATTTTAGAGTTATTATTAATGAAGTATATACTATGTATTATGTCTTTATTATTATTAGTTTTTATTACATTATTTATTAATTTTAAATATTATAATATATTTTTAACTATGTTTATTACATTTATAAGTATTATTTTGTTAATATTACATTTTTTTTATTAAAATAAAACGATATTTTCTAAAAAATTATATTTTTGACATCAATATATTTTTTTCGATATTTTTGTACTTACCTTGTTAGAGATAGGATCTCGATATTATTGTCATCGATATTTTTGTTGCGATATTTTGGTAGGTAGATATTTTTGTAGTCAATATTTTGTCATAGATTCCTTTCTACTAAACAGGAGCCTACTAGGTAGCGTTAAAAGTATTGAACACCTACCAGCTCATTTGTCTGACCACTCTGCAGTACAATTAACCCTCCTAATCACAAACAATGACACACTACCTAGATGGACAATCGATCGGACCCTACTGTCTGATCCACATTGCATAGAGGAACTAATGACTGCTTCTGCAAACTTCTTTGAGGATAACCAAGTTGGCACGTCAAAACAAATCACCTGGGACGCCTATAAGGCTGTTGCTAAGGGGAAGTTATTAAATTTGGGAGCCCACAAATCTAAAATCAAGAAACAGGAAATTAGAACTATGGAGAATGATATTAAACCAATGGAGGCATTTAATGTCCGTATATCTAATCTAGGTGTTTATTTTGCCCAAATAAATTTAGAGAACATAGATTCTATTTTGGAAAAAAAAGTACCCGACAAATAGACTGGAATTGATGCAAACAAAAAATTAAAAAGAGGGAGGATTGACATTTTAATTAAATTGATGCGTCCGAGAATAGTTAAGGGCAGAGGATCCCAGCGAGTGAACATTGATTGGACTTTTTTAATTAATGGAACAAAATTAAGTGTATATAAATCCAAAATATTTGAAGAGAACAAAATTCCTAGATATCTTTTAGGTTTTAAATTAATGCAGCCTTGTAAATCTATGTGTAACACTGGGTTTCCACCCCCACAAACCAATATTTCTGTCTTTTTTTTGTTAATCCGATAA
Source organism: Lissotriton helveticus (assembly GCF_964261635.1). Lineage (NCBI taxonomy): Eukaryota > Metazoa > Chordata > Amphibia > Caudata > Salamandridae > Lissotriton > Lissotriton helveticus. The sequence goes on from NC_136058.1 coordinate 164,535, forward strand.
CCTCCTAGAGATTCAAACTCTTCAAAAATTTGAAAAATATGGGTCTGTGATTCCAAATCAGGTTTAATAAGTAGCATAATGTCATCTGCGTATAGTTTAATTTTGGCCATTGAGGTAACTGGAGGTTTGATCTGGAAACAATTCCTGATAGCAATAGTTAATGGTTCGATAAAAAAGGCAAAAAGAATAGGAGATAAAGGGCAGCCTTGCCTAGTGCCGCGTTGAACTAAAATTGAACCTGCTAATGACTTGTTAACAATTATGTTTGCTCTAGCGCCTACATACAAATTCTTTATCAAATTAATGATACATTGGGGAATGGCAAACTTAGATAAAATAATGAAAAGGGTGTCCCAAACCACCAAATCAAAAGCTTTTTCTGCATCTAACAGTAAGACCAAGGCCTGTATCCCACGTGCTTCAAAATAATCTAATGCTTCAACTAAAAAATGTGTGTTAGTAAATAATTGTCTGCCGCTTATAAAGCCATTTTGATCTGGATGGATCAAATCCACCGCTTGATCATTAAGATTTTTTGGTAAGCGGGACTTGGCTCTCAGTTACGGAGATGTCAGCTCGAATTGGTGGCAATTTTTTGCTAATTGGTTCCTACTCTAATTTAATTTATCCTATGTTGGCGCAATTAGATCCCGGTACCATTGCGAATGATACTTCTAATCTTGTTTTAGATCTTTTTATTAATAATGTGGAGAAGAAACCAGGAGTATGGAAACAGTGTCTGACTCAAAGTCGGGAGGTAGAGTTGACTGCTAAAGTTATCCGAAAATGGTACACTCAAGAAAATTTTATATTGTCGCCGGAAATCTGGAAAACCATTAATCAATTTAATTTCTGCGTATTGCGTGGGGCCAATTGGCGTCGCATGTTGTATTTTAGCAAGTGGCTATTATATCGTACACCAGTAATAATTGCTAAAATGTATAACGATGCGTCTGCTTTTTGTTTCAGACATTGCAATTGTGAACAAGCCAATTGGTCTCACATTATTATGTCTTGTCCTAAAATTAAGCATTTCTGGGAAGAAATTATTAGTTTTTTAAAGACTTATTGTTTGTTATCTGTCCCATGCAATGCAAGAATGTTATTATTTGGATATGACCCTGATTGTATATTTTCCAGTCACTTGGCAAAATTGATTTATATTATAATGGCTGTGGCTAGATCTTTATTACTGCAGAATTGGCTTTCATCCTATATCCCGACGCTGCAGGAATGGTTGGAAAAAATGAAAAGGGTCAGGAAAAGCGAAATCTTATATGCTCAAAGAGTTGGGGGTATTAGAAAATTTGATCAAATTTGGGGATGCTATTTTGAGTAAATGGGTTTAACATTTTGTTGAGTCGAAACTAAATGTAATTGTTATTTTTCTGTGTTTTCTTATTTTTTATGTACGCTGTATATAATCTGAATACAACTTCAATAAAAAAAAAATTAAATAAAAAAAAAAAAACCAATGGAGGCACAAATAGTGGTAGGAAGTTCCTCAGAATCAAAGGAAACACTAGAAAAAAATAACCAAGTGCTCAAAGAGAAACTGACCGACTACCTGGAGAATATAGTGAGAAAAAAGTGGGAAATAAGCAAACTGTCAAATCACGAATATGGGGAAGGATGCGGAAAAATGTTGGCGTGGAGAACGAAAACGGACCAAACAAGAAATAAAATTTCTTGCATTCAGAATCATAAACAAATGGCACCAAGTTCTGACGACTCCGTAATAATGCAAGAGTTCACAACTTTTTTTTCTAACCTATATAAAGAAGATATAAACCCAACCGAAAAACTGATTAGAAAGTATCTGGACTCCGTACCACTCCCATCACTAACGGAGGAGGAGAAGAAAGAACTAAACAGCTAAATCAAACCCAAAGAAGTGAGAGCTGCCATAAAAGATCTGAAAAGAGGGAAAGCTGCTGGCCCTGATGCACTGCCCAACAAATTCTATTTAGCACTGAAGGATACAGTGGTTGCTCAACTAACAGAACTAATAAATACAATCTACATAGACTAGGAAAGTATCCCCGACTCTTGGAACGATGCAACGATCAGTATCATTTTAAAACCTGGGAAAAACCCTAAACTCTGTGAGTCCTACAGACCTATTTTACTGCTAAACTGTGACTACAAAATTTTTATGCAAGTCATAGCAAAGAGGTTAGCCACAGTAATACCAAGACTGGTCAACCCTGACCAGAAGGGCTTCATAAAAGGAAGACAAATATATGAGATAACACACGAACTGTTCGCGACAATAGACATAGCCACCTGCGAAAAAATTCCTCTAACCATAATTACTTTTGACGCAGCCAAAGCTTTCGACAGAGTCAATTGTACCTTTTTAAACAAAACCTTCAATAAATACAACCTAGGGGAAAGCTTTGGCCACATGGTAGGGGAAATATACAAAACACCAAGAGCAAAAATACTAGTCAACGGAAGCCTCACTAGTAATATTGAAATACAAAGAGGCACAAGACAAGGGTGTCCACTATCTCCGCTACTTTTCAATCTGTATATTGAGCCACTCGCATGTTCCCTTAGAAATCATACCTCAATAACACCTTTTATTCATCAAAACTGGTCAAAAAAAGTGGCACTTTATGCGGATGATTTGATGGTATTCACAGATAACTTTGAAAACTCCACTGACGCAATAGAGGACACGATATTAATTTTGGTAACGTATCAGGCTACTTAACAAACCAAGCAAAAACTGAGGCTATGAGTTGGAATACGCACCCCAACACCCCATACACCAGGGACAAAATAAAATTTCTGGGGATAAACCTGGTTAAAGAGCTAGAACAAAACCCTCAATTGAACCTAAACAGAGTTCTCGAAGAAACGAGGAGACTACTCAAAGTCTGGGACGGGTTACCCTTAAGCTTCCTGGGAAGATCTAACATAATAAAAATGTCAATCATACCCAAATTCACATACCTCTTCAACACCATACCTCTGGAATTCAAGAAAGACGCATTAAAGAAAATCCAGGGAGAACTAGCCAGCTTCATCTGGTCATCCAAGAGTACAAGAATTGCATGGAATAAACTAAGGAGGGAGAAAGAGCAAAGAGGAATAGCTAGCCCTGACTTATTCAAATACTACAGGTCATTCCAATTTAAGAACATGAGACCTCTATTAAGGAAGTACCAATCCTACCCAGATTTCCTACACAACATGACAGGCAAAACAGATTATTTTCTATTTAAGTTTGGCCATCCAAAATTCTTTAAAGAGATAAAACTTAAGATTTTATACAGTGCTGCAAAACTATGGTATCAAATTAGAAACACAATAAATATACCATATTACAGCACTATGGCTCCGATATGGGACTCTCCAGGCACACCAGACTGTCCAAACGACTCTTTGGCCCTACCACTAAAAGCAGCAAGAATCGAAAGCTGGGGACAACTGCTGGTAGAAAAATCCATAATCAGGTGGGACCAAATATCCTCAAATACCAAATTAACTCTATCTAAATTTAAATATTATCAACTGACCAGCTGGACCAAATCCCTAACGGAAAAAAGGGGTAATGAAGACCTAGGGAAAGAAATGATAAAAGTCACACCAATTAAAAAGGAGATATCTAAATGGTATTGGCTCTCATTGTGTCCGGAGAGGAAGACTGTCCAGTCCCTGAAACAACATAAAGGAAAGATATGCCCGAATTAGACCTACAAACTATCTGGCAAAAATCTCTTGAAAAATGCTGGTCCACCATAAAAACAGCCACCTTGAAAAGGAATCACTTGTTCACAATCCACAGGGCATACTGGACCCCAAAAAGACTATCAAAATGTAAAGGAGCAAACATAAAATCCTGCCCCAAATGTGGAATGGAGAAGGCGGATGATATCCACATGTTCCAGAAATGCCCTTCACTCTTCCCCTTTTGGCATGAAGTTGGTAAGACGATAGGCATGGTACTGGGAAACCAAATAGATGTAAGTATAATTCTCATTATTTTTGGGATTTATCTTACTAACGACTCAGGTGTGGGTAAGCTGACTAAAAATCAGGAAAAGCTTCTATTTGTGTTGATATCGCTAGCGAGGAGAGAGATTTGCATAAATTGGGTTAAACCAGCACCTCCTTTACACGCAAACTGGCTAAACTCCATATTAAAAACTAACAAACTTGATAGGAAAGGGAAAATTAGCTAAAAATCAAACTTCTGGGAAATATGGGAACAGTACTTTCAAATAGCCAACTAACACCTTTTAGTATGGATCCGAAAAACAAATCCAATGATTAAAGCGATGGCAATAATTCAGGTGGAAATCATTCCTGCCGAGTAGCCATGAAAGCTAGCTCCCTCCCCCCCGCAACAGAATTATTGACTATGATAAAGGATAAAGGAGAATCATGTTTGGAAACACCTAAAGGGATACTCCCCAAACAAGTACGATAAACATGGGGCAGTGACGGCATAGAACGTTGGAACAACAGATTCCCGAAACTCCTTACACAATTAATCGCAAAATGAGGATAAAAAAAAAAATGTTATGAGGAGAATCGGATTCATGCTTGTGATACTATATTTCTATAATATGCTTCTGAGACTCATTTATATCAGTTTGTTTTTGAGTCTGTAATAAAACCCTTTAACTTTCTTTCTTTCTAGAAGTTATTGTATGACTAATTTGTTACACTGTTATTAGATTTTGCAACATATGTTTACTCCCTCTTACCGCTCATACAACTAATTAAGGTCCACCCATGAGGAGTGGAAAGTAGTACCAGAAGTAGAGCATTCTCAGAGGGTAGCATAGTGAGGATGGTTAGTTCTTGAAGTAGAGGAAGGTAGAGAAGTTACCTTAGACTAGTTTAAACTCACGAACCAGCCCCTAGGGTCTATGTTTTTGACTGGAGGTTCGGCGAAATTCCCGCAGTTTGGAGAAGAATGGTGGTAGCAGCGGAGAAGTGAGTATTAATAGGGTTGTGTGTTGCAATGGTTTATATGTAGCTTGCAGGTGGTATGAAAATGCTCTGATGCTTAGCCGAGTGTTTGAGTGTTGTGTGAGTGTGGTGTTAAGCTGAAGTTGTTACCAGGTCCGACATGACCTACGATCCCGGGATGATATTAAAAGTGTAGAAGACACTGTATTGTAATTTGTCTGCTAGCGTTTTGTGGGGTTTGTCGTGAATGACGTAATAGAGAGCCCAATTGAGATAGGGACTGATCATTATTTGTATTACAGGTGTTTGTGTTTGTTGGTGAAGAGAGACTGTTTGTGGTAATTGTAAAGGAGGGTGAGCCGCTGCGAGGAGCAAGGTTGGCGTCATTGTGCCGCGCTGAGAGTGGTAGGTTGGTGTAAAGTTGCACTGTTATTGGTTGTTCATATCATCGAGAACTGCACTGGTATTAGTCAATGGCTTGGTATGAGAGTTTTAGAAGAAAAACATTGTTTTAGATTTAAAATATTCTGATCTTTATTGCTGACAAATTTGTTGGGAAAATTAAATGTTTTGGCCCATTATGTAATTAGTAAGGGAAGTTGTGACAATACCTGTTAGAGATGAAGAAGAGATACCACCTTAGGATACAGCAGAAACTTACATGACGATAAACATAGGGCTTCACACATGTATTTGGCCTAGTCAATGGCAAAGGATCACAGAGAAAGAAGGTGCACTGCTGTTTCTACACTATGGTACTTTCATGTAAGAATTATCAAAAACATTAGAAGAATTTTATACGAAATGAAACCGTTACCCAGACCTCCACAGTTTGAAGCGCTCAATGCCTGGGAGCAAGTGGCGCATGACAGAGAAAGAGAGAAATATCAGTGTAGAGCTTGAAAAGCAGTGTGGACATATGTGGATGCAGAACAGAAAATGTGGGGAATGGACATGATAGAAGGAGCAGAGTTTTATCCTATATTGAGGGGTGGAGAAAGTGGGACAGGGAGAAAAAAGGAGAGGAGAGACAAATCCAAGGGATCAAGAGAAAGGAGAGAGGCAAGTGATAGTGACACGAGTGATAGTCTTTTCGATGTGTTATTGTCAGAACGGCCACCTCCGTACAATGAGCCTAACATGATGAGTGGGGAAGGCACTAATGTGAGTGATCAGGCAGGAATGGCTACCACCCCAATAATGTAAATTCCAATGTGATGGGGATTATCCTGTGAATATGAATCACAATATGCTAGGGGAGAGCTCAGGAATGTGTGTGCTTAGCATCTGCCCAGCTCTCACCACTCCAGCTGCTCCTACTGTTTTACTTACTATCGGCCCTATGGTTTCTATCTACAATCCAAATTCTGCAAGGAATGTGAGACATCATTTGGCCCTTCTGTCTTAGCCACAGTTTTCAGGGAATACTACTACCAGTGTAGGGGTAGGAGGATTTGGTCCTTTAGTTTCTATGAGTGAGAGGTATCTTTGTGGGGCGAGTGCAGACCCCTCTATGAATCAGACTGAATTTGGACATTTGAGGACATTCAAGGGTTTACCAGAGATTGATACGATTACGTGGGAACCACCTCTAAATGCAAATAGGAGAACGCCCAGAGAGGGGGGAATGTCTAAGGCTCCTGGGGGGGGGGGGGGCAATTGAGTGTCCAAGAGTTGGATGAATCACTGAAAATGTTTCATGAAATGTCAAATGGAAGTGGGAGTACCAAATTGGGTCAGGGAATAACCAGGTCAACCCTCAAGACAGATTTGGTGGATGTACTTAAAGTGAAACTGGAGCCGGATGTGATGATAAGTAGAAGCCTTCAATTAGCTAAAATAGATGTCTTGCAGCCAAATGAACTTTTATTTATGAGCACGTTTTTTATCAGATGAGCAAGACAAGCTCATGATAAACTTGTTGGCTTAGCAAGATAGTATGAGATGTATGTACCTGGAGTGGACAAAGGCTTTACAAAAAAAACACGACTTTCATTCTCAGATCAGGGCATAGAAAACATGAAAGTACCAGGGTTGAAAATGCTAATTCAGGAGTTGATTCAGGGTATTCGAATCTGGTGTGCATTGGATAAGTAGGAGGACAAGTGGTCAAAGAAGGTCCCAAAATATCTAGGGGGGGACTGCATCTTTCAGAAGAAAAGGGGGGAACTGCCTCTTTCAGGAGAAAAGGGAGTGTGTACCATAATTCACCCCTTGCAGGAAGTACCTAGCGGAGGTCCATGTGCCTTGGAGTAGAAGTGATCTTGCATTATTCACAAATGTCTTTCCGCAATTGAGAGAGAAGCCTGTGGAATGGTACAAAGAAGTTGATCGATTTGTGAAAAGTTCAAAGGTAATGTGGACTAATTTGAATACTTTGTTTGACATTGTTGTTCCAAGTGATTTGTGGTCTGCATTTAAAATAGCTATAGATTGGCCTAAATGGGTGCCGGAAAGGAATGGTGTGGCACATGGCCCATCAGCTATTTTAATTAAATGTATGATAAGGTGATGACTTAGCTGAAAGCTAAGGTGCCGCTACCAGATATTGATAGGGCCAAGATTAATAGGATGACTTGTATCAGGAACAATAAGAATTTCTTGGGAAGAAGAAGACGTGTTAACGAGATGGGTGACAAGTACTCATGGCGGCAAGGGACACTCAAGGACAATTGAATGTGCCCCATCAAGAGTGTGGGAGAAGAGTTGAATGATGCAAATTTCTTCCTAGGATGATAGAAATTTACTGAAAAGTAACAAAGTTGGTTACCTTGAATGCTTGTGTGTTAATAGATGTTGTATTGTTAGTTAGAGAGCAGAGCCCTTTAGGATTTCACGAGGTACAGAACTCTGATGTGATTCCTCTCATTGTGTAGCTTTGTGCTATACTTTGTAGGCTTGCAGTACTTTTACGAAAGACTCCCTAATGCTGACACCTGTTCCTTGCTTCCCGTAGCTTACTAGGGTTTACCGAAGTTAGTATAGTAGGATAATTCATATTTATCAGAAATACTAAGGCAGGAAGATCGAACTATGCAAATAAAACTCCAGATTCTTTTTCTCATCTTTTGTATTCCAGCCACTGATTTCTTGGTGTGTTTCTTACTGTTTAGACAAAATTTTATTAGGAGGTTTGGATTCATTCATGTGATACTATATTTTATAATACGCTTCTGAGACTCATTCATATCAGTTTGTTTTTGAGCCTGCAATAAAACCCTTTAACGTTCTTTAGTGGTCTTAACCTTATTGCAGGATTAATTTGTTTCACTGTTTTGGATTTTACAATTTTTGTTTACTCCCTCTTACCTCTTGTGCAACTAATAAAGGTCCAGCGACCAGGAGAGGAAAGTAGTACCAGAAATCGAGCGTTCTCACCGGTGTGTAATTTACATATACAGATAACATCACAGAACATGTTATTAAAACGTATTTTAATTGTTCGGAATGAGCCACCATAGAGTACCAATAGACAGGCGAGGGCAGCACTATGAGAACCTGCAAAGGTCATTACGAGAAATAGTGGTATTAATACTGAGAAAGACTCTGCCCAGCAGCTCCAATGACAGCGCAGGTCCGAAGGTCATTTGGGGCGGCAAAGGTTTATTTAGGTCCACAGCCCTACTTTGGAACAGCTTCCTGTTGGAACTCAAAACAACTCTCTCTGTATCGGTTTTTAGAAAGCTCGGCTCTTTGCCTAAAAATAGGATCAGAACTTTGCTTCCCTGTCTCTTCTAGCGCCAAGACGCCTCTGGGCATTATTAGTTTGCGCTTAATAAATTGCTCATTCTTTCAAAAGCTCATGTTTGCGCCTGAGCACGACTGACATATATATATATATATATATATATATATATATATATATATATATATATATATATATATATATATATATATATATATATATATATATATATATATATATATATATATATATATATATATATATATATACTGGCTTGTAAAAAACACTGCGCCTCCTTGCTTGCTTCATGCGATGCCCTCAGTCGCGTGAACGGATTGCTCTGGAGTGCTGGATACCCCGCGTGTTCATGTCCCCGGGCTGGGACGTCCCTCGTGGGCTCTCCACAGACAGAGATGAATCGCCTCTGCCTGACCCCTCAGCTGCTGCCCTCCCCTGGCGGCCCCGGCCGACACGAGGAGGGACTGCTTTGTCCCTCTGGGGCAAACCATTTGTGGGGTCAACGGACGGGGCGGAGTGGGGCAACATTAGGCTAATAACTCTATGCGCCCCGCGCCCCGGAAGGGTTCTGTGACAGATGGGGCCGTGTTTCAAACACCACATTGAATGTTTCATTGACTGATAAAAGCATGAATAAAGAACAGAGACAAACAGCCACTTTCGTTCTATTCGTCCTTGAAGGGCTAGACGTTGCGGTGACACACTGGAAATAATGCTAAAATAGACGTGATGTTTGTGCACATTTATATTTCTCTCTGACTCAAGGCACATCGGGAATTCCAAGAGAACTGTGATTAGGGTTTGACTCTCGGGCACGCGCCCTCTTCGCTTCGGTGCGTCGCTGCTGTTGGCGACGTGGCCTCTACTACAAATAATTAAACAATGAAACATTCACCATTAATACATTGTCCATAGTCACACATAAAAAATAATGTATTAATGGCGAATGTTTCATTGTTTATTTGTAATTACCCCACAAATAAATAAACAATGTAACCTTCACCATTAATTAATACATTGTCCATAGTCATACATAAAAAAATAAATGTATTAATGGTGAATGTTTCATTGTTTATTTGTAATTACCCCACAAATAAATAAACAATGAAACCTTCACCATTAATTAATACATTGTCCATAGTCATACATAAAAAAATAAATGTATTAATGGTGAACGTTTCATTGTTTATTTGTATTTACCCCTGAAGAAGGGCTCACGAAGCCCGAAATGCATTGTGTTTTTAATGAACACTGCTTTGGACGAGTCATCCTTCTGTTCGTGCTCTCGACAGAGGCCCGGTGGGCACATCTGAGCATGAGGAACGTTGGAAACAGCAGTGACACCCCTCGTATGAATGTAACTGGATGAAAAGTGACTACAAGTGGAGGAAAGCTTTGAGTACAAGGATTAAAATTGAATTACAATTATCGTTCGTATTGAGTGGTATACTTACCTGTCAGCTGTGCCATTGGGTCTGGGGTGAAATTATGCCCCAACACATTTGGGTATAAGCAAAACAGCGCCACATTCGGTCGATATGACGAGTTCTTTACTCAGTACAGACATTGCTCCTGATTATTTCAAAATGGCTCTAATTTGCCATTTATTTGAAAAGGTCTGACTCGACTTAAACATGCCAGCTAATCAGCGAATTTTTTCCAGTTTCTTTGATTCCCTCGGTTGCTTAATTCTTAGATAAGAAGCTCGCCCAGCAGCTTCAGAGCAAGTTGGCAAGTAAGGGCCTACTGGGCAAGTCCCAGTATGGCTGCCTGGCAGCAATAGGCATGAGTTAGTGGTAACCTCAGTGGGCGATGATCTTAAGATGGTGGTGGTGGTAGTATCAAGATATTGAGCATTTTCGACACGTTCAACACCATCACCCATTAAATACTTCATCCAAAGCAAACTGACTTGTGGAGCTTGGGGCCTGGCGCTGACCGAAAAGATTCGGGCCGTGTAGCTTGGAACATTCAGCGCTGAGCCAAAGACAGTCTGCTGGGGAGTCTCACAGGAGTCAGTCTCCAATCTTGCCCAATCCTGTTCCTGCTTTTTTTACAGAATTTTATTTAAGTTTCTGTTTTATGCAACTTACAACAAAGCCACTTTAAATAAACAAAACACTTGTTAAGTGTACAGTTTTAATTTAGCAACTGAATAGTCCTCAACCCATCTCCTCACCCACATGGAACCAAAGCCCATATTTGTCAGTCAAGTTTACAGTAAAGTTCTGACATTACCCCAATAAGATAAATGCACTCAGGTCATTGGCATTGTCCATATGCTCTTTGATTATTTTTGATTAATCATTTCTGAGTCTCGAAGACCCTAGAGATCTTGGTCAAGCTAAAATTGGAGAACTCACATTCAGATATCGTTACAGTGACTCCCACAATTTCTCCAACTTCCCTCCTTGATTATGTAAGTTCCATCTTAACCATTCTATCAGTATCGACGACTATAAGTTATTTGCCCACTCCTTTGGTGATACCTCACTTTTGCATTTTAGTTGCTTTGCTACTAGTGTCAAATGTGTTATAGATTTCAATTGCAATTTGATAGCCAACTCAGAGGCACCAGTCCCAATGTTATTATTACCGCTGGGTGAGGTGGAAGTGAGATGCTTAGCATTTTTTTGTATGACTTCGCATTTCTTTTCCAAAAATTAGCAGTATTGGGCAGGTCCATCAAACATGTAATTCAGCTCCCTCTTAGCTGCACTCTTACGAACATTTCAGAACATTTCACATCTGAACCTTTCTACATTTTGTTCTCATTCATTGGGGTTATGTATCATAGAACCATGTGCTGACACATAATTTCACTATTATGGATACTGTGGCATCGCACATATTGGTAATGTCTTTTCGTAATTTTTGCTATATAGGGATGTTGCCACTGATTTTAATCTTTAATTATAGAAGCTTGTTTGCCTGCTATAAGTAGGCAATCTCAAATTGTATATGTATGCAGACAGTATGCATGTTTTGCGTAATCTGCAAGAATATAACTAAGGCACTCGAACCGCGCTCCAGGAAGACTTTGACGCGCTTGCATTACATTTGTCAGCGCCCTCGCGCTTTTAAAACTTTAGGTTTCATTTTTTGCAGCGCTTTGCGCTTTTTAATAGTATTTCGTTTTTAGGCTGTAAATACTGTTTTGGGACCTGACACATAGCGCTTACCCCCACATAAAAGATAATAAGCACCGCTGTTGGGAGCGGACTCACTTAGCTCTCTGGAACACACTTTAGAACGGCGTCCGCCATCTTGGGTGAGGCAGGGGCTCCTCGTGGTGATACTCGGCCAGCGCACTAGCTTCGCAGACCGGACTCCACGCCCTACTTAAAGCTCGCTATGACGAAGCGCAGCGGAGACGCGCAGCGGAGTCGCCGGACTCACGCCGGAGTCCAGCCAGAGTCCTGCCCGTCTGGGCTCGTCCGGGCTCAGACGGGCTTAGGGCATGGCACTCTGTCAAATTTCCCACCACCGCGTATCATCTATTCACGAGATGAGCTACTTGCATTACGCATTAATTCCCCGGAAAATCACCCTGTTGGCAACTTGGGTGTGCGGATACCTCCTCGACGAGGATCGGACGCTGTGCTTCACCCTCCTCTAGACACAAGTACCTTACTATGGGGCCTGCTTAATTGCAGGTCACTTCCACGTCATGCCGTAGAAATTAACATGCTTATTCAAGAGCATGAACTGGACATCTTGTTTCTGACGGAGACGTGGATTACTCCCAGTTCTGATGCAGACATGGTACTTGCCCTCCCTCCAAGTTACCTTATTGGTCATTTGGATAGATCTGAGGGACGAGGGGGCGGACTTGCGGTTATCTACCGTGATAACCTTAAGTGTAGGGTCTGGAGGGGTTTGGTGGCAGATTGTGAGAGTTGCCACTTTTCTATACAGGTATCACCAACGATCACATTGGCGGGCCTGTTGATTTACCGACCCCCTGGTAAGGTCGGTAATTTTGTAAGCTCGGTGATGGAAACGGTAACACTCTTGGCAACCTCCACATCTTCCTTTATCGTGCTAGGGGACCTGAACCTGCACTTTGAGGATACTGCGGATATGATCGCGGCAGACCTCAAAGGAGATCTATCTGCTTGTGAGCTCCGGTTAGTCAACACAGGAGCCACCCATGTGAAGGGCCACTTGCTGGATCCGGTATTTTCGAACATCCCTCGGTTGAGGGCCAGACCAGCTCTTCCGCTTCCATGGTCAGATCACTCCTTAGTGCCGATGGAATGGCAAATCAATCTGCCCCCAAAACCGACATCTCAAGAGGTGGTGGTGGACCGTATATGGTCCAGACTGCCGATTGGTGACTGGACTCAGGCCCTGGCAAACTCGCAACCCGTATTTGAGGCAGACCCGATTAAAGGAGATGCTGACCTCAACCGATGGTTGGTTGCCTCGCTTGATGGCTTCATACCGGTGAAAATCCTACAGAAGAGGGAGAAACGAGTGGGCTCCGCCCCTTGGTTCACAGCTGAGCTCCGCCGGCTTAAGAAAGGATGCAAGAGACTGGAAAGGGCCTGGAGGAAGAAATTTGATGCGGCCAGGCGTAAGGACTATTGGACAGCGATGAGAGCCTATAAAGCGGCTCTCCGCCTGGCAAAAGCACAATTTTTTGAGGAGCGAATACAACTTGCCTCAAACTCCTCCAGGGAGACCTTTAAGGTGGTGCAAGAACTGCTAAAAGTTCCTGAGCCAGCAGTCACCCATGACCCTGAGAGGTGTAAGGAGTTGGCTAATTTTTTCCACACCAAAATTGTAAAAATACTCGACTCTTTACCCCAGAGTGTTACTCCTCATGGGATGCAAGAAGAACCCCTCCTTACGAGAATAAGAGAGTGTCCTTTCTCCCTTGACACGTTTGGCCCAGTCTCTGAAAGGGAAACATTAAAAGCTATAGTTTCTATAAAAAGCGGTTCTCCCACGGACTCTGTCCCTTTTAAAATTCTAAAACAAGCGGCAGTCGCTGTGGTAGGGCCCATCACGAACCTGATTAATGCCTCCTTCTCTCGCGGTTTGGTGCCACCCACCTGGAAAAAAGCTGTGGTCAAGGCTCTTCTAAAAAAATCTAACCTTGACACGGCTGAGCTGGCCAATTTTAGGCCCATCTCTCTGTTGCCAGGTCTCAGCAAAATTGCCGAGAAACTTGCTAACCATCGACTGTCCAACTTTCTTGAGTCGAATGGTCTGCTCCGAGACTCGCAGACCGGCTTCCGTCCCGGCCAGGGTACCGACACGGCCCTCCTGGCGGTCGTTGAGGAATCGAGGCGTATCTTAGATTCAGGAGGATCAGTGGCAGTGATCCTCCTGGATCTGAGTGCGGCATTCGACACCGTTGACCATCAGGTGCTGACCCAACGGCTATCAAAGGTGGGTGTGGCGGGTGTCGCCCTGAAATGGCTTAGTTCATTTCTGGAAGATCGCTCCTATCAGGTCTGGGAAGGAAGCAACAAGTCTCCATCTATTTCTCTCCAGTGGGGGGTGCCGCAGGGCTCGTCCCTGAGCCCCACATTATTTAATGTCTATATGGCCCCCCTGGAGGATGTGGTGACCCCGTATAACATCAAAATCATCAGCTATGCTGATGATACTCAGCTGGTGGTCGCCCTTCCTCAACTGGTGGAGAACCCTGACTTGTTGTCCTCATGTCTGGCGGACGTCCACACCTGGATGAGCAGTTCGGCTTTGAAGCTGAATGGCTCTAAAACAGAGATTATGCTGCTTGGAAACAAAGCGCCGCTATTGTCACCGGCATGTTGGCCAAGCTGTATGGGTGACTTTCCAACCATGAAAGAGGAGATTAAGAGCCTGGGAGTCTGGCTGGAGCAAGATCTTTCCCTCAGAACCCACGCCAAAAGAACTGCGGGAGTTTGTTTTGCCCTGCTGCGGGCTGCGCGGAAAATTTTCCCGCTTCTTCCTTTTCCATCAAGGAAGTTGCTGATTCAGGGTTTGATAACATCTCGCCTTGATTACAGCAACAGTCTGTTCCTAGGCGCCCCTGAATCGACTTTTAATAAGCTGCAGCAGGTGCAAAACGCGGCAGCTAGACTCCTTACGGGTATCCCCCGAACAGAATCCGCTAGACCCGCTCTCAAAGCAGGTTACCAGTGCGGGAGAGAGTACAGTTCAAGGCACTGTCCATCGCCCATAAAACACTCCAGGGCGGTGGGCCTCCTCTTTTGAGGAGCTTGGTAGTGCCTTATAAAGCGAATAGAGCACTGAGGTCGGACCAGAGGTGTCTCCTCCAGGTCCCGAGAGTAAAAAGATCACGCACGGGCGGGAGACGATTCTCTGTGCAGACAGCAATGCTCTGGAACTCCCTCCCCCTAAAACTCCGTGCTGAGACTTGTACCCTGCGCTTTCGCAGAGGGGTGAAAACACATCTGTTCCCCTTGTGAGTCGCTATTATTATTCCTTGATCCCACGGTTGATGCATTGTTCAGAGCGCCGGGATGCCCCAGGGTAGCTGTGCGCTATATAAGTTTTAATAATAATAATAATAATATAGAGTACCTTTTTACTACTCAATTGTCACACAGGCCATTTAACCAATTGGTATGTGGATAGAAACTTTTTAAAACTTAATACTTTCAAATTTGAGATTTTGCTTACTCTATATCAGTGTAATAAACAGGATGTAAGCCTATCGCCCCCCTCCCCATGTAAAACACCCAAATCAGTGGACGTTATAAGAAAAGTGGGTGTATTATTAGACTCAGGACTTGTTTAAGCAGCATCTTGTGGCTACCGCCAATGCTTGCTTTTACCACTTAAGTCTAAGAATTTTTTGCAGAGTTTTCCCATTTCTCACCTTGTCAAATAGGATCCTTATTCTTAATACATTTGTGCTATCATACATCCATAACACATTGAAGACAAGATCAACTGTAATTGAAGGAAATTCAAAGGTTTGGAAAAACAATGTGTTAATAAAAAATGAAATATTGAATACAGCTCCCATTTTTAGGGTTCATTATTATGCTTTGTTTCTTTAAGGTTAAGTTAAGTCAGAATCTAAAACTATTTATACATAAGGATTAAATAACTAAATGTAATAAGAGAGTCTGATTGCATGCTGAGAGTCACACTGGTGACATTTTCTAAAGGTCTTGTGGCTTTTGTAGATAGGTAAAGAGTCTCTTGGTAGGCCAAAATCCTGGCAATATGAACATAATTGTATGTATTTTGTTGATGTGAGGTCTAGACAGGTGTCCCCAGAAAGCTGCAGTGTAGATTGTGGCATTGATGAGTTTGTAAGCGGATTGCTGTTTTCCTTTGTACATGGTGTTGTACTGTACGGACTAGGATTATGGAAGGATGGCGGCCATTTTTGGGCAGAGTTAGTTCTTCCATGTTTCTGCTTGAGGACGCTGAGTGAGTTGCTGAAGTAGCTTTTGTTGTTCTTTGTGGTGGGCACAGGCAGAGCGGTGCAACTGTATCTGTGAACTGAAGTTTGTTGTTGTTTAGTGACTTTTCTCTGGAGAGGACGTGTGTGGCTATGCTGACATTTTGTTGACCGTGATACGCAGAAAAGGTGAAAAGATTTTCTTTTGGGACTTGCTCCAGTTCATGGTGGGTGAGTGTGTTTGCCTCTTATCCATGATTGTAGTGGTTGAAGGCAGTGGCTTGGTGTGCTGTTCTGTGGCAAACTCTGCTATCCAGAGTATTGATCATGACATTCTATGCAGATGAGTTTTCTTATAGCGGGAACAGAATATCTGACCATTTGATGTGGTCTCAGGAGCCTCCTTTCTTGGCTGCAGAAGGAGGCAAATCAACCTGAAAGGAAGTGCAGGTTTAGACGAGCAAATCTGAGAAGTTCTCATATAATTTGAAGTCTCTGAGGAGTAGAAGATTGTTTTCATTGTGATCTTGAAGATAAAATCAATGAAGGGTGTCAGAATTTGGTGATTGATGCAGGATGGTCTGTTTAGCCAGCTATTGCTATGATACAAACATTACACATTTCGAAGACACACTCAGTACACAATCAGTACAGAATAGGCAGACATCACAACACTCACCAAACAGATATGCCATAATCAGCCACCATTGGACACCTAAACAAAGACACTCATACAATAGCTTCCAACTTAACAGAGTTCTCCCAACCACACTAACATACATCTTAGTACCATTCTGATAAAGTTAGGGTGAACACACCACACTCCATGCTCATAACATGTCATTGTAGCTCTATACACAGATAGTGATGCTGCCTAGAAAACAAGGTGCATAGGCTGACTATGAACAACCAACTACCGGCTCATCAAAAACTGGCACAGCTCTTCAACAAACACATGAATTTGCATATTACACACAACAATGACCCGACTGACCTCATTTTACTTTCAGGTTGACCTACACAAACCATTACTTAACTAGACATCAACAAATCTCTACAACCATATACAACCAGATAACATAACCATACAGGACTGATAAATAGAAACCCCTGGACTGTATGAAATTAAGAAAATGCTTCCATGTTAATAGTAGAAGGTTTTATACAAATGCTGACAGAATTACATAATTGTATGAAGGTTTGGTTGATGCTGTAGGGTACATTTTTCAATAAAGGTTTGTTTCGATTGCTGTAAGGTTTTACAAAGTTTGTGCTATGGTTTGTAGAAGATGGACAAACTTCCCCTCTTTTTGAGTATATACTTTCTCGGGGTGTTGCGGCTCTCTGGCAATTGGTCGGCTACGATAGTGTAGCAGCATGGAGTGAGCCCCAATTCTATTATGAAGAGATCCCGGACTAGTGTCGAGAGATGAAGTTGTGGGTTGTTTTGGATATGATATGTTCTGTTCCTCTTGGTGTTGATGAATGTGTTGAGTAGGTGTATTTTTGTTTTTAAGGTCCTTTCTGTGGATGTCAGCGGTGGATTTAGTGGTGAAGTGATTGTTGTGAGTGGTGGAGTAAGGAAGGAGAGCTGTAAAGTGATTGGTGTGGTGATTGGTAGAGTGATAAACATTAATGACGGAAGTGGAGAGAGTGGAATGAGTGAGGGAGTCAGAGATTGAGTAAGTAGTGGGATGTGTAGTGACGAGCATGAGGAAAGTGTTTGAGTGAGTAGCATATTCAGGGGGGTAATCAGTACTGTGACCAATAGAATAAATGGTGAGCATTCATGGAGAATTAAGTCTCCTCCGCAAATGTAAACAATGAAAATGGCTGCACTTCCTGAACCCCTTAAACACCTTCTAACTTTTCAAGATCAACTGTAAACCCTATTTGAATTTTCAGCATCAAGAAAAGTGATAGTGCTAGGCTGATACAGCTAAAGATCCTCCATAGAGTATATTGTACACGGATATCGTTCTGTAAATTTGGGAGGGCACCTCATTGTATGTGGGATGTGGACAAAGAGGTACTTTTCTGCATATGTTGTGGGGCTGCCTACCAATAGCACGGTACTGGCTGTAGACAGGATGGGTGCTGGAAGGAACAGTTGGTCGGCTTGTAGAAATCAAAGCATCAACTGTATCGGTGAGACAACACACATGACAAGATATCAGAGACTGCTTGTGAATCAGGGATTCACCATGACCTAAAGACCCATTGTCAACAAATGGGTGAGCCCCCAATAGGCTCAGAGTGGACTTGCAATATGGGCTGGTGCATGGCAGCAAAAATAAGAATCACACCTAAACAATAGGAAACACAACACCCCAATACAGAACTAGCAGACCACTTTGAATATGGTCAATGAGAATCCAAAAACCGTAAAGGGTCCCCGGATTCCAAAAGCGCTTAAATATCATACAGATGCTGGGAATGTACTATATAATGCACTTTACACAACATAACATAGTTTAACTCTGTATAGATACATAACATAGTTGAAGTTTCCTCACTTTGAACAAAACCACTTATGTATATAACGAAAATTATTTGAACCTTTACTTAATAAATTTGGTAGAAAACCAAATTATCCTTTGTGAACTGAATGGTAGAAATATGCTTTGAGTTAGCCATGTGAATGGACTAGTGAAAGGGGGTAGATAATTGTATGTGCACCTTTAAAAACACATCATGACAAAAGAGTACCAATGCTTCAATCCCAAACATATGAGAGCGCTCTAATTGTTCGGATGACATGACCAATCCTATTGCATATGCTTCTGAGACTCAGGCCAATTATGGACCAAACACTGCACATATAAATAGACATAATCGACTCTCTCTAATACCCATTTGGCACCTCTTTTTAGATGCCAGACAAAGACAGAGCCCCCAACATTCACATGAACATACACGCCACAGACTGATCATTTGACCCCAACCCCCCTAGATGTTTGTTGGTGCAATGTTAGATGAGTGGGAGGCGGGCAGTTGATGTTTCCTGCGTACACTGCAGATATACTGATGGTTTTCGGGATGTGTTTGATTCAATGGAAACCAAGGCCCACATGGGAGTGTGAGGCACAACATCGAATAAAAGATGTTGAAGGAAAAAAAAATCATAATGATAGTAGACATCAGTAGACGCCTCTTATTTATTACTTGTATTTATGTACTTGTCAGTTTTAAAGCTACATTTTTAAATTATGAAATATCATCTATTATATGTTTTATTGAAAGTAAACATTTACATTTGTATGTATTTGCTTGACAGCCTTTCTTTCTTTTCTTTTTTCCTGTGCACGTGCAGCTTCTGTTTTATGTTCAATATTGAAAATAATAAAAATATTTCAAAATAAAATAAATCAATAGAAGCCTCTAGATAATAGTCAAAAAAGTTGTTTAGAGTAGAGCCAGCACACAGCATAACCCCCAATATTACCTTCGGTGTGGGTTGAGGACAAAGGCGCGGCTCTAGGCACGGAATACCAGCAAGGGTGCCCTAAACATGCTAAGTGCCTGTTAACAGAGAGAAAGCAATACAGGCAGCACACACAACCTCGGAGGCTTAAGACATTTTACAATTGTTGCTAGTAAATGCCAAGCTGAATGCCAGCTGCGCCCACTCATCCCAGCAACTCTGGACTTCCGCTGTGAAGTGTGTAAGGCTCTGTGGCGGGCAGAGGCAGACACCACAGCGGATGAGAAGACATCTTACCTTTGCTAAAGTATCGATAAGAGGGGGGAACTGGAACAAAGTGCTGGTGTGAGCATAGGGTGCTAGGAAAGGTTTTGATTTGAAGAACAATTAAAGCAAATTTTATTACATTACACAGCTGGTAAAAAGGAGACTTCTTAACATATGGAATTAATTTACCTTCAAGCAAAGCGTAATGGTCGACCCCAAAATAAACAAGCACTGGTCTTTTATAATCTATTGCCGCATATGGTTTGAAGAAAGAGACAGTGACACCATGGCCAAAAATGTTGTGATGGTTATGAAGTCTGTTGACCGGTGGTTGTGAGATCTTGTTCCACGTTTTGGCAGATTAATTAGTAACCATGGAGTTAATCTACCAGAAAAGCTTGTTATAAATTACCATCTTGTAAATATGTGGCCGCCGGAATATCACCTTTCACAATGTCGTGAATGTAAGTTTATCGAGGTAAGTATAGATTCACTATTCTCATCTCCATATATATCTATCCTGGTGCTATATATAAATATGATCAGGGTACTTTAATGTGGATTTAGGAAAGATAACTCTAGGATTACCTATGTAGACTTAGCTTCCCAATATTAAGACAGCCAATATTCTGGCTGTACATGCTATTCTCATGGACAGCCTGCTGGCAGCACTGGAGTTGTTCAGATAGTGTGAGGACCCGCCACTTGGGGCACTAGAGAGGTGCAGACCGTGTAAGACACAGGGGCTGGGGGCACTTGAGAAGGCTGATAGTGTGAGACACAGGGGCTGGGGGCACTGGGGAGGTGCAGACCGTGTGAGACACAGGGGCTGGGAGCACTAGAGAGGGTAGATAGTGTGAGACACAGGAGCTGAGGGCACTAGAGAGGGTAGATAGTGTGAGACACAGGAGCTGAGGGCACTAGAGAGGGTAGATAGTGTGAGACACAGGGGCTGGGGGCACTAGAGAGGGTAGATAGTGTGAGACACAGGAGCTGAGGGCACTAGAGAGGGTAGATAGTGGGAGACACAGGGGCGGGGGCACTAGAGATGGCAGATAATGTGAGGTTCAGGGGCTGGGGCACCAGAGAGGGTAGGTAGTGTGAGACACAGGGGCTGGGGGCACTAGAGAGGGTAGATAGTGTGAGACACAGGGGCTGGGGGCACTAGAGAGGGTAGATAGTGTGAGACACAGGGGCTGGGGCAGTAGAGAGGGTAGATAGTGTGAGACACAGGGGCTGGGGCACTAGAGAGGGTAGATAGTGTGAGACACAGGGGCTGGGGGCACTAGAGAGGGTAGATAGTGTGAGACACAGGAGCTGAGGGCACTAGAGGGGAGATAGTGTGAGACACAGGGGCTGGGGGCACTAGAGAGGGTAGATAGTGTGAGACACAGGGGCTGGGGGCACTAGAGAGGGTAGATAGCGTGAGACACAGGGGCTGGGGCAGTAGAGAGGGTAGATAGTGTGAGACACAGGGGCTGGGGGCACTAGAGAGGGTAGATAGTGTGAGACACAGGGGCTGGGGGCACTAGAGAGGGTAGATAGTGTGAGACACAGGGGCTGGGGGCACTAGAGAGGGTAGATAGTGTGAGACACAGGGGCTGGGGGCACTAGAGAGGGTAGATAGTGTGAGACACAGGGGCTGGGGCAGTAGAGAGGGTAGATAGTGTGAGACACAGGGGCTGGGGCAGTAGAGAGGGCACATAATGTGAGACACAGGGGCTGGGGGCACTAGAGAGGGGAGATAGTGTGAGACACAGGGGCTGGGGGCACTAGAGAGGGTAGATAGTGTGAGACACAGGGGCGGGAGCACTAGAGACGGTAGATAGTGTGAGACACAGGGGCTGGGGGCACTAGAGAGGGTAGATAGTGTGAGACACAGGGGCTGGGGGCACTAGAGAGGGTAGATAGTGTGAGACACAGGGGCTGGGGCAGTAGAGAGGGGAGATAGTGTGAGACACAGGGGCTGGGGAAGTAGAGAGGGTAGATAGTGTGAGACACAGGGGCTGGGGCAGTAGAGAGGGCACATAGTGGGAGACACAGGGGCGGGGGCACTAGATAGGGTAGTTAGGGTGAGACACAGGGTTGGGGGCTCTAGAGAAGGTAGATAGTGTGAGACATACGGGCTGTGGGCACTAGAGAGGGCACATAGTGTGAGACACAGGGTCTGGGGGCACTAGAGAGGATAGAAGTTTGAGACACAGGGACTGGGGGCACTAGAGAGGGTAGATAGTGTGAGACACAGGGGGTGAGGGCGTTATGGACGGTAGATAGTGTGAGACACACAGGTGGGGGTACTAGAGAGGGTAGATAGTGTGAGACACAGGGGCTGGGGGCACTAGGGAGGGTAGATAGTGTGAGACACAGGGGCTGGGGGCACTAGAGAGGGTAGATAGTGTGAGACACAGGGGCTGAGGGCACTAGAGAGGGTAGATAGTGTGAGACACAGGGGCTGGGGGCACTAGAGAGGGTAAATAGTGTGAGACACAGGGGCTGGGGCAGTATAAAGGGTAGATAGTGTGAGACACAGGGGCTGAGGGCACTAGAGAGGGTAGATAGTGTGAGACACAGGGGCTGGGGGCACTAGAGAGGGTAGATAGTGTGAGACACAGGGGCTGGGGTCACTAGATAGGGTAGTTAGGGTGAGACACAGGGTTGGGGGCTCTAGAGAAGGTAGATAGTGTGAGACATACGGGCTGTGGGCACTAGAGAGGGCACATAGTGTGAGACACAGGGACTGGGGGCACTAGAGAGGGTAGATAGTGTGAGACACAGGGGGTGAGGGCGTTATGGACGGTAGATAGTGTGAGACACACAGGTGGGGGTACTAGAGAGGGTAGATAGTGTGAGACACAGGGGGTGAGGGCGTTATGGACGGTAGATAGTGTGAGACACAGGGGCTGGGGCACTAGGGAGGGTAGATAGTGTGAGACACAGGGGCTGGGGGCACTAGAGAGGGTAGATAGTGTGAGACACAGGGGCTGAGGGCACTAGAGAGGGTAGATAGTGTGAGACACAGGGGCTGGGGGCACTAGAGAGGGTAGATAGTGTGAGACACAGGGGCTGGGGCAGTATAAAGGGTAGATAGTGTGAGACACAGGGGCTGAGGGCACTAGAGAGGGTAGATAGTGTGAGACACAGGGGCTGGGGGCACTAGAGAGGGTAGATAGTGTGAGACACAGGGGCTGGGGCAGTATAAAGGGTAGATAGTGTGAGACACAGGGGCTGAGGGCACTAGAGAGGGTAGATAGTTAGGTCCAGGGGCTGGGGGCACTAGAGAGGGCACATAGTGTGAGACACAGGGGCTGGGACAGTAGAGAGGGTAGATAGTGTTAGGCACAGGGGCGGGGGCACTAGAGAGGGTAGATAGTGTGAGACACAGGGGCTGGGGGCACTAGGGAGGGTAGATAGTGTGAGACACAGGGGCTGGGAGCATTAGAGAGGGGAGATAGTGTCAGACACAGGGGCTGGGGGCACTAGGGAGGGTAGATAGTGTGAGACACAGGAGCTGGGGGCGCTATGGACGGTAGATAGTGGGAGACACAGGGGCTGGGGGCACTAGAGAGGGTAGATAGTGTGAGACACAGGGGCTGGGGCAGTATAAAGGGTAGATAGTGTGAGACACAGGGGCTGAGGGCACTAGAGAGGGTAGATAGTGTGAGACACAGGGGCTGGGGGCACTAGAGAGGGTAGATAGTGTGAGACACAGGGGCTGGGGCAGTATAAAGGGTAGATAGTGTGAGACACAGGGGCTGAGGGCACTAGAGAGGGTAGATAGTTAGGTCCAGGGGCTGGGGGCACTAGAGAGGGCACATAGTGTGAGACACAGGGGCTGGGGCAGTAGAGAGGGTAGATAGTGTTAGGCACAGGGGCGGGGGCACTAGAGAGGGTAGATAGTGTGAGACACAGGGGCTGGGGGCACTAGGGAGGGTAGATAGTGTGAGACACAGGGGCTGGGGGCACTAGGGAGGGTAGATAGTGTTAGGCACAGGGGCGGAGGCACTAGAGAGGGTAGATAGTGTGAGACACAGGGGCTGGGAGCATTAGAGAGGGTAGATAGTGCGGGACACAGGGGCTGAGGGCACTAGAGAGGGTAGATAGTTAGGTCCAGGGGCTGGGGGCACTAGAGAGGGCACATAGTGTGAGACACAGGGGCTGGGGCAGTAGAGAGGGTAGATAGTGTGAGACACAGGGGCTGGGGCACTAGAGAGGGTAGATAGTGTGAGACACAGGGGCTGGGAGCATTAGAGAGGGTAGATAGTGCGGGACACTTGGGCTGGGGGCACTAGAGAGGGTAGATAGTGTGAGACACAGGGGCTGAGGGCACTAGGGAGGGTAGATAGTGTGAGACACAGGGGCTGGGGCAGTAGAGAGGGTAGATAGTGTTCACAGGGGCGGGGGCACTAGAGAGGGTAGATAGTGTGAGACACAGGGGCTGGGGGCATTAGAGAGGATAGATAGTGTGAGACACAGGGGCTGGGGCAGTAGAGAGGGCACATAGTGGGAGACACAGGGGCGGGGGCACTAGAGAGGGTAGATAGTGAGGTCCAGGGGCTGGGGGCACTAGAGAGGGTAGATAAGGTGAGGCACAAGGGCTGGGGGCACTAGAGAGGGTTGATAGTGTGAGACACGGGGGCTGGGGGCACTAGGGAGGGTTGATAGTGTGAGACACGGGGGCTGTGGGCACTAGAGAGGGCACAAAGTGTGAGACATTGTGGCTGGGGGCACTAGAGAGGGTAGATAGTGAGGTCCAGGGGCTGGGGGCACTAGAGCGGGTTGATAGTGTGAGACATGGGGGCTGTGGGCACTAGAGAGGGCATATAGTCTGGGACATTGGGGCTGGGGGCACTAGAGAGGGTAGATAGTGAGGTCCAGGGGCTGCGGGCACTAGAGAGGGTTGATAGTGTGAGACACGGGGGCTGTGGGCATTAGAGAGGGCACAAAGTGTGAGACATTGGGGCTGGGGGCACTAGAGAGGGTAGATAGTGAGGTCCAGGGGCTGGGGGCACTAGAGAGGGTAGATAGTGTGAGACATGGGGGCTGTGGGCACTAGAGAGGGCACATAGTGTGAGACACGGGGCTGGGGGGCACTAGAGAGGGCAGATAGTGTGAGGCAGAGGGACTGGGAGCATTAGAGAGGGCATATAGTGTGGGACACTTGGGCTGGGGGCACTAGAGAGGGTAGATAGTGAGGTCCAGGTGATGTGGCCCTAGAGAGGTGCTGACCGTGTGAGACACAGGGCTTGGGGCACTAGAGAGGTTCAGGTAGTGTGAGGTTCAAGGGCTCTGTGCACTAGACAGGGCATATAGTGTGAGGCACAGGGTTGGTAGCACTAGAGGGGTGCAGACAGTGTGAGGCTGTGGGGCTGGTACCATTAGAGAGTTCAGACCGTGTGAGGCTCAGAGTCTGGGGGCATTAAAGAGATTCAGGTAATGCTAGGGGATGGGGCAAGAGATAGGTGCAGACCGTGTTGAGTCTAGAGGAGAGTTCAGACCGTGTGACACAGGGCTGGGGCAATAGAGAGGTGCAGACCGTGTTGAGTCTAGAAGAGAGTTCAGACCGTGTGAGGCCCAGGGGCTGGGGCAATAGAGAGGTGCAGACCGTGTTGAGTCTAGAGGAGAGTTCAGACCGTGTGAGACACAGGGGCTGAGGCAATAGAGAGGTGCAGACCGTGTTGAGTCTATAAGAGAGTTCAGACCGTGTGAGGCCCAGGGGCTGGGGCAATAGAGAGGTGCAGACCATGTTGAGTCTAGAGGAGAGTTCAGACCGTGTGAGGCCCAGGGGCTGGGGCAATAGAGAGGTGCAGACTGTGTTAAGTCTAGAGGAGAGTTCAGAACGTGAGAGACACAGGGGCTGGGGCAATAGAGAGGTGCAGATCGTGTTGAGTCTAGAGGAGAGTTCAGACCGTGTGAGACACAGGGGCTGGGGCAATAGAGAGGTGCAGACCCTGTTGAGTCTAGAGGAGAGTTCAGACCGTGAGAGACACAGGGGCTGGGGCAATAGAGAGGTGCATACCGTATTGAGTCTAGAGGAGAGTTCAGACCGTGTGAGACACAGGGGCTGGGGCAATAGAGAGGTGCAGACCGTGTTGAGTGTAGAGGAGAGTTCGGACAGTGAGGGACACAGGGGCTGGGGCACTAGAGAGGTGCAGACCGTGTTGAGTCTAGAGGAGAGTTCAGACCGTGAGAGACACAGGGGCTGGGGCAATAGAGAGGTGCAGACCGTGTTGAGTCTAGAAGAGAGTTCAGACCGTGTGAGGCCCAGGGGCTGGGGCAATAGTGAGGTGCAACCGTGTTGAGTTTAGAGGGGAGTTCAGACAATGAGAGACACAGGGGCTGGGGCAATAGAGAGGTGCATACCGTGTTGAGTCTAGAGGAGAGTTCAGACCGTGTGAGACACAGGGGCTGGGGCAATAGAGAGGTGCAGACCGTGTTGAGTCTAGAAGAGAGTTCAGACCGTGTGAGACACAGGGGCTGGGGCAATAGAGAGGTGCAGACCGTGTTGAGTCTAGAGGAGAGTTCAGACCGTGTGACACACAGGGGCTGGGGCAATAGAGAGGTGCAGACCCTGTTGAGTCTAGAGGAGAGTTCAGACCGTGAGAGACACAGGGGCTGGGGCAATAGAGAGGTGCATACCGTGTTGAGTCTAGAGGAGAGTTCAGACCGTGTGAGACACAGGGGCTGGGGCAATAGAGAGGTGCAGACCGTGTTGAGTCTAGAGGAGAGTTCAGACCGTGAGAGACACAGGGGCTGGGGCAATAGAGAGGTGCAGACCGTGTTGAGTCTAGAAGAGAGTTCAGACCGTGTGAGACACAGGGGCTGGGGCAATAGAGAGGTGCAAACCGTGTTGAGTCGAGAGGAGAGTTCAGACCGTGTGAGGCCCAGGGGCTGGGGCAATAGTGAGGTGCAACCGTGTTGAGTTTAGAGGGGAGTTCAGACAATGAGAGACACAGGGGCTGGGGCAATAGAGAGGTGCATACCGTGTTGAGTCTAGAGGAGAGTTCAGACCGTGTGAGACACAGGGGCTGGGGCAATAGAGAGGTGCAGACCGTGTTGAGTCTAGAAGAGAGTTCAGACCGTGTGAGACACAGGGGCTGGGGCAATAGAGAGGTGCAGACCGTGTTGAGTCTAGAGGAGAGTTCAGACCGTGTGAGACACAGGGGCTGGGGCAATAGAGAGGTGCAGACCGTGTTGAGTCTAGAAGAGAGTTCAGACCGTGTGAGGCCCAGGGGCTGGGGCAATAGAGAGGTGCAGACCGTGTTGAGTCGAGAGGAGAGTTCAGACCGTGTGAGACACAGGGGCTGGGGCAATAGAGAGGTGCAGACCGTGTTGAGTGTAGTAGAGAGTTCAGACCGTGTGAGGCCCAGTTTCTGGGGCAATAGAGAGGTGCAGACCGTGTTGAGTGTAGTAGAGAGTTCAGACCGTGTGAGGCCCAGGGGCTGGGGCAATAGAGAGGCGCAGACCGTGTTGAGTCGAGAGGAGAGTTCAGACCGTGTGAGACACAGGGGCTGGGGCAATAGAGAGGTGCAGACCGTGTTGAGTCGAGAGGAGAGTTCAGACCGTGTGAGACACAGGGGCAGGGGCAATCTAGAGTTGCAGACCGTGTTGAGTGTAGTAGAGAGTTCAGACCGTTTGAGACCCTGGGGCTGGGGCAATAGAGAGGTGCAGACCGTGTTGAGTGTAGTAGAGAGTTCAGACCATGTGAGACACAGGGGCTGGGGAAATAGAGAGGTGCAGACCGTGTTGAGTCTAGAGGTGAGTTCAGACTGTGTGAGACACAGGGGCTGGGGCAATAGAGAGGTGCAGACCGTGTTGAGTCTAGAAGAGAGTTCAGACCGTGTGAGGCCCAGGGGCTGGGGCAATAGAGAGGTGCAGACCGTGTTGAGTCGAGAGGAGAGTTCAGACCGTGTGAAACACAGGGGCTGGGGCAATAGAGAGGTGCAGACCCTGTTGAGTCTAGAGGAGAGTTCAGACCGTGTGAGACACAGGGGCTGGGGCAATAGAGAGGTGCAGACCGTGTTGAGTGTAGAGGAGAGTTCAGACAGTGTGGGACACAGGGGCTGGGGCAATAGAGAGGTGCAGACCGTGTTGAGTCTAGAGGAGAGTTCAGACCGTGTGAGACACAGGGGCTGGGGCAATAGAAAGGTGCAGACCGTGTTGAGTCTAGAGGAGAGTTCAGACCGTGAGAGACACAGGGGCTGGGGCAATAGAGAGGTGCAGACCGTGTTGAGTCTAGAGGAGAGTTCAGAAAGTGTGAGACACAGGGGCTGGGGCAATAGAGAGGTGCAGACCGTGTTGAGTGTAGTAGAGAGTTCAGACCGTGTGAGACACAGGGGCTGGGGCACTAGAGAGGTGCAGACCGTGTTGAGTGTCGTAGAGAGTTCAGACCGTATGAGACACAGGG
Organism: Lissotriton helveticus; assembly: GCF_964261635.1. NCBI lineage: Eukaryota > Metazoa > Chordata > Amphibia > Caudata > Salamandridae > Lissotriton > Lissotriton helveticus. The sequence continues at coordinate 192,637 of NC_136058.1, forward strand.
CTGGGGCAATAGAGAGGTGCAGACCGTGTTGAGTGTAGTAGAGAGTTCAGACCGTGTGAGACACAGGGGCTGGGGCACTAGGGAAGTGCAGACAGTGTTGAGTCTAGAGGAGAGTTCAGACCGTGAGAGACACAGGGGCTGGGGCAATAGAGAGGTGCAGACCGTGTTGAGTCGAGAGGAGAGTTCAGACCGTGTGAGACACAGGGGCTGGGGCAATAGAGAGGTGCAGACCGTGTTGAGTCTAGAGGAGAGTTCACACCGTGAGAGACACAGGGGCTGGGGCAATAGAAAGGTGCACACCGTGTTGAGTCTAGAGGAGAGTTCAGACCGTGTGAGGCCCAGGGGCTGGGGCAATAGAGAGGTGCAGACCGTGTTGAGTGTAGTAGAGAGTTCAGACCGTGTGAGGCCCAGTGGCTGGGGCAATAGAGAGGTGCAGACCGTGTTGAGTCTAGAGGAGAGTTCAGACCGTGTGAGACACAGGGGCTGGGGCAATAGAGAGGTGCAGACCGTGTTGAGTGTAGAGGAGAGTTCGGACAGTGAGGGACACAGGGGCTGGGGCAATAGAGAGGTGCAGACCGTGTTGAGTCTAGAGGAGAGTTCAGACTGTGAGAGACACAGGGGCTGGGGCAATAGAGAGGTGCAGACCGTGTTGAGTCTAGAAGAGAGTTCAGACCGTGTGAGGCCCAGGGGCTGGGGCAATAGTGAGGTGCAACCGTGTTGAGTTTAGAGGGGAGTTCAGACAATGAGAGACACAGGGGCTGGGGCAATAGAGAGGTGCATACCGTGTTGAGTCTAGAGGAGAGTTCAGACCGTGTGAGACACGGGCTGGGGCAATAGAGAGGTGCAGACCGTGTTGAGTCTAGAAGAGAGTTCAGACCGTGTGAGACAGAGGGGCTGGGGCAATAGAGAGGTGCAGACCGTGTTGAGTCTAGAGGAGAGTTCAGACCGTGTGAGACACAGGGGCTGGGGCAATAGAGAGGTGCAGACCGTGTTGAGTGTAGAGGAGAGTTCAGACCGTGTGAAACACAGGGGCTGGGGCAATAGAGAGGTGCAGACCGTGTTGAGTCTAGAAGAGAGTTCAGACCGTGTGAGGCCCAGGGGCTGGGGCAATAGAGAGGTGCAGACCGTGTTGAGTCGAGAGGAGAGTTCAGACCGTGTGAGACACAGGGGCTGGGGCAATAGAGAGGTGCAGACCGTGTTGAGTGTAGTAGAGAGTTCAGACCGTGTGAGGCCCAGTGGCTGGGGCAATAGAGAGGTGCATACCGTGTTGAGTCTAGAGGAGAGTTCAGACCGTGTGAGACACAGGGGCTGGGGCAATAGAGAGGTGCAGACCGTGTTGAGTCTAGAAGAGAGTTCAGACCGTGTGAGACACAGGGGCTGGGGCAATAGAGAGGTGTAGACCGTGTTGAGTCTAGAGGAGAGTTTAGACCGTGTGAGACACAGGGGCTGGGGCAATAGAGAGGTGCAGACCGTGTTGAGTGTAGAGGAGAGTTCAGACTGTGTGAAACACAGGGGCTGGGGCAATAGAGAGGTGCAGACCGTGTTGAGTCTAGAAGAGAGTTCAGACCGTGTGAGGCCCAGGGGCTGGGGCAATAGAGAGGTGCAGACCGTGTTGAGTCGAGAGGAGAGTTCAGACCGTTTGAGACACAGGGGCTGGGGCAATAGAGAGGTGCAGACCGTGTTGAGTGTAGTAGAGAGTTCAGACCGTGTGAGGCCCAGTGGCTGGAGCAATAGAGAGGTGCAGACCGTGTTGAGTGTAGTAGAGAGTTCAGACCGTGTGAGGCCCAGGGGCTGGGGCAATAGAGAGGTGCAGACCGTGTTGAGTCGAGAGGAGAGTTCAGACCGTGTGAGACACAGGGGCTGGGGCAATAGAGAGGTGCAGACCGTGTTGAGTCGAGAGGAGAGTTCAGACCGTGTGAGATACAGGGGCAGGGGCAATCTAGAGTTGCAGACCGTGTTGAGTGTAGTAGAGAGTTCAGACCGTTTGAGACCCTGGGGCTGGGGCAATAGAGAGGTGCAGACCGTGTTGAGTGTAGTAGAGAGTTCAGACCATGTGAGACACAGGGGCTGGGGAAATAGAGAGGTGCAGACCGTGTTGAGTCTAGAGGAGAGTTCAGACCGTGTGAGACACAGGGACTGGGGCAATAGAGAGGTGCAGACCGTGTTGAGTCTAGAAGAGAGTTCAGACCGTGTGAGGCCCAGGGGCTGGGGCAATAGAGAGGTGCAGACCGTGTTGAGTCGAGAGGAGAGTTCAGACCGTGTGAGACACAGGGGCTGGGGCAATAGAGAGGTGCAGACCCTGTTGAGTCTAGAGGAGAGTTCAGACCGTGTGAGACACAGGGGCTGGGGCAATAGAGAGGTGCAGACCGTGTTGAGTGTAGAGGAGAGTTCAGACAGTGAGGGACACAGGGGTTGGGGCAATAGAGAGGTGCAGACCGTGTTGAGTCTAGAGGAGAGTTCAGACCGTGTGAGACACAGGGGCTGGGGCAATAGAAAGGTGCAGACCGTGTTGAGTCTAGAGGAGAGTTCAGACCGTGAGAGACACAGGGGCTGGGGCAATAGAGAGGTGCAGACCGTGTTGAGTCTAGAGGAGAGTTCAGAAAGTGTGAGACACAGGGGCAGGGGCAATAGAGAGGTGCAGACCGTTTTGATTGTAGAGGAGAGTTCAGACCGTGTGAGACACAGGGGCTGGGGCAATAGAGAGGTGCAGACCGTGTTGAGTGTAGTAGAGAGTTCAGACCGTGTGAGACACAGGGGCTGGGGCACTAGAGAGGTGCAGACCGTGTTGAGTGTAGTAGAGAGTTCAGACCGTATGAGACACAGGGCTGGGGCAATAGAGAGGTGCAGACCGTGTTGAGTGTAGTAGAGAGTTCAGACCCTGTGAGACACAGGGGCTGGGGCACTAGGGAGGTGCAGACCGTGTTGAGTCTAGAGGAGAGTTCAGACCGTGAGAGACACAGGGGCTGGGGCAATAGAGAGGTGCAGACCGTGTTGAGTCGAGAGGAGAGTTCAGACCGTGTGAGACACAGGGGCTGGGGCAATAGAGAGGTGTAGACCGTGTTGAGTCTAGAGGAGAGTTCACACCATGAGAGACACAGGGGCTGGGGCAATAGAAAGGTGCAGACTGTGTTGAGTCTAGAGGAGAGTTCAGACCGTGTGAGGCCCAGGGGCTGGGGCAATAGAGAGGTGCAGACCATGTTGAGTGTAGTAGAGAGTTCAGACCGTGTGAGGCCCAGTGGCTGGGGCAATAGAGAGGTGCAGACCGTGTTGAGTCTAGAGGAGAGTTCAGACCGTGTGAGACACAGGGGCTGGGGCAATAGAGAGGTGCAGACCGTGTTGAGTGTAGAGGAGAGTTCGGACAGTGAGGGACACAGGGGCTGGGGCAATAGAGAGGTGCAGACCGTGTTGAGTCTAGAGGAGAGTTCAGACCGTGAGAGACACAGGGGCTGGGGCAATAGAGAGGTGCAGACCGTGTTGAGTCTAGAAGAGAGTTCAGACCGTGTGAGGCCCAGGGGCTGGGGCAATAGTGAGGTGCAACCGTGTTGAGTTTAGAGGGGAGTTCAGACAATGAGAGACACAGGGGCTGGGGCAATAGAGAGGTGCATACCGTGTTGAGTCTAGACGAGAGTTCAGACCGTGTGAGACACAGGGGCTGGGGCAATAGAGAGGTGCAGACCGTGTTGATTGTAGAGGAGAGCTCAGACCGTGTGAGACACAGGGGCTGGGGCAATAGAGAGGTGCAGACCGTGTTGAGTCTAGAAGAGAGTTCAGACCGTGTGAGGCCCAGGGGCTGGGGCAATAGAGAGGTGCAGACCGTGTTGAGTCGAGAGGAGAGTTCAGACCGTGTGAGACACAGGGGCTGGGGCAATAGAGAGGTGCAGACCATGTTGAGTCGAGAGGAGAGTTCAGACCGTGTGAGACACAGGGGCAGGGGCAATATAGAGTTGCAGACCGTGTTGAGTGTAGTAGAGAATTCAGACCGTTTGAGACCCTGGGGCTAGGGCAATAGAGAGGTGCAGACCGTGTTGAGTGTAGTAGAGAGTTCAGACCATGTGAGACACAGGGGCTGGGGAAATAGAGAGGTGCAGACCGTGTTGAGTCTAGAGGAGAGTTCAGACCGTGTGAGACACAGGGGCTGGGGCAATAGAAAGGTGCAGACCGTGTTGAGTCTAGAGGAGAGTTCAGACCGTGAGAGACACAGGGGCTGGGGCAATAGAGAGGTGCAGACCGTGTTGAGTCTAGAGGAGAGTTCAGAAAGTGTGAGACACAGTGGCAGGGGCAATAGAGAGGTGCAGACCGTTTTGATTGTAGAGGAGAGTTCAGACCGTGTGAGACACAGGGGCTGGGGCAATAGAGAGGTGCGAACCGTGTTGAGTCTAGAAGAGAGTTAAGACTGTGTGAGGCCCAGGGGCTGGGGCAATAGAGAGGTGCAGACCGTGTTGAGTCGAGAGGAGAGTTCAGACCGTGTGAGACACAGGGGCTGGGGCAATAGAGAGGTGCAGACCGTGTTGAGTCGAGAGGGAAGTTCAGATCATGTGAGACACAGGGGCAGGGGCAATATAGAGGTGCAGACCGTGTTGAGTGTAGTAGAGAGTTCAGACCGTGTGAGACACATGGGCTGGGGCAATAGAGAGGTGCAGACCATGCTGAGTTGAGAGGAGAGTTTAGACCGTGTGAGACACAGGGGCTGGGGCAATAGAGAGGTGCAGACCGTGTTGAGTCGAGAGGAGAGTTCAGATCTTGTGAGACACAGGGGCTGGGGCAATAGAGAGGTGCAGACCGTGTTGAGTCTAGAGGAGAGTTCAGACCGTGTGAGACACAGGGGCTGGGGCACTAGAGAGGTGCAGACCGTGTTGAGTCTAGAGTAGATTTTAGACCGTGTGAGACACAGGGGCTGGGGCAATAGAGAGGTGCAGACCGTGTTGAGTCTAGAGGAGAGTCCAGACTGTGTGAGACACAGGGGCTGGGGCAATAGAGAGGTGCAGACCGTGTTGAGTCTAGAGTAGATTTCAGACCGTGTGAGACACAGAGGCTGGGGCAATAGAGAGGTGCAGACCGTGTTGAGTTTAGAGGAGAGTTCAGACCGTGTGAGGCCCAGGTGCTGGGGCAATAGAGAGGTGCAAACCGTGTTGAGTTGAGAGGAGAGTTCAGACCATGTGAGACACAGGGGCTGGGGCAATAGAGAGGTGCAGGCCGTGTTGAGTCTAGAGGAGAGTCCAGACCGTGTGAGACACAGGGCTGGGGCAATAGAGAGGTGCAGACCGTGTTGAGTGTAGTAGAGAGTTCAGACCGTGTGAGGCCCAGGGGCTGGGGCAATAGAGAGGTGCAGACCGTGTTGAGTGTAGTAGAGAGTTCAGACCATGTGAGACACAGGGGCTGGGGCAATAGAGAGGTGCAGACCGTGTTGAGTCTAGAGGAGAGTTCAGACCGTGTGAGACACAGGGGCTGGGGCAATAGAGAGGTGCAGACCGTGTGAGACACAGGGGGTGGGGCAATAGAGAGGTGCAGACCTTGTTGAGTCGAGAGGAGAGTCCAGACCGTGTGAGACACAGGGGCTGGGGCAATAGAGAGGTGCAGACTGTGTTGAGTGTAGTACAGAGTTCAGACCGTGTGAGACACAGGGGCTGGGGCAATAGAGAGGTGCAGACCGTGTTGAGTCGAGAGGAGAGTTCAGACCGTGTGAGACACAGGGGCTGGGGCAATAGAGAGGTGCAGACCGCGTTGAGTCGAGATGAGAGTTCAGACCGTGTGAGGCCCAGGGGCTGGGGCAATAGAGGTGCAGACCGTGTTGAGTCGAGAGGAGAGTTCAGACCATGTGAGACACAGGGGCTGGGGCAATAGAGAGGTGCAGACTGTGTTGAGTGTAGAGGAGAGTTCAGACCGTGAGAGACACAGGGGCTGGGGCAATAGAGAGGTGCAGACCGTGTTGAGTCTAGAGGAGAGTTCAGAAAGTGTGAGACACAGGGGCAGGGGCAATAGAGAGGTGCAGACCGTTTTGATTGTAGAGGAGAGTTCAGACCGTGTGAGACACAGGGGCTGGGGCAATAGAGAGGTGCAGACCGTGTTGAGTGTAGTAGAGAGTTCAGACCGTGTGAGACACAGGGGCTGGGGCACTAGAGAGGTGCAGACCGTGTTGAGTGTAGTAGAGAGTTCAGACCGTATGAGACACAGGGCTGGGGCAATAGAGAGGTGCAGACCGTGTTGAGTGTAGTAGAGAGTTCAGACCGTGTGAGACACAGGGGCTGGGGCACTAGGGAGGTGCAGACCGTGTTGAGTCTAGAGGAGAGTTCAGACCGTGAGAGACACAGGGGCTGGGGCAATAGAGAGGTGCAGACCGTGTTGAGTCGAGAGGAGAGTTCAGACCGTGTGAGACACAGGGGCTGGGGCAATAGAGAGGTGTAGACCGTGTTGAGTCTAGAGGAGAGTTCACACCGTGAGAGACACAGGGGCTGGGGCAATAGAAAGGTGCAGACTGTGTTGAGTCTAGAGGAGAGTTCAGACCGTGTGAGGCCCAGGGGCTGGGGCAATAGAGAGGTGCAGACCGTGTTGAGTGTAGTAGAGAGTTCAGACCGTGTGAGGCCCAGTGGCTGGGGCAATAGAGAGGTGCAGACCGTGTTGAGTCTAGAGGAGAGTTCAGACCGTGTGAGACACAGGGGCTGGGGCAATAGAGAGGTGCAGACCGTGTTGAGTGTAGAGGAGAGTTCGGACAGTGAGGGACACAGGGGCTGGGGCAATAGAGAGGTGCAGACCGTGTTGAGTCTAGAGGAGAGTTCAGACCGTGAGAGACACAGGGGCTGGGGCAATAGAGAGGTGCAGACCGTGTTGAGTCTAGAAGAGAGTTCAGACCGTGTGAGGCCCAGGGGCTGGGGCAATAGTGAGGTGCAACCGTGTTGAGTTTAGAGGGGAGTTCAGACAATGAGAGACACAGGGGCTGGGGCAATAGAGAGGTGCATACCGTGTTGAGTCTAGAGGAGAGTTCAGACCGTGTGAGACACAGGGGCTGGGGCAATAGAGAGGTGCAGACCGTGTTGATTGTAGAGGAGAGCTCAGACCGTGTGAGACAAAGGGGCTGGGGCAATAGAGAGGTGCAGACCGTGTTGAGTCTAGAAGAGAGTTCAGACCGTGTGAGGCCCAGGGGCTGGGGCAATAGAGAGGTGCAGACCGTGTTGAGTCGAGAGGAGAGTTCAGACCGTGTGAGACACAGGGGCTGGGGCAATAGAGAGGTGCAGACCATGTTGAGTCGAGAGGAGAGTTCAGACCGTGTGAGACACAGGGGCAGGGGCAATATAGAGTTGCAGACCGTGTTGAGTGTAGTAGAGAATTCAGACCGTTTGAGACCCTGGGGCTAGGGCAATAGAGAGGTGCAGACCGTGTTGAGTGTAGTAGAGAGTTCAGACCATGTGAGACACAGGGGCTGGGGAAATAGAGAGGTGCAGACCGTGTTGAGTCTAGAGGAGAGTTCAGACCGTGTGAGACACAGGGGCTGGGGCAATAGAAAGGTGCAGACCGTGTTGAGTCTAGAGGAGAGTTCAGACCGTGAGAGACACAGGGGCTGGGGCAATAGAGAGGTGCAGACCGTGTTGAGTCTAGAGGAGAGTTCAGAAAGTGTGAGACACAGTGGCAGGGGCAATAGAGAGGTGCAGACCGTTTTGATTGTAGAGGAGAGTTCAGACCGTGTGAGACACAGGGGCTGGGGCAATAGAGAGGTGCGAACCGTGTTGAGTCTAGAAGAGAGTTAAGACTGTGTGAGGCCCAGGGGCTGGGGCAATAGAGAGGTGCAGACCGTGTTGAGTCGAGAGGAGAGTTCAGACCGTGTGAGACACAGGGGCTGGGGCAATAGAGAGGTGCAGACCGTGTTGAGTCGAGAGGGAAGTTCAGATCATGTGAGACACAGGGGCAGGGGCAATATAGAGGTGCAGACCGTGTTGAGTGTAGTAGAGAGTTCAGACCGTGTGAGACACATGGGCTGGGGCAATAGAGAGGTGCAGACCATGCTGAGTTGAGAGGAGAGTTTAGACCGTGTGAGACACAGGGGCTGGGGCAATAGAGAGGTGCAGACCGTGTTGAGTCGAGAGGAGAGTTCAGATCTTGTGAGACACAGGGGCTGGGGCAATAGAGCGGTGCAGACCGTGTTGAGTCTAGAGGAGAGTTCAGACCGTGTGAGACACAGGGGCTGGGGCACTAGAGAGGTGCAGACCGTGTTGAGTCTAGAGTAGATTTCAGACCGTGTGAGACAGAGGGGCTGGGGCAATAGAGAGGTGCAGACCGTGTTGAGTCTAGAGGAGAGTCCAGACTGTGTGAGACACAGGGGCTGGGGCAATAGAGAGGTGCAGACCGTGTTGAGTCTAGAGTAGATTTCAGACCGTGTGAGACACAGAGGCTGGGGCAATAGAGAGGTGCAGACCGTGTTGAGTTTAGAGGAGAGTTCAGACCGTGTGAGGCCCAGGTGCTGGGGCAATAGAGAGGTGCAAACCGTGTTGAGTTGAGAGGAGAGTTCAGACCGTGTGAGACACAGGGGCTGGGGCAATAGAGAGGTGCAGGCCGTGTTGAGTCTAGAGGAGAGTCCAGACCGTGTGAGACACAGGGCTGGGGCAATAGAGAGGTGCAGACCGTGTTGAGTGTAGTAGAGAGTTCAGACCGTGTGAGGCCCAGGGGCTGGGGCAATAGAGAGGTGCAGACCGTGTTGAGTGTAGTAGAGAGTTCAGACCATGTGAGACACAGGGGCTGGGGCAATAGAGAGGTGCAGACCGTGTTGAGTCTAGAGGAGAGTTCAGACCGTGTGAGACACAGGGGCTGGGGCAATAGAGAGGTGCAGACCGTGTGAGACACAGGGGGTGGGGCAATAGAGAGGTGCAGACCTTGTTGAGTCGAGAGGAGAGTCCAGACCGTGTGAGACACAGGGGCTGGGGCAATAGAGAGGTGCAGACTGTGTTGAGTGTAGTACAGAGTTCAGACCGTGTGAGACACAGGGGCTGGGGCAATAGAGAGGTGCAGACCGTGTTGAGTCGAGAGGAGAGTTCAGACCGTGTGAGACACAGGGGCTGGGGCAATAGAGAGGTGCAGACCGCGTTGAGTCGAGATGAGAGTTCAGACCGTGTGAGGCCCAGGGGCTGGGGCAATAGAGGTGCAGACCGTGTTGAGTCGAGAGGAGAGTTCAGACCATGTGAGACACAGGGGCTGGGGCAATAGAGAGGTGCAGACTGTGTTGAGTGTAGTAGAGTGTTCAGACCGTGTGAGGCCCAGGGGCTGGGGCAATAGAGAGGTGCAGAGCGTGTTTAGTCGAGAGGAGAGTTCAGACCGTGAGAGACACAGGGGCTGGGGCAATAGAGAGGTGCAGACCGTGTTGAGTGTAGTAGAGAGTTCAGACCGTGTGAGGCCCAGTGGCTGGGGCAATAGAGAGGTGCAGACCGTGTTGAGTGTAGTAGAGAGTTCAGACCGTGTGAGGCCCAGTGGCTGGGGCAATAGAGAGGTGCAGACCGTGTTGAGTCTAGAGGAGAGTTCAGACCGTGTGAGACACAGGGGCTGGGGCAATAGAGAGGTGCAGACCCTGTTGAGTCTAGAGGAGAGTTCAGACCGTGTGAGACACAGGGGCTGAGGGCACTAGAGAGGTGCAGACCGTGTTGAGTCTAGAGGAGAGTCCAGACCGTGTGAGACACAGGGGCTGGGGCAATAGAGAGGTGCAGACCCTGTTGAGTCTAGAGGAGAATTCAGACCGTGTGAGACACAGGGGCTGAGGGCACTAGAGAGGTGCAGACCGTGTTGAGTCTAGAGGAGAGTTCAGACCGTGTGAGACACAGGGGCTGGGGCAATAGAGAGGTGCAGACCGTGTTGAGTCTAGAGGAGAGTTCAGACCGTGTGAGACACAGGGGCTGGGGCAATAGAGAGGTGCAGATCGTGTTGAGTCTAGAGGAGAGTTCAGACCGTGTGAGACACAGGGGCTGGGGCAATAGAGAGGTGCAGACCGTGTTGAGTGTAGAGGAGAGTTCAGACAGTGAGGGACACAGGGGCTGGGGCAATAGAGAGGTGCAGATCGTGTTGAGTCTAGAGGAGAGTTCAGACCGTGTGAGACACAGGGGCTGGGGCAATAGAGAGGTGCAGACTGTGTTGAGTGTAGAGGAGAGTTCAGACCGTGAGAGACACAGGGGCTGTGGCAATAGAGAGGTGCAGACCGTGTTGAGTGTAGTAGAGAGTTCAGACCGTGTGAGGCCCAGGGGCTGGGGCAATAGAGAGGTGCAGACCGTGTTGAGTGTAGTAGAGAGTTCAGACCGTGTGAGGCCCAGTGGCTGGGGCAATAGAGAGGTGCAGACCGTGTTGAGTCTAGAGGAGAGTTCAGACCGTGTGAGACACAGGGGCTGGGGCAATAGAGAGGTGCAGACCGTGTTGAGTCTAGAGGAGAGTTCAGACCGTGTGAGACACAGGGGCTGGGGCAATAGAGAGGTGCAGACCCTGTTGAGTCTAGAGGAGAGTTCAGACCGTGTGAGACACAGGGGCTGAGGGCACTAGAGAGGTGCAGACCGTGTTGAGTCTAGAGGAGAGTCCAGACCGTGTGAGACACAGGGGCTGGGGCAATAGAGAGGTGCAGACCCTGTTGAGTCTAGAGGAGAATTCAGACCGTGTGAGACACAGGGGCTGAGGGCACTAGAGAGGTGCAGACCGTGTTGAGTCTAGAGGAGAGTTCAGACCGTGTGAGACACAGGGGCTGGGGCAATAGAGAGGTGCAGACCGTGTTGAGTCTAGAGGAGAGTTCAGACCGTGTGAGACACAGGGGCTGGGGCAATAGAGAGGTGCAGACCGTGTTGAGTGTAGAGGAGAGTTCAGACAGTGAGGGACACAGGGGCTGGGGCAATAGAGAGGTGCAGGCCGTGTTGAGTCTAGAAGAGAGTTCAGACCGTGTGAGACACAGGGGCTGGGGCAATAGAGAGGTGCAGACCGTGTTGAGTCGAGAGGAGAGTTCAGACCGTGTGAGACACAGGGTCTGGGGCAATAGAGAGGTGCAGACCGTGTTGAGTCTAGAGGAGAGTTCACACCGTGAGAGACACAGGGGCTGGGGCAATAGAAAGGTGCAGACCGTGTTGAGTCTAGAGGAGAGTTCAGACCGTGTGAGGCCCAGGGGCTGGGGCAATAGAGAGGTGCAGACCGTGTTTAGTGTAGTAGAGAGTTCAGACCATGTGAGGCCCAGTGGCTGGGGCAATAGAGAGGTGCAGACCGTGTTGAGTCTAGAGGAGAGTTCAGACCGTGTGAGGCCCAGGGGCTGGGGCAATAGAGAGGTGCAGACCGTGTTGAGTGTAGAGGAGAGTTCAGACAGTGAGGGACACAGGGGCTGGGGCAATAGAGAGGTGCAGACCATGTTGGGTCTAGAGGAGAGTTCAGACCGTGAGACACAGGGGCTGGGGCAATAGAGAGGTGTAGACCGTGTTGGGTCTAGAGGAGAGTTCAGACCGTGTGAGACACAGGGGCTGGGGCAATAGAGAGGTGCAGACCGTGTTGAGTGTAGAGGAGAGTTCAGACAGTGAGGGACACAGGGGCTGGGGCAATAGAGAGGTGCAGACCGTGTTGAGTGTAGAGGAGAGTTCAGACAGTGAGGGACACAGGGGCTGGGGCAATAGAGAGGTGCAGACCGTGTTGAGTGTAGTAGAGAGCGCAGATAGTGTGAGGCCCAGGAATTGAGAGAAATGAAGAGCTGCAATAATGTAATACCTGGGGGCAAGTGAAGCCAGTCTAGTGGCAGTGGGGATGGCAGATGCATGCAGTTAGGCCTACAGCCAGGGGCACCTGACCCTAATCACGTCGGAGTACATAGGTGCAAGCAGAGATGCCCAGGGCTAAGACCTGCCTCTCCCTGCACCCTTGAATATTCTGGCTTCATTGTGTTTGCAGCCTGGAGTACGCTTTGTTCTCAGCACTAGAATCAAACATGGCCTCCTTTCAAACATACATCTTTGTTGTGTCCTGACACAGGCCATTGCTGATGGTCATTCCGCCAGAGGGCCCCAGCGATTCTATTTCCTTGCACTGTATATCTGTGTATATATTAATATAAAGATGAGCACATCTTTCATTTAAAGAACTACCACAGTCAGTGTAGTGAGTCACAAAAGCACAGTGCATACACAGACAGTACTCAGGCTGAGCTCCTGTAAACGCTATTCTGCAGCAGACCCTGAAACCAGTCCCAGGATGCCTGTTTGCGGTGCAGGGAAGACCTGGCTTGGCAGTTCAGGCTGGACTGCTCCCGTGAGGCACACGATCAAGACTGATTTGCATATGGCTGGGTCTGAACTGAGGTGGCAAAGTGAGCTTAAGAACGATGATGGATTCAACCCAGACCTGTGACTGGGGGGGGTGTCTGAAAAGTTTCAACGCCCCGTACATCATTTCCTTGTGTTTGCTTTGTTCGCCCTAAGTTGGCATGGTGTTGCCAGACCTGGGTCCCTTGCTCATTTTGCCACTGGATTGAAACCAGCCTGGCTGATGAGAGGTGTTACCTCGAAACTGGTCCCAGGATGACTGATTCTGTTCCAGGGAAGACCTGGCTTGGCAGTTTTGCCTGGACTGTTCCATGAGGCACAGGGTCAAGACTGATTTGCATATAGCTGGGTCTGAACTGGGGTGGTGAAGATGATGAATTCAACCCAGATCTGTGACTGGGGTGAGTGTCTAGGGTGAGTGTCTGAAACTGGGACTGGGGGTGAGTGTCTGAAAAGTTTCAGCGCTTGTTTGCCCTAAGTTGGCAGGGTATGCCCAGACCTGGGTCCCTTGCTCCCTTTCCCCAAAACCAGTCCCAGGATGCTTGTTTCCAGTCCAGGGTACACCATGAGGCACAGGGTCAAGACTGATTTGCAGAGGGGAGGAGCCAAGCTCGCGAGCGTAATGGTCGCCTTTTAGCTCGGCTCCCGCAGCCCTCCGGCCTGATCGTCTATCCTGTATTGTATCCTGTCCGGAGACGACACATTATCGTAAAATTGGAGACGGGACACCTCACTTGCACTTACCGTTTGGCCCGGAGGTTTTGACGTGCAGCGGTTCCGAAGTTGTGCCCTCCGCCAGACCGGGGCCTCCGTGGAACCTAGACCGGGACCTAGCCTGTGTGATCCGACGACTGTCGGCCCCGGTCGAGAGAGTGAACCAATGGTGAGAGCCGTTGTGCGAATATCCCGGCGATCCTGATCCGGGCCTGCCCTGGTGGCCGCGAGGCTGAAGTGGGTGAGGTGCACCGGGGACTGATTCTGTGAGGGGGTCCCCCCCGCCGCTGCTGTGTCCGGCGGCTCTGGACCTCTACGCCCGGACTCTGCTTGTTTGGGGCGCCGGTGCTGGCGTAGGCGGAGACCCGCATTGGGCGGACGTCCTTTCTGCACCAAGGCTGCCATTGCTGGGAGCCCCCCGGAGCTCTGTAAAGTCCTACATTTTGGAATTGTTTTTGAGAGTCGTGGAGGGTGGCGACTGGGCTGACTTCGCGAAATGGCGGCCAACCATCTGGAACTTGTATCGCCTCGTGGCGGCGGGCTTGGGTTGCCTGATTGCGCGGGGGTCTGGTCTGGTGAGCGTGAGCTTACCCTCAGAGATATCCTGGAAGCTCTGCGATCCCTGCACGCGTTCCTGGCCCCCGATGTCCCCGTGAGCCCGCCACGATCTGCCGCCATTTTGAGCAGCCGTTTCTTCTTGCCTCCCTCTTGTTTCAGAGACTCCATTGCCTCGCCCCCCTCGACTGCTGCAAGTGATGCCGCCGCTGATCGACGATCATTTGGTGTGCCTTTGAATTTGGGGCTCCCTGCTTTTCGAGGTTTCTGACCCCAGGGACTTGGACATTGTGCCGCGGCCCTGTTCGGCTGGGATACCCGGAAATATTGGTGGACTGCCGCCTGCGCCTGCACCGATGGCTTCGCATTTGTCTATTGCAGAGAACCCCTCGCTTTCCCAAACGGCGAAACTAATCTCCTGCTGCGCTTGCTGATGCTAATAAACTCTCTACTCTGACTTTTGTTCACTTGCGGACCGATTGACCCCCCTTGTCTACATGGCAGAAATTTTTTTTTCGATTGTGTGCTGGTCTTGTATTGAATAGCTCACTTTACATTGTCATGTGGTGGGTGGAATTTGTGGTTCGGAAGGGATGGGGGTGATATTCGCGACTCATGGGGATTCTTGCTGTACGACTTCGTGGCGCGATTGTTTGTACCCATAGCGCGGTGGGAGGTCCTCTCCTCTGTAAGTTTTATGGCGCTTGAAAGGGTGTCGTCCTGGTCTGTTTTTGCTGCGATTGTTTGGTTGGGCGGAGGGCTGCGGCCGACCGTATTGATTTCTGTTCTCATGCTCCTCCCTTCTGTTTTTTCCATTTATGTTTATGTTTCTTTTTGTCTCGTTCTTCTCTCTTTCTTTCTTGCTATATTTCGGGTTCTGGTTTAGGGCGACAGGCACGCTGTCTGAAGGGTAGGCCATAGCCTTCTACAGGGGTGCAGGGTGGGATGGGTGGGTCGGGATCTATTTGTTGTTTGTTTTATGGTTCTATGGCCCTTTTGTATCTCTTTATAGTGATGCCGCGTCTGTCCTTGCATCCCGTGGTATGTTCGGGGTGGGGTATGTGACGTCGTCGATCCTCCTCTCCTGGGTTGGTTACTTTTCGTCTCGATTGCTGTACCCTCCTCGTTACGGATGCTCCTGTTTTCTCCTGTACGCTCGCCACGGGACGCCTGTTTCGGCGTGGTCTTCTTTCTTTCGTTTTTGTGTTTTATTTCCTTTTATCATTTTTCCGCTTTGTCCTCCTCTCCTCCCCCTCTTTTCCCCCTCTCTCTCCCTTTTTCCTGGCCCCCCCCCCTTTTCCTAGAGGTCACTATGACGGGTTAGTTTTGATGTACTGTTTGTCCGATCCCTCTGTCCTGGCTTGGCTGTGGTTTGGGGGGTGGGCATGTAAAGATGATAATGAACACGTGTCGATTATGTCTAAAATGTCCCTGTCTCCCGGTGTGTACTGTGTTGCCTCTCCTGTATTGCGGCCCGAGCCCCCTTAGTGTCGCTGAGGATGGTTTTGGGACTTCGGACGCCTCTATATTGAAAGTGAGCCTATCGTATTCCTTATCCCCATATTATAAAATTAACCTTTTTTTTGCTCCTGTTTTTTGGCCGTCTGGTTCCTAGATGTCTTCCTCCCTTTTTTACGATTGTTTTGCCTCTGCTTTTTGCTGATTGAATCTGTACTGTTTGCCTTGGAACCCTTGACCGCTTTACATATTGATGCCGCCCGATTTGGTTGTAGGCCTAGACTTGTATATCCTTTTGATGCAAATAAAGGTTTAAAAAAAAAAAAGAAAAAAAAGACTGATTTGCATAGCTGTGTCTGAACGGAGGTGGCGAAGTGAACTAAAGAACGATGATGGGTTCAACCCAGATCTGTGACTGGGGGTGAGTGTCTGAAAAGTTTCAGCGCTCCGTCCATCATCTCCTTGTGTTTGCTCTATTCTGCAGCAGACCAGGAGGCCCACAGTCTTTGGAACCAGGGATTCCTTAGAATCTGGTGGTGATCTAGTTGGCTGCAAAGAATACATACAGCATCCCCACCTCCCACCACGCACCCCACCTAGACCTACCAAAACAGAAAGCAACAAGAATAACATCAGTCATATTTCATGAAATCCAAGAAGGCACGCATACGCACTAAAATGAGAATTTATTATCTACCATTCCGCCTGCAGACATTTAAGAAGCAAATGCTACAGGAAGGAAGACAGTGTTGTGGCAGTAAACGGAGTATGAGGTAAAAGAGTGCCTGTACATCTTTGATGTGTGGTGAATGCGGTTCACTGACAGGCTGCTTGTGTTGTGCTCTGAGGGCCTCTCTCCATCACTCTATTATGCTTCATGGTGTCTGACATCTGCTGGAATGGATCGCTGTGCTTCCCTCTTCGCCGCCGTGCTGCAGATGGCTTTGGTCCATCGGTGGATGGATGCGGTGCCCGGCCTCAGCACGGAGGAGCTCCAGCCAGGAGCCTGACACTGAATTATGAGTGGCATTCAGTCTTCAGACATGCCCCACTGAGGCCCGGTGCTTAACGTGCACCCTTCAAGGCGGCGTTAACTCTAATTGATGCTACCAATGCCCGCCTGGCATCCCTGCCGCTGAGTCGGTGATTTGATTTATTCATTTGTAAAGCGCCCCGCGCACCACCGGAGCGGCTCTTGGCGCTGAAGGTAAAAGTGCAGAAATAATCGGGCAAGTGGATTCCATGGAAGCAGAGCGACTGCTATTACTGAAGCAAGGACCATTACTCATAATGCTCAACATCCCTCACCGCAGCCACATCACCCCCCACCTGAGAGACCTGCACTGGCTCCCCGTCAACAAGAGGATCACCTTCAAGCTCCTCACCCACGCACACAAGGCACTCCACAACGCCGGAGCAGCCTACCTGAACAGCAGACTCAACTTCTACACCCCCGCCCGCCAGCTCCGCTCCACCAACCTCGCCCTCGATGCCGTCCCGCGCATCCAACGAACAACCTCCGGCGGCAGATCCTTCTCCTACCTCGCCGCAAAAACCTGGAACACTCTCCCCACCCAGCTGCAACAGACCCAGGACCTGCTCACCTTCAGGAGGCTCCTCAAGACCTGGCTGTTCGCGCAGTAGCAGCACTCCCCCCCCCCCCCCCCCCCCCCAGCGCCTTGAGACCCTCACGGGTAAGTAGTACGCTCTACAAATTCATTGATTGATTGATTGAATGCTAATTTGAAATGCGAGGTATCTATCAGGGGTATAGCTCCCATTGGTGCAGCAGGTGCAGGGGCACCGGGGTCCAGATGCATGAAAGGTCCACTGAATCGTGATTATTGCTGAATTTTATCATTCAAACAGCTGCCAAAGGGCTCATTTTATTCCGCTAGGGGTTTACAAGTACTTGTTTTGTCCGATACCCGTAAGCCACCAGTCTTCCGTGCTATCAGTACAAGCACAATAGCCCTTCCAGGGTCCCCAGTTCCTCTTGTCAGTCAATCTAAAAGCTCATTGACCCACTACAGGCCTCCAAAACCGTATGTAGACTCAGTTCATTGAGCTTCTGCCTCTAAACAGGAATCAAGGTAGCTGCACAGATGTAAGACATGCTTCCTGGTTCCTTGGTCTTTATGGTGACCTCCTCCCTCCAGGTCATTTCCTTTACTGTTTCTGGCCCTGGACATTTGTATGGTAGCCTAATGCATTCTGGTTGTTGTAGTCTTGTTTTGCTTCAATTGAACTAAGCAGATCAACACACTTGGAATCATTGATTTACAAGTTAAAAGTTCAGGACTGGTTACAGTGTCAGCAAGGGCCTGTAGTGAAGTAGTGGTCCTGTTCGTCTTAGAGGCAAACAGGCCTGGACCCCAAACAGGGCTGTGATCTGGGGGTTATGGTTGCATCTTTATAGCAGCTCCTTGCTCAAACTACTGACAGTCTAAGTGCACACACAACATTTAGGGCAGGATTTACTAATGTTTTGTGCAGCACAGCAAGACAACTTGCAGCGCTGCGTCAAATGGAGAGGGCAGAAGTGTGCCTCATTTACTTACATATGGTGCATTGCTGCTCTCTGTGTGCTGGCGCACTTGTGGCTATCAAGCGCCAAAGTGGGCACCCTTGTGTTCAAGGGTGCCTGCATTACAGGACACCTTCCTACACAAATACAATCCTTTCAGACATTTTCCTCTTTCTATGTGTGCTGCAGAAAGAGGGAAATAAAGATATTTCTCCTCATTACGCCTCACATGGGAAGGGAACACTCACACTCCTCCCATGGAATGCCTTCCCAACGCAGGGTAACACAAGGCAGTGACTTGCGCTGCCTTGCGTTACTCCAGATTAACTATGTCATGCAAGGTGGCATAGTAAATCTAATTTAGGGATTTAATCTGGGCCTAAGTCTCAAAAGACATTTGGACCAATCAGCTGCATTCATTCTTTCCATGATGCTGACACATGAATATGACTCACCAGCCAATTATGCACAGCCAGAAGATCTGATACATAGTCCATGTCAATTCTATGCTATACTGACATAGACGTTGATGCAGTGGACTATTCACTCGAACACTAGAGCAGGAATGTCCAGCGCAGGTCCCGGAGGAAGGATCCATGCCAGGTTTTGAGGATAACCATGGACTTCCTAAGTTTTATTAATTTAGATCAATGGTGTGTAATCGTTGAGCCCAGACTCCCTACTGTCTGCGCTGCCGTATTGCATGGGGAGATTTCCTTCTTACGCCATGGGGTGGACCGAACATACAAAAATACTGGGATGAAATACTACGTGAATTAAACATGGTATTGGGAGTATCGATTCCAGCAGACCCGAAGTTTGGACTTTTGAGCTTCCCTTGCGATGTGAACGTTACCAGGCCACGTTTGTTCTTCTATTCACTTGGTTGAGTCATGGCAAAACGAGATATAGCAAGATACTGGGGCATGTCAGCCATGCCGATATTTCACGAGTGGAAAATGGGGGTGGACCTCTACATGGTGGTTGAAGGAGTTACATGCAAAAGCAGGGGGTTCCCCAGAAAGCTCTGTAGAATATGGGGCAGTTGGATAGATCACTATGGTTTGGATTTCCTAGACGAGACACCACAGATCATGGTGAGTGCGTACCAACCATAGTAGTGGTCCCTGAACCCGGAAGGAGACCGACCAAGAGATAGACAAAAGAAGTTTTGGATTTCTTTATATCTGGGGGGGGGAGGGAAGAACTACTATAATACCTAATGAGATTTTTCGTCTTTCTGTATTGCTGTATGTATTCATTGAGGATATAATAATTGGATATCTTATGATTGCTACATGTGCGACCATTGTTATGGTTTTGTAAGTGGCATGTTTCTCAGGAGAAATGAAAGAAAAGATAATAAAAATAGTTATGAAAAAGTAATTGTGTGTAACCGCAGGGTATGTGGGTATGCACGGATGCAGCCCCCCTGGACCTAAGTTGGACACCCCTGCTCTAGACTGACCCCTTATCTCGAGGCCATTACCAGCGCCTGTGGCTAGCCTATAACTCGGGTTCAGGGCCTTTAACAACTGGTATAGCCCTCAGCAGCAGGCTGAATGTTGATAGCTACATTTGAAGACAATAGAGTGGCTGCTATTGACCTTCAGCTCCAACACTCTATTGTTTGTCTTTCTGTTTCTCCCTTTTTAATTTAGAACATTCTACCCTCACTGGGAGGCATGTTCTCATAACATAGCCCCCCTGCCTTGTACTATACTGGTTGTTAGAGACCCTCTCTTTTGCAATAGTCCCTCGTCTTCAACCTGGACTTAAACTCAGGTTTAGAGCTTTACAAACTGATACAGCCCTCAGCAGCAGGCTATAATGCTGTAGTAATAACTGCAATATTACCCAGGAGGAGGATGGTCAGGATGGAAAGAGTGAAAAGGTAGGCAATATAACACAAATGACTAAACAGCTGACAGCCACTGCTGTAATCCCTTGCAGAATAATAATCATTCGAGCTAACTATGGGCAAGATAAGCTATGGGGCAAAGGTTATAACTAAGGGAAGTAAACTTAATTAGTGGGAGGTGAAAGGAGCTGAGTCGTGAGTGCCATGCTGATTACAATGCAAGTTGCAAACATATATTGATGAAATAACTCATAATGGAAAAACTGTTGCAAGACTTGACTGCCATATAGATGGTGGGACTCTGGAGACACAGAGAAATATTCACATTGGGTGGAGTGAGATCAAATTAGTGTGCAGGTAATCAGCGGGAAGGGAGACCACGGAACAGAGGATCATGGGAAAAAGAAAATCATGTGAACTGTAGGTGGTACTAGATAGAGTAAAGCGGAAGAAAGTGCAGTGGATAAGTCTGACGTTTGTATAGTCATGGTTTTGTATTATGTTTGTTGTCTTTGTATAACGTGAACCTAGCCTAAAGGCTATAAGATAACATGAAACCAACAGCCAGAATTAGGCAAACACAATACAAGGACATTGGTACTAAGAGAACCTTTAAATATGAGAATAGTCATATGAAGAAAGTATTCTGGAAGGAGGTGAAAAAGGAAGGGCAAGAGTGACTCAACAAATCTTGTCTCACGTAATGCTATTGAACGATTCTGATCTGCTAGCTATGGCGTATGGCCTCCACAAATGCTATAGAGATGTACTTGTGTAATAGATTTTAGGCAGTGGATTTAGTAAACATATTAGCACGACATGCACCATCTCGGAAGACAAATATTGCCATCTGACTGGAGCCCAGAGTATATGGCAAGGTTTGGGAAAGAAAGATTCAAAGGGAAAGAACAAAGTGGGAGCAAAATAGCACCAACGTGCTGTAATCCTGGTGTGAAGGGAAGAGGAAGTGAGTGTCTTGAGGAGTGTAAGTCATTTGGCACAACAAAAAGAGAAGATGTTAGTGGACAAAATGAGGAACGCAAAGTAAATGCAGAAAGTGGTAAAGGTAGGAACAAACAAGAGGCCAGTGGAACAAATGAAGGATCTAGACCATTGGCACGGATACACTGCGGGTTAACCCCTCCCCAAGACCACAGAGAGACATATCATTTAAATATAAGCAGAAAGGAATGGGAATTATTAATTGTACTTAGTTGCTTAGAACATTTTAAACATGTTTAAATGTGTTGCTTCCAAGATTCCTAGGAAACTGAAATTCTATTTTGTGATGAGTTTGGTAAGTTTGAGATTTAGGTTGAGAAAGTGCCTGAAGGGAAGACCCTACGGGGGCCTTGTCACAGAGGTGGCCATCAGGCTTAAAAGGAATATAGAAAGTATATTTACTATGAGAAGGACACATTACATACTCAGTTAAAAGGAAAGAAGGAAAAACTATCAGTCTGCTAAATGCCAATAATCAGTAGCAGCTGGTGTGCGGGCGGAGTGGCAGGGCAGGGGGATGGACGACAGGGAGGTGGGGGGAGGGGAAATGGACAACGATGAAAACATTTTTAAAGAATAGGGAATAAAAAACATACCTGCCACCCCCTGCTCATCCGCTCCATGTCCTCGCTACAGCACAGGCTCCCAGATTTCCTTGCGGCCAATCCTGACGCAGCTCTCATGCTTGAAAGCAGCATCTGGATTGGCCTGAGGGCCATGAATTTGTGCTCCCAGAGAGACTGGAAGCCTGTGCTTGCTGTCTCCAATCCAGCAATGCAGCTCAATTGGAGACAACTCAGTGCGCATGTTGGTTTGGGCGTCCTGAGACGGCCAGCCAAATCGAAATGCGCACTGATAGCAGTGCCCACCACTCCCTCTCATCACTGCCTTCGCGATAGCCCCGTCCCCAAGACTTGCTCCACCATTAGAACCGGAAAAAAACTGTTCATAAACCAGTTTTATCGTTGTTATATTTTTCAGGTTTTTAGGCTGGGGTTCGCTTTTCCTCTGTAGCAGAATAGCCGCCACTGCCGATAATACCAGCATTGACAAAGAAGGGAACTCTGAAACTCTCAATAACTTTGTCAAAATTATTGATGCCTCACAAATAAGCTGCTGAACACAGGAAAAAAATCACTAAGTGATCTACAGAGATTTCAATGTCCCAATATCACAATTTGATTTAAATAATAAGGTTTCCTCTATCCGGAAACTAATATGGGGGATACTGGAATGTACCTAGATAGGTGAGAAGGGTCACAAGAGTGTAAAGAGGTTAATTGAAAAGAGTAAGGCAAACTCTCAAACGATAATCAGAGATAGAACCGGCTCAGACACTACAGCTCAGACAACGTATAATAAAGGTAGGAGCAGTGTAACTGATTTTTGTATAGTGAATATTTGGGCTTAGTATCTGATATCAGTGATCTAGTAATACATAAGAGTCCAGAGTGTGGCCTTGAGCCTCTGATTGTAACCCTACATACAACAGACCAATTAGGGGAGGTCCATGCAGAAATTGAGAGGTGACTAAGGGGCTGCTGTACACTACCACTAAGAGGAGGGACATGTAGTGGCCTACACTAGATAAGAAAACTGTAATCCAAATGTAATGAATTAAGTTAAACCTCTAAACGGGTTCGTACCAACGCGCCACACCTCCCATAACATTCGCCGCCTATTCCGCATACAGGAGTATGCCACACGCCACTGGCCAAGTGCCGGGTGCTTGGTGCTGGACCTAGAGAAAGCATTCGACTCGGTGGAATGGCCATACCTGAGGGCGGTCATGGACAAATTTGAATTGGGGGAAGACTACGAGACCATGGTTGGCTTATTGTACCGTAGGCCTACAGTTCGTGTCCGCACTGGCACGTTGCTTTCGGATTCTATCCGCGTGCAGAGAGGCACCAGACAGGGTTGCCCTCTTTCGCCCCTGCTGTTTTCCTTGGCCATGGAACCCCTGGCCACAGTTCTCAGGACCAGAGGTGCGGAGTGGGGAATGCCGATGGCGGATGGCCTCCACGTAGTCTCGTTATATGCGGATGATCTCCTCCTCTATAGCAGAGACTTGACCAGTGTCCCGGAGTCCCTCACCGACACTTTCCGCACCTTCGAAGAGATGTCAGGCCTGAGAGTCAACTGGGCTAAATCGGGGGCCTATTCCTTTGACCCGGACGTCCCTGAAAGCGACATATACATCGGAGGTGACAGGCTACAATGGTACCCCACGACGTTCAGATACCTTGGTATCTACGTCTACCGTAACCCCACGGATATTTTGGAGGGAAACCTAATGCGAGCGCTCGCATCCATCCGGGCACAAATTGGATTTTGGAGGACTTTGCCACTGAACGTACCTAGCCGAGTGACTCTGGCGAAAATGATAGTCTTGCATGTGAAGGTAGCCGTTGCACACCTGTTAGTCATTATTTCTACCCTTTTATCATTTTCTTCTCTGTTACGCGTGCAGTCAGGGACCGTGCCTCGCCTCGTTGCACGGGATTGTAGAATCAATGAATAATGCAGCAAAAACTTTGTCGCAAACCCCTTTGCACAGCTTCAAAACAATGCGTTACAAGTTTTTCATTTTTAAGTTCATTTTATTTGAAATCTTCATAGTTTATCCAGTTTAACTTCATTAATCGCGATTAAGCTGTCCAAATATCCTCTGGCTTCACACAAAGTAATTGTGCCCATCCAGGCCTCTCATTATATTGCGTAAGGACATTTCATTCATGAATTGCAGCCACAATCTTATTCCCAATGCATTTCGAGCACCTTTAATTGCTCTTCGTCAGGGGAAGCTGTTGCAATAAAATAAAGTAAAACCCATGTTAATCCTCCATTTTTTCTCCAGCATATTTAACTGACCTTACATACTGTAAACATAACCTTCGTGGGTGCTCGAAATGCATTGGGAATAAGATTGTGGCTGCAATTCATGAATGAAATGTCCTTACGCAATATAATGAGAGGCCTGGATGGGCACAATTACTTTGTGTGAAGCCAGAGGATATTTGGACAGCTTAATCGCGATTAATGAAGTTAAACTGGATAAACTATGAAGATTTCAAATAAAATGAACTTAAAAATGAAAAACTTGTAACGCATTGTTTTGAAGCTGTGCAAAGGGGTTTGCGACAAAGTTTTTGCTGCATTATTCATTGAAAATGATAGTCTTGCCAAAACTCTTGTACTACTTTGCCAATATCCCGTCCTATGTCCCCAACCGGATATTCCGGTATCTACTTCGCGGCTTGATCTGGAACGCGGGCCGACCACGTGTAGCGCTGACGAAGCTGTACATGCCCACTGACTCGGGGGGTCCAGCGGTTCCCAACATGGAATTGTATTATCTAGCGGCGCAGATGCAATGGGTGTCGGGATGGCTGGGTGGTAGGAACCTAGGGGACACCGCTACAGATGTCACCACCTGGTCTCAATCACAAGTGCACGCCCTGTTTCATCCGCTGGCCTGAGCTCCTCGTCCCCCACAGATGTACCTAGCGGTGGCACACAGGTGTTTCCTGCGATGCCTACGTCTTACTCGCGCGATGACACCGTACGCCCCGATACTACCTCTGCTGGGCACCCCCTTGGCAACTGGAGTACTGACGGATGCAATGCTGGACAGCTGGTCCACTGCAGGCGTGGAAACACTAGGGGACCTATACACTGACGGTGCTCTCCTCCCCTTTGCGAACCTCGCGGACGATACGGCCCTCCCGGCTGGACAATTCCTAACGCACGCATCCCTCATCCGCACGTTGACAGTTGCCTGGGGTGACATGTCCGAGGAACTACCGACGCGCCACTTCATGCAATACCTTCATGTCATGAGCAATGGCTCCCACATAGTACATTGGCTAGCGCAGGCTCTCCTGATTCACACACAGCCCTCCACCTCGCACTTGAGAGAGAAGTGGGCGACGGACAGAGGGAGGGAATGGACGGACAAGGAATGGGCGATGGTGCTGACCGGGCCAGTTAACGTCCCGCGTAGTCCTCGCTTCAAGATCATACAATTCTACATATTACACCGCGCCGATCTCACACCGGACAAAATAAACAGATACTTTTCAGTGACAGATACTGCCTGCAGTCGCTGCTCCCTGGTAGGTGCCGATCCCCTACATATGCTCTGGCTATGCCCCAAAATCCAACACTATTGGGAAGAAGTAACAGCGCTACTCACACATTGCACCAACGAACACGTGCCGAGAACTTGGTAAGCCTGCATCCTGGGCCTATATAAACGCACGAAGCTGAACAAGGTGCCGTCCCGATACTGGGACCTCGGGTTGATCACGGCCAAACGACTGCTTACTAAGCGGTGGAAAGCCGCCACACCTCCCCACATACGGCACTGGTACATATCCCTTACTAACTGGGCACGGGCGGAGGGCGCAGTCTTACGACGGGAGGAGACGGCAGGACTTAGGAAACTCCCCATTGCACATTACTGGGACAACATCCTCCGATCCTTCCAGCAGAAATGCTTGGAGCAAGGGATTGCTTGATGGGGTTTGCCCCCGACCACCGCTTCCCCACAGGGGACACCACGGAGCACGCTTGTACACGCCACTCCCTCCCCCCAGCCCCCGCCCTTTACCCCCACCGACGAGGCGATGCAAACTGGAACCCACGCCTCCACACCCCCTGCCACACTGCGCACACAGCGCCGCGCCTCGCCTGTGCAACACTAACATCCCGACATGCCTGAAACATGTGCCCTGTTGTTAGCGACGAACCACTTCTTGCCCCGCCACCACCTCCTCACCCCAGATCCCCACTATGCAGCCTGGACTCGGCCGCCCCGCTGACCGCACTCTAGAGGTGTCATTCATATGCCCCTATGGCAGAGCCCCCCCATGTATATGTATATGTATACGTGTTACCTATCTGAAGTATCTCCCTCCCCTACCGCTAGACCCGCACTAACGTCGTAACACTGCTCCCTTTCCCTCAACCACATAGATACACCCACCTGCGCCTACTCTTCCTTTTGCATATACCCCCCGTGTTAATGTTTGATGCTCACTGAAGCACTGGTTCTGTTCCTTGACCAGGCTCTCTTAAGTTTGATGATAAAGACATTGTACGCGTTGTACGAATACCTTTGGACACCATATTCTAGCCAATATGTCAGGCCCCTTCCTTCCCAGAGCCGGTGAAGCACAGCAATACTAGACCACGGCCAGAAGGAACCAACTACAGCATGCACTACCCGTAGATGGGCGGATGGATCCGGGTTGTTTTACACAGCCCCGGCTATCTCGCTCACTTCAAAGCCACTGAGAAACGCCACACACCCAGGGCAACAGAATAACAGCCATGGCCGTGGTGATCCCTACGGAACGCTGCCGCCATTACGAGCTTCTATCACTAGGAATAGTAAGCTACATGGATGCTCGCCCATTGACGCATTTGCAATATTGCATAGAACTACCCTTCAATTTAACTGCCCCGCACCCACATGGGAAAAGATACTCACCGACATACTTACCCATCTACTTCACTTATGGCAGCGGGCTGTTGCCCAACTAGCGACAATGATATCACGCCACCGGTGCTCTACAAATAGATAAAACCCTCTAGACCTGTTCACTCACCAGGATAAGTAGTTCATAACATGTAAGTGCTGCCAAGAACCACTTTACGCCGCCGGACCTCCGGGTTGTCGGCCATACGGCTGTGTTCACCTGATAACATTTCATATGGCTATTGATTCACGCGGCTGGCCCCGAGGGGTTGTAAGCTGTAAGCTGTGTAAGATGCACTTTGTACAATAAAGGTCTTAAAAAAAAAATGAACGTGCATTCCAACACGACCCGAGCGGAAGCAAAAGCCATAAAAATAATTTTCGGAATATGTACTTCATGAATAATATTATTACCCCTAAAAAAAAAATATGAATTAAGTTAACCCTCTAATAGATAGTAATCTGGTAGATGACATAGACATATGTAAGTTGCATGAACCTCTCATCTCTAAAATTCACGTTCTTGTAACTACTATTAAGTGTGGAAGTGTCTTAAAGGGGGGTAGGGAAATCTTGGTTTGAGGGAGATTAAGTAGCTTATAGGGAAACATTAATAACACTGGAGCATATGGAGAGAAGTGGGAGTAAGTCTGGTGAACTGTTATTGCAGGAGAAAGAGACCTCAAAACTCTGGTTAAGAACACAAAGCAGCTATTCCAGATCCAAATGTAGGACAAATTCATAGAGGCAGCGAAAGGAAAGGACTTAAATGAATTTTTGGGAAGCAATAGCAGGTGCCATTAAGAGTTACACAAACACTAATGATGTGCATCTCTAGTGATGCTTGGGTAAACCATTATCAGCTTCATAGCTTCAAATCAGGAGAATGGAGAGGGTAGACCAGAGTGTGGTAGTTGAAGAGACAATCCTATTGGTGAGTGAATTTTGCCTTGAAGAAATAAGTAACACTCTAAGAGTAGAGAAGGACTCTATGGCACCTCGCCTGACTTCATCCCAATTGATATTTCCTTGCTGGAACCAGTTGTGCGGGTCACTGTCTTGTGGTTATTCAGTGTTCCAGAAACATGGCCTAGCACAGTGATCCTTTCTTTCATATAAAATGGCAGTAGAGATGAGCCTGGCAAATTCTTTTAATAGACTTGGGTAATAAGGTATTTGGCAGGCTCATGTTAAACCGAATACAGGAGCGCTGGATTGCAAAAACAATTTGGTGGACACACTGACTGGACTTCTTTCTGGTTTTTATTTATTTATTTATTTGTGCATCTTGTACCGCGCAAACTAAAACCCGAAGGTGTCAAGGCGCCTTGGATGGTAAGCTAATTTTTTTAGGCTATTAGCAAATTTAGTGGAAAAGTGGTGCTTGCTAAAGAACACAACTCTTTTCAACATTTATTGACTTGAAAGCTGCATTTGACTCAGTAGACAGTCAAAGACTTTGGTTAGCCCTGGAAAAAGATGGCATGTTCTCTAATGTGCTGTAGAAAGAGCTACATGAACACAATCAACCATGTCTTCGCTGTGGAAAGCAGGGAAACATGACAATAATGGTGTCATGTTCCTGGTGAGCAGAGCTGCTGAAAGCCACTGCAGTCTTGAACGCCTATTTGGATCTGAAAGATAGTTTACATACCTGTGGTAGCAATCGGGGGGAAACAGGGAAAGGGAGTGAGAGGGAAACTGGATCTTGCTCTCAGAATGTTTTTGTCACAGGGACAAATAGTACAGAACGAGCTCAGAGTTGCAGGAATGGAAGGTCATTGAAACACTTGTATGTTAAACAGAGAACCACAGGTAAATATGCAGGTACTAGTTGGAGTGAACTCATAAGGCATGGAAGAAATACAAGCTTACTGGTTTCAGCAGCGAGTGTTTGAATGCTGGGCCCTTGCACCAACGAGGATGCCAGACGAGGACCCCAGGATGCCACCACAAACCAGGCCAGTGAGGAGCTGAAGACGTGAGTGAGACAAAAGGTATCAAGCACAAAAAAACAAAAATAGAGTAATGAGTGCTAGAGGGGATGCTTAATGAGTAAGAACTGAGAAGGTAATGAGACAGAATATCGAGGCAAAAAATTCAAACTACTTTAATATCGAGTGCGAAATATCATGGAATCGAAATATCAAGTGCAAGAATATCGTTGTCAAGAATATCGATTTGAAGGTAAGTAATATCGATTTTAAAAATATAGAAGTCATTAATATTGTTTGCAAAAATATAGTTGTTTAAAATATTGGTTTTTAAATTAGTCTTATGTATTTTAGTATATATTTTAAATGTGTGTCGTAATATTTTTGTATAAGTATGGTTTATGTTTTTTAATATATGTATTAAATTTCTAGTAGGTATTACGTTTAATTTAATTTAATTTTGTGTCTTTTAGTACCATAGCGGGTTGTCGGTTTATCGGGGAATAGGGTGGGAAGTAATTTAATTATAATGAATTAATGATTATTTTGTATTTAATTATATTTATTTAATTGATAGTTAATATTGTTAATTGTGCTCTTCATTTTTGGGCTCATTTTATATGTGGGTTGTGGGGTTTATAGGAGTAAAAAGTGGGAAGTGATTTCTTTTTAATTAATTATTAATTAGTTGCTAATTAATATTAATTAATTAATTGATCATTAATTATGGTAATTGTGTAATATTGTAGGTGCGGGTTGTGGTGCTAATAGCGGTAAAGGGTGGGAAGTGATTTATTGTTAATTAATTAATAATTAGTTGTTAATTCATATTTATTAATTAATTGATCATTCATTATGGTAATTGTGTTTTTTTAGGGGCAGATTGTGGGGTTAATAGGGCAAAGGGTGGGAAGTAATTTATGTTTAATTGATTAATTAATAATTAGTTGATAATTATTGTTAATTATGTAACATAATTAATTATGGTAATTGTTTAATTACATCTTTCTGTGTGTGGGTTTTGGCAAAGGGTAGGCACTGAATTTATTTGACTTAATTTATAATTAGTTGTTAAATATTATTAGGTATTTAATTGAAAATTAATTTTAATTGTGTAATTCATGTTTTTAAAGTTCAATTTTAGGTGTGGGTTGTGGGGATTATAGGGTTAAAGGGTGGGAAGGTAATTCATTTGAATGAATTATAATTTGGTTTTTAATGAATCATATTTATTTAAGTGATAATTCATTATGTGAATTGCACAATGGTTTTTTTTACATTTTAGAGGTGGGTTCTGGGTTTTGAAGGGGTATGGGGTGAGAGGTAAATCCATTTAAAGCAATTAATATATATATATATATATATAATTAATAATAATTATTAATGTAATCAATTGTCTTGTGTGTTTTGTGGGGTATATTGTGTGAAGTACATTTATTAAAATTAATTAATAATGAATATTTAATTCATGAAAATTAATTTGTTGATTATTTATACTAATATTGTAAATCATTTTTCAGGTGCAGGTTGTATGTTTTGTGGTGTTATAGGGTAGGAAGTGACTAAATTAAATTTATGTAATAATGAATGTTTTTGTTAACAAATAATTTCTAAATAAAACTATTTTTTTGTATGAAAATCATTTTTGTATTTTATTTTTAATACTATTTGTGATATGCATTTAACATTATAATATGTTTTTATTTTGTAAATTTTATAATAATAAATATATATCATTTTTCAACATGTTTATGTATTTTTATAATTACTTTGTTTGAAAAATATTTTTATTTTGCTTGTTTTTAATTTTGAACTGACTGGAGTGGGACTAGTAAATTGTATCCCTCTGCAATCCAATACTTTCCCTAAAATAGTACATTTTACCCCTCTGCAATCCAACACTTTCTCTACTGTTGTACTGACTGGAGTGGGAATAGTAAATGTTACCCCTCCACAATTCAACGCTTTCCGAACTGTTGCACTGACTGGAGTGGGAATAGTAATTTTTACCCCTCCACAATCCAACTCTTTCCCTACTGTTGTACTTACTGAGTGGGAAGAGTACATTTTACCCTTCCGCAATCCAACCCTTTCCCTAGAGTGGGAATTGCATTTTTTTGTTAATTATACATTTTATTGTTGTGTTAAGTGTAGTGGGAATAGTAAATTGTAGTATTTTGTAATGTTCTATTTTATTTTATTTTATGTAAGTTTATATTTATTGTAGTTAGAATAGTAAATCTTATTTTTGTGTGGTGTAAAATATTTTGTTACTGTTGTGTTGTTTCAGGTGGGAGTAATTATTTCTATATTTATTTAGTAAAACAATGTTTTCTTTTCAATGTGGTGAGAAACGTATATGTATTTATTTTAATTTGTACTAATTTGTTTTATGTTGTAATTTATATAATTATGTGTTTGATTTATCATAATAATAATCTAATTTGCAATATTTATTGTTTGTAACTTATTTTTAATTAAATTATAAAATATGTGTTGTTTAATTTTTATTTTAAATTAAACTGATTCTCGTTTTTAATATTTTACGTTTTTGGTATATTTAAATATGTTTACATATATTTTTGATAATATTATGCTAATTAAGATTTTGTATTGTTGTATTCGTTAAAATATACTTTAAAAAAAATTAAAGTTAGTATTAAATTTATGTTTATTTGAATATTTGAAATTATATATATTTTAAATTCGATATTTAACACAACTATCATATTGTAAACGGTATATGTTTTGATATTTTTGTATTTACCTGTTTAAGTACAGGGAATCAATATTTTTGCATTCTATATTTTTACCTCAATATTTTTTACATCTATTTTTTTGTGGCCGTTATTCTGTCAGTGAAGCAACAGAGAGGGAAGAAAGTGACAAACATGAGGGGCGCATAGCAGATGAAAACTGGCACAAAGTACCAACAGGTGCAAACTGTATGAGGTGAAAACACGTTACCAAGCAAAACCGAAATCTCAGAAATGGCTTTAACTCTTTCCATGCGTCGGACAGCCCCCAGCTGTCTGACATCACAGTGGGCGTGTGCGTCGGACGGTCGGGGGCCGCCCGGATCGCGCTTGCGTGGAATTCGCCCACACCGTGGTGAAATTCCACACGCGTTCAAGGTGTTGAATACTAGTTGGTGGGGGCGTGGCTAGCGGCCAAGATGGCAGCGGCATAACTCAAGGCTCCGTGCCTGACCCAAACATCTGCCCTTATCCGGCACCCACCCACCCCAGGGACATGAACTTATACCTGTGGCATTGCTCTCCTCCCAGGGGCCTGGACAGGCATGCAGCTAAGCTAAAGGGGCCCAACGATCGCTTCTGCCAGTCGCAGTGTCAGCTGGGCTTCGCTGTGGTCCGTGAGGCAGGGGACGGCTTCCAGCTATGAGCCCCTGGAGAACAACAGTCAGAGCTAGCGATGTTCACGGGGAGCGGTAACCCTCCTGGGAGCCTGGAGATGCTGTTGTTTATGTGACGTGTCACACTGGGGCCTCTGACGACATCAATGAGTGAGCCGGCTGAGAAGCCCATCCAGCAGTGACACAAGGGGCCTTGTTAGGCTGTGGTGAAGACCAACGACGTGCAGCACATCAGTATCTCTTGCCCTGGGCTGACGCCAGGTAGGTGCACAGCTTGAAATGCTCTGGGGGCAGCGCAAGGTGGGGAGGTCCCCACCTCTCCATACACATTTGGTGCCTTCAGACACCCTGAGCCGCCCCCACACTCCTCTTATCGACCGGCACAGAGGCTGTACCTGGTGAACCTTCTTCCCCCCACCTGCACAGGGAGGACCATAAGCATGGTGGCTGGGCATAACGGAAGGATTGCCTGCATGCATTGTCCAGGAGGATTATATGGCAGTAACCTCTGGCTGTGAAATGGAACCCAGCATCGCAGCACTAGGATTCGGGTGCCCCAGTTGTGGTAGAACTGGATTGCCACTTGGCTAGCCACAGCATTAACCTGCCTTGTGGTGGCTCCAGGGGCCGGCCTTGGCTGCCCCGCTCGGGAGAAATACCTGCAGCTGCTGGTTCTCTGATGCGCCCACTACCCCAGTGGGCTTCCCCTGGTGCTGACCTGGAGCGGCGTTGACGATCCTTAGCCGGGCGGTGGCCAACGAATGTGAGACAGAGAAGTCCCACCCAGAGAGCAAAAGTGATATTATCCGTTGACTCTAATCCAACCGGTCACAGAGGTGCAGCTACAGCTCAGCAATTGTCTGCTCCACAAGGGTCCTGGGACAGCCAGTGAGTGCTTTGTCCTACTACGGCAGCCAACAACTGGCACGAGACACAGCCCGTTTGTTCCGAGATTGGCACTACGTGCCTAGGGCGAATGCTCCGGAGAGCAAATAGCCAGCGATTGGCTCCCTGACTGAGAAGAACTCCCTGACTTTGGGTAAGGACAAGATTGCAGCCCCAGTCCAGGGGAAGATTTACAAGTTCCCCTAGCCCATATGGACAAGAAAGACATCGAGTCACAGCCGGGTCCACCTTCACCAGACCCCATGGCGACGATACTGCAAGAAATACAGTACTCTTGCTCATCCCTCTAGATCAAGAATGGGGAACTAAGCGAATACCTATCCTTGCTCCATCAAGATCTCCATAACACAATGGAGAGGGTCACTGAAGCCGATGAGAGGCTGTCTGAGGTCGAGAACACTATCACATCTTTCTGGTGTTACAGCATAAACGTTTTGGGCCTTGAATATTATTTAAATTGATCTTGTTACTCTTAACATCAAAATACCGTCAGCGACCATACTAAGGGGTCGATTCCGATCTTGTTTGGAAAGCATACCGAACGACTCAGTTCCGGAATGCTTCCCGTACAACTCGGATTGGGGGAATCCGACCGAACAAGTGCAATGCATCTGGATACGATTCGGTTGGACTCCCATTGACTTCAATGGGAGCCTGTGTACCGAAAGTGAACACAGACTCCCATTGAAGAAAGGGGTGGCTGGGGAAAACTGTGCACCCTGTGGCGGGCACCCCATAGTGCATGGTCGGAAAGAGGAGACCCTTGGGTACCCCCACAGGCCTGATGTGGTGGGTCCCGGGTGAAGGGTGCCTGCAACAGGCCCGAAAAAGACAGATTCTGGCAGCCTTTTCGTTCTGGGCAAACAGAATTGTTCATCATACTTACTCGATCGGAAACCAAGTCCATAGAGCTTTATAAATCAGCTCCGGTAAGGCTTGATCTCTCCGGATGCCTTTCGTAACTGATTCGGTCAGCGCTAAGGGCTTCCAGGCATTGTACTTGGTTGTTTGGAATTGGGAACGATTTGGTCAGAAACAACGGCTCCGGACCGGTTTGGGCAAAACCGAATCCGATTCCGAGCCCTTCCAAACTAGATCCAAATTGACTCTTAAATCTCTTAGGTCCTCCAAAGGATCTTGTTCTATGCTGAAAGGAGCTGGAGTCCTTAGGGGATGAACAATGAGAACCTGGAATAAGATAATTGTTAACATTCATTTATTTCTGATGGGATTTTCCCTGATTAAATCTAGCTTTAGGTCAGTTAAGTTTTAAAGCAGATTAATTGACCACAACAAATAATGAAACAGAATCAGCAGAGTATTTTATCTCAAATGGTATCTTTATCAGATTTTAAATGATTTGCAAACAAATATCTAATTTAAGAATTTGAACAGTTTTAATGAGCATTAAAATCTCATGAAATTCAATCTGAAGGGAGCTATCTTCTTCAGCAGAGGGAGATGTTATTCTCAGGAAGTGACTCTATGGGAAATCAATTATCACTCATACAAACCCTATTGATGAAAGTTCAATAAATCACTAAATGACCTGTTCCAGTTCATGGACAAGGTTGTCTCTCCCTGTCCACACTGCAGCGTAAATGCCACAGCAGTGTCTTGGAAAGATTCCCACTACGCAAGCATACCAGTTGGCAGCAAACGCAATATTTTCGTCACAGTTTGTGCTGTTCCTAGATCGTAAGTATCTGTACCACAAGGTGGGTGGTAGGGAGAAGGACAAGATAAGAGTTGCCCCTGTCCAGACTTTAGGCAATTATTTTGCATCAAATTCTGGTTTACACCCCCTGACATAACCAAATTTGTCGGACCAATCTGCCCCATTGGTTAGTTTCAGTAGGATGCGATGATGTAACAGGTTAAAGTGTACAAATCTGGGAAAATTAAGTAATCCATTAAACATAAGCATAAAAAAATGTTGCAGGACTACAACTGGGTAGACATTCAAATAGCTGCTAAACAACATAAACAGCGAAAATATTGGTCTTTAATTGCTAAAATGACCGGAACAAAAAAGAAACTTCAAGCTATCCCAGTCTCACCTCAGGACTGGGAAACTTATCTGAGTGACTTATATAAATCAAATCCAACTAAACTTGAAGGAAAGGACTCTGATACTACTATGGAAAGGAATGTTATCAAGATCAATAAGACCTCGGCAATCTCCATTGCCATGCATATCCGAAAAGCAAGAAGCACTGGCGCTTCAGGCCCTGACCAAATACCCATCAAGGTCCTCCAATCTGACCCCAAGGAGTGGAGCCAGATGCTTTCGCCCCTTTTTAATTACATCTTCAAAACCGGAAAAATACCTAAGTCATGGCAGGGAAGTACCATCATTCCTATCTACAAAAAGGGGAACAAAAACATAGCCGGTAATTATCGGCAAATAGCGTTGATGGACGCTACCGGGAAAATCTTTGCCGCAGAAGTACTGGATCGACTTAAAGTATGGGCATTTTCGCAGGGTTTAATACCAATGTTTCAAGCAGGTTTTAGACCCAACCATTCTGTCATCGACAATATCGCAATACTTCAGACCATTCTTGATAAATATACAATAGGGAAATCTCAGTCAATATACGCAGCATTCATTGATTATTCAACTGCTTTCGATCGCGTTGATAGACCAACTTTATGAAACAAGTTAAGGAGGTTAGGTATCCCTGAACAATTGCTCCAGGTTGTTGTTAATCTCCACACTAAGACATGGTGTCAAGTTCAAATGGGGTGCGAAAAAGGTCTGACCAAAATAATTCACACGGCCAATGGGCTCAAACAAGGGTGCCTTTTAGCACCGATATTATTTTCATTGTATCTCAGTGACCTACCACTCCATCTGCAACAAGGTTCTAGTTTGCCTCCAAAGATTGCTGGACGAAGCATACACGCCTTGTTATATGCAGATGACATTGTGATGTTGGACCTTACGCCCTTTGGTTTGCAAAATCTTCTCGACATTCTGCATAAATACTCTAAAGACAATTTTTTAATCCCGAACCTAACTAAAACAAAAGTCGTTTCCTTTTCCGGTAGGAAGCAAAGTGTTAAGTATTGTTGGAGGCTTGGTGGAGAAAAAGTAGAAGAGGTCGAGGAATACACTTATCTCGGTAGGATCTTCTCAAAGAGTCTGAAAAACATAAAGCAGATCAACAATCTAAAAAGGAAATCCGAATTACATGCCGGGGCCCTCTCGAGACTGTATTCTGCCACTGGGAATAGGCATTTCTCCTCACTGTTAAAAGTATATAGAGTAAAGATTCCCCCTGTTTTATCCTATGCCACTGAATACACTCCAATAAAACAGTGGTCCTATATGGATCAAAAAGAAGGGAATATCTTGAAGAAATTTCTGAAAGTTTCTGAATCTACACCGGTGCAAGCGCTAAGACTTGAATTTTCAATCACAAGTTCCTATGCTACTGCGGTTGCTAACGTTATCAGGTGGGCTTATAATCTCCTTCATGCAAAAGAAGGAACACTACGATCCATGTTAAAGATCGAAACTTTGGATCGAGACGCTTCAAATCTAATATTTTTCAGAAATATGACCGTGGTATTTCAATTAGCTAAGATCAGTACTGAAATTTTGTTAACCTGGTCACCTTCGCAACTGAAACTTTTTCTAAAATACTTTACTCCGAAATTGAGTTTTGATCTTGATTATGCACATTGTAGTAAATTATCTTTGTATAAACTCTACGTTGAGACATTGGAGTATAAGCAAGTACAGTTATACCTAGGGTTTTCCCTCACTCATGGCGCAAGGAGGGCAATTACAATGCTGCGACTAGGTATTTTACCTGTGTTAACGGTCACATCAAGATGGACATCAGGTGGATCCCCATTATGCACTCTTTGTCAGGGGGGAAATCAGAATATTGAGCACCTTTTATTCACATGCCCAAACGCTAACGTAGTAACAGCACGGTCAAGATATCTTGATCCTATATACCGTAAATGTAGAATTTTAACTGTAAAAGAATTGCTACTCGTGTGCAAACAACCACCTAATGAATTCGTATGTTATAATTTCTATAAATTTTTAAAACCTTTTTTGACATTATATTAACTTGTAATGAATTTGTTTTTACATAATATTTGTGGTCCTCAGTTGAGAACCAAATCAAATAAAAATCTTTTGACTTTGACTTTGAAGTAATCCATTACTTTACATTTTGATTGGTTATGACATTTAGGGAAGTAGGCAAGTTCATGTTCTCATCCTTTGTCAGTCATGTCGGAGGCATGTGCTCTAGGAAGTAACAATTTTGTTGCAAGTCTAGTCAAGCTACAAACGTGAAAGGAATTATTGAGTGCCAGAACACAAATAGAAACTTTACGAAAGGTTTCCATAGACTTCAGACTATTTTGTTCATAAATTTATGCTAGGAAAGAAAAGAAAGTTTTAAGGCCATCATGAAGCACAGCTTGTGCACGATAAATTTGTGTTAAAATATGAATCTCACATTATTGAATACAATGCATTAGTTCTCCAATTAGGCAGATTAATGATTTGCAGTTGCAACATGTAAGTACAAAATACCCCTAATTTTAACATTTCAATATTATTTTGCATATCATTTGCAAGTTTCTTTGCACGTTATAGATTAATACATTATTCAGGATTTGAAAGCACATTCTATTTTTCTCATCAATGTTAGTACTCACATTACACATTCTAATGTTAATGACCATTTTTTTAACACATAAAACAACGTTATTCTTATATAGAAATTTCTATGTTATCATTTGTTTACTATGTTCATTTATGCATAAAGAAAACCTATATCAATGTATTTGTTAAACTTCATATTAGTTTATTAGTGTCATCAGAAACCTACGTCTAACATTCTGCATGCTTTTACAGTGCAGTATCTAAATCAAACTTCATTTGTTCTCTTAAACATGGTACCCTAACACACATTTGTCATTTTCGTAAATTAATGTCACAAGTCATTTTTCCAGGGTGAATTCATAAAGATAGATGAAAGGTAATATCTATGCTCTATCACTGTACTGAACTGACCACGCTCCAACAGCGTGTGGCCTCCTGGAGTCCGCATAGTGAGAATCCCTGAGAGTATGGAAGGGTCCTGTCCCACTGCCTATATTTTGGACTGGATCCGGCCTTGGGTCCAGCAGGACTCCTTGTCGGCTTGCATCATGGTGAAAAGAGCCTATAGGTCCAGTCACCGAGGCCAGCCTCAGAGGTTCCCCCAGACCAATCATCACCCGGCTCTTCAACTTAATCGACAGGGACACTATTTTCTACGAGGCCCGAAAGAAGGGAGAACCGCTTTGTGAGGGGCAACGTATTATGTTGTTCACAGACTACAGGCTAAAAGTACAACAACGGAGGTGCACTTTCAAGGCCATGAAAGAGAAACTCAGCGCTACGCAGATCACCTATAAATTGAAGCTCCTGGTGCACATTCAGGTTGTCCACAAAGATAAGACCCTGTTCTTTGACACTCTGGAAGAACAGGAAGCCTGGGTTTGAGTGGAGGAGCACCTAGTCCTGGGCCCAAGGGGCCATGGGAAGTCCCCCACTACAGGTAGACTCAGGGACAGCAGCCTAGAAGCCACTGCCTAAGCGCCATAGAAAAAACAGGTGCCACCACAGGTCAGAGGACACAATCCCTTACCACCCATGTAGGCAGTGCTTGCCTCTGCCGAGGGGTTCCCGGACTTGAGGGGGGACCAGGGAGGAAAGAAGTGACTGTATCTACCAGATTCACATTGGACTCCCCCTTCAGGGTCACAATGAAATGTCATATCATTTTTTCAAGGGTCAGAGGACCTCACCGCTGATAGTCTGTGTTTGGTTGGGGAGTTATGTTTTTGTACCTAGGGTGACCGGTGCTTCAAAGGGGAAAGTTTACGGTGGAGGGAGGTCTTGGGGTCCAGTGGCTGCTTGTTGCAGCAACACTGGTGTTATATTGCTGTGTTCAGGTGCTTATTTTTCAGTTGTACAAGCTCCATCACAGGGCCCACATTAGTTCACTAATAAAAAGAGCATACACACATTCTCCAGCTCTCTGGGGTATCTGACAATGGCAGGTCACATAAGGGAATACAAGCTAGTCATGTGGTATGTCAACAGCCTCAAAAACAATATCAAATGAGAGGTCATAATGACATGTAAAAAGGCACACACACATGGCAGTTCTTTTCCAAGAGACCCACCTGCTGGGGACGCAGTACTCCTTCCTGGGCTGTCATTGTTGTTCCCGTGTCTACCTTTCGGGCTACACAGGAGGGTCCAGAGGGGTGGCCATACTACATACCACATTTTCCCATTGGTAGCAATGAGGTTCAACACAACCGGCTGGGGAGATTTGTAATCCTCCATGGCACATTTGACAGAATGGCATGGACGCTGGGGAGCGTATATTGCTGGGGGCGATCCTTGAGGCAGTGGCGGGGCGCCTGAGGGCAGCTGTCCCTAGATTCACTTTATTGGGGTCGACTTCAACACTTTAATGGACCTCGCGATGGATGCTTTAGGTTTAGTGGACTCTAGCCATTGTCACAATCATACCGAGCAGCACTACACAAACCACTCATCTCCACATGGCACATCCCCACAATTTGACTATTTCTTCTCCCGTCCTCAGACATTGGACAGGCTGCTCAGTCCTTATCCTTCCCCAGGCACTTTCGGACCATTCACAGGTGCTATTCTTGGTGGGCGAGAGCAGCCGAGGCGAGAGTGAACTGGAGCGTGAAACCTCACTTACAATGCAGTATTAAACACATAGGGGCCCACCCGACATCCTTGCCCACCCGCCACCCATTTCCCCCCCCCCGCCATATTACTATGGCGGGCGATACCGCGGCAGACGGAAACACCGTCCGCCGCTTTTCCACCCCGGTCGCCTTGCGGCCGGGGCGGAAAAGGGTTTATATGGTGGCGGTGTCTATCAGACACCGCCAGCCATATTAGGATGGGCTTTGGAAGATGCTTTTCCGTGGCGGGCAGGCAGTCTTTACTTTGGGGGCCCCCGGCGGGCCCCCATTGTGAAGGCGAGGTGGGGCGTACACATGTGGGGTACCTGTGGTACCCCCCTGCATTTGCATACACAATGCGGCAGGCACCGCGCGGTGCCTGCCGCTTTGTGTATGCAAATACATACCATGCATACCATTGCGGCAGGTGCCGGTGTGAACACCGCCCGCCGCAATGTTATGAATCCATGATGCGCCCGCCAGTGTGGCGGGCGCATCATAAATGGCCATGGCGGGACCGCCGCTCAGATCGCGGACGGTCCTGTTTTGCACGAGGATGGCGGGCGGGCAAAGTCCGCCCGCCATCCTAATGGGGGCCTTAGTGTCTTTACAGTGTGGCCAATACAACAAACACATCATTATTATGTGTTCCTTTAGCATGCAAGTCGTTACAACGACTTGCTTTAGGGAATGCGTTGTTGGACTGGTATTGGATTTTAAGTCCAACACCTTCCCTGCCATTACACAGACTGGAGTTGGAATAGTAAATTATACTATTCCAAAGTCCAGCGCTTCCGTAAGGCAAGTCGT
This sequence comes from Lissotriton helveticus, assembly GCF_964261635.1. Classification (NCBI taxonomy): domain Eukaryota; kingdom Metazoa; phylum Chordata; class Amphibia; order Caudata; family Salamandridae; genus Lissotriton; species Lissotriton helveticus. The sequence goes on from NC_136058.1 coordinate 232,260, forward strand.
TGGAACGACTTGCATGCTAAAGGAACGTATGGTAATGGCGTGTTTGTTGTATTCCCGCATTGTTAAGGCATGTGTCGTAAAGGCATGCATGGTTCTGTCATACAATCGACTGATTTGGCGGAACGTGTGGTGGCTGTGTGATGAGGAATTTATGGAAGAGGTCAGACAGACTATGGCAGACTATTTCGAATTCAATGAGGGTTCTGTAGACTGCCCAATTCTGCTGTGGGAGGTGTTCAAGATAGTCCTCAGAGGCCAGGCCTTTTCCACAATCGGGGTCGCATGCACCCTCGAGAGGCAGATCTGCTGCACTTAAAGGATGAGATCAATGATCTCGGGGGCGCCACTGGGACCCTCTGCATGCAGGCAGTGCAGCATAGGTTGGCACAGGCGCATCTGGATCTCCGGCTTCAACTGCTGGACACACCAAATTTGAGAGGGTTTACGAGATGGGGGCAAGGTGAGCAAGTTGATGTATTGGCTGGCGACTGCCCACCGTCCCTTTACTATGATCACAGAGCTAAGATCCGTGGAAGGTGACACCATAACTGGTGAGGCGGGCATAGCACAATACTTTGCCTCCCATTTCCAAAACCTATATGAGATCTGAGAAACCCTGCAGGGGAAATAGAACTGCCCCTCATCTCAGACATCCCATTTGGTCCAGAGACCTTGATGAGCCTCTCACTGCAGAAGAAATTCAACGCAAGATTTTGGCCATGCCTTCGGGGAAGGCCCCGGGCCCCAACGTGTTCCCTCTTGAACTGTATCAATGGTTTTCACCCTTGTTAATACCCCACTTGATGGTGCTAAATGAAGGTGTGCTCCTCAGTGGCTCACTCCCGCAGGACCCGCGTAGAGCAACCATCACAGTCATTCTGAACCCCAACAAAGCACCAGAGGACTGTGGGACCTACCGACCCATATCCCTTATTAACCTGGAAGTGAAGATTCTAGCCGAGGTTCTAGGCAGAAGTGGTCTGCTCGCTAATACATGCTGATCAGAATGGCTTTATGCCACAAAGAGTCACCCACAACTGCCTGCAACAGCTTCAAGTAGCCCTGGACCAGTCAGGTGAGCTGAAGGGTGAAGCAATGCTACTCCTGGAAGACATAGAGTAGGCATTCAATACAGTGCAATGGCCTTATAACATAACATAACATAACATATAATGTGTATTTGTAAAGCGCACGTTCACCTGGAGGGATCTTGGTGCTGAATAACAGATGTTTATTATTACCCAACTCAATGGTACTCATTTTATCGTGCTCAGATGGATGAAAGGCTGAGTGAACCCCCCGGGATTTGGACCGGTGACCATGAGGTCGAACAGAGGCCCTGCAGTGGGTGCATTAGTCCACTTAGCCACCAGACCCCGCCTATCTCTGTCGTTCTCCATAAAATGGGGTTCGTCCCTGTTTCTGCAGGTGGTTGTCGGTCCTCTAAATCAGGCTGTGGGCCAAGGTTCAAGTCAACGGGGGCTCTCACCTGTCTTACAGTTGAGAGGGACCCTAGCCAGGGATGCCCCCTCTTGCCCTTACTATTCGCTTTACTAATGGAACTCCTGGGTGAGCTCATTCACATTGATGCCAGGATCTGTGGCTTTGACTGGGGAGGGGGAGAGAAAGACAGGGTCTTATTGTACGCCAAAGACATACACCTCTTTATTTAGAAGCCCAGCTGCACCCTCCCTTGACATTAAGATTCTGCACATCGACAGGATGGCCTAGGGGTCAATTGGTCCAAATCTACCATAGTACCTATTCGAGGAGTGGTGTTGAGAGACAGATAGATCCCCAGCTGTGGATAGCAAGCGATAGTTTCCGCTACTTGGGCATCCCAGACACGATACTGGGACCTAACTGTACTCCTCTTGGTGGCTCAGACGCGGCGAGATATGACTGAGTGGTCCAGGCTGCCGCTGTCGATCCTAGGTCAGGGGGCCCTATTCAAGATGACAGCTCTCCCCCGCTTTCTATACGTCCTACAACGTTACCCCAATACGATTCAGCACTTGTTCTTCAGTGAACTGCACTTGCACATCTCCACATTTCTATGGGCAGGGAAGACTCCCAGACTGTCAGTCGCGTAGTTTTGTCACTCCTCGTATGATGTGGGACTGAGCTGGGCACACGTTTGTCTATTCTACTGGGGATCTCAGCTTGTCACCATAGATGACTGGTTCCGGGCAGACAGAGGGGACCCGGACCACAGACTGGAAATCACGCTTCCTCTGCGGATGTACGACATTACAACGCATGCTTTTACATCGCATGCTTTTACAACGCAAGTTTTACAACGCATACCATTACAACGCATAGTGCTTTGGGGCGCTGGATAGTGAATTATTTAATTTACTATTCCAACTCCAGTCCCCGTGGATAGTAGGGAAGGTGTTGGATAGTAAATTAAATATATTCCCTATCCTAGAGCGCCCCCCAGCGCAATGTGTTGTAATGGTTTGCATTGTAAAAGCTGCGATGTATAAGCACTGCGTGGTAAAAGTTGCGTTGTAAGTGATGTTCCCCTTCCTCTGCATCACGCTGTGCTCTCCTTGCCCCCGCGTTCCCCCCCTGCCGGTAGCCCAGATCCCAATTGGTCTGTGGCACTCAGTGCTTCACCATATGTGATGCCATGGCACACTCACAGGTGCTACCCCCTGCGGCATGGGACGTGGTTGGCCAAAACTGCAAGGTTGAACAGATTCCGACTATATGACCTAATTGGCATCTCCACCTTGGGAGATGCCTTCGAGGATGGCCAGATGCACTCCTTCTGGGAGCTGGCAGACGACTTCTGCCTTCATCCCCTCCAAATGTTATTGCTACGGCATGCCTTAGAGCGCTATAAAGACAGGCTCACAACACTCTCTGAACTCAACCTGCTTGATTGTATGTTGGTGACTGGTGCACTGGGCAGGGGTGGAATATCTCGACTCTACAAATCCTTGGTTACAAACGCACCTGACCCCCAGGGGGCACTAAAGTCCAGATGGGAGGAGGACGTTGGGGCCCTAGATGATGATGACTGAGTTGAGGCAATGATGGCCCGAGGATGCTGGCGATATCGATGGGATTACGCCTGGTTGAATTCAAATGCTTTCATAGGATTTACTACTCCCCAGAACACCTCTGGCGCATGGGTCTAGCCCACGACCAGCTGTGCTTGTTCTGTGGCTCTTCCCAGGGCACCTTTTCCCACGTTATTTGGACATGTCTAGGGGTACCGGCATACTGGACATCGGTTAACAGACACCTGGGGCGGGTGGTAGATATCCCACTGGAACTCAATCTCAAAATTGTGCTAATGGGGATAGTGGAATATGGCTCTATGGCAATCCGCTCACTCCTTGTGACGGCATGCATGGCAGCCAAGAGGGGGCTCGCTAGACACTGGAAAGAGGAGCAGGCCGCATCCCTACAAGAGTGGATCTGCAGCATGGATGCATGTGCAGCTCTCAAATGACTGGTGTACAAGGCAAGGGGTGTCCCACAGGAGTTCAATCGAATCTGAGGGGTGTGGATTGAGAAGTCCGACTAGTAATGACTATGGTCAAATGTAACGGTGATGAATATTTCTGCGTAAATTGTAGTGATGGCTGCATCTACCAACTCTGTGCAATAAAATATGACATAAAAAAATTAGCTGAAGCACAAAGTTTTTTCTAAACTTTATTTATGATTTTGTCACGTAATAGCATAAGCTATTATAATAGCATAATTTAAGCAGAAGTGTTCACTGTCATTGTCAGCACAGTTGAAAAAAGCAAAATCAACGACATACAAACATGCGATGCATATTGGTAATGAAGCATCCTAGCTGAGTTCAAAAGTTGCAGTCCCGTGGGCTCGGCCAGCACCTTAATGCAAGTGTTTCCATCTCATGCCTGTCTGTCGCTAATCCCATCTATAAACCTAAGGATGCAAGAGCAATAACATAGCTAAGAAATCATAACCATTAGACCATTCGTCATAACGTTGGTGAAACTACATTTGAAAGCAACAGCCAAGATACCCCACTCCTGCGGGGCTATGCCTAGCTCCAGCTGTGAAGCAGAGGATCGTTGTTGGGATTCAATATACGTTCTGAATGGACCCCAAATGTCTCTGGGACGGGAAGAGGAGAGTACTGTATTGGAGTATACCACGCTATTAGTGTTGCATGATGCCAAGCTACCCATCAAACTCTGTATTGTAGGAACTGTTTTGCGGCCCCGGAGAATAGCGATCTCACTCGTGGCCAACAGCAAACTTAGAGATACAAATGTCCGCAATTTTTTGGGAATGTTTACCACACAGCCCAGCAGCGCCACTTTGGGTGTGGGAACGACAGACAAATTGGTAATTTCGCCTAGCATCTTGTGCACTGCCTCCCAAAACAGCTGTAGGTGTGGACAGGACCATGCATGGTGCGCACCATCAGCTTGTGGGGTAGTGCATTTGTGGCAGGTGTGGGGTCTGGACTGATCTAGTCTTTGGGCTCTGCCAGGGGTGATGTATATTCTGCACAGAAATTTGAAATGTAGTAGCTTGTGTCTGCTGTTTAGGGATACTTCCTTCATAACTGCGCAGCATTTAGCCCATTGGTCATCCGTCACCCTGCTGACCTTGTCATCGTTTACTAGAATGATCCCAGAGCATGCTTTGTGTAGTTTAGATATGAGGTGAACCCCCTTTTCGCACTCAATGACCAGAGACAGTGGAGCAAATGAGTCTGGTTCAATGGGAAAACCTGGCAATGCGGCGCACAGAGCCGAACGAATCCAACCCAACACAAAGCTATCCATGAATGTGGCATTAGGAAAACGGACGTTGTCTCGCACCGAGAAAACTTGTCCGTCGGGGTACATGTCTCCCGTTTTTGTGATCTCGACTTTAGTCAAGGTACGCTGTACTATTCTTTCACCTGTAATTGGTAGCCAACTGGCTTTGAGGAGAGGCAGAACAGTAGAATGCAGTGTGGTAGTGTCGATGACCCGTCTCAGCTACTCCCAGGCCCAACTGGTAGTGGAAACTGTCTGTATGTCATTAGGGTCTCTGGGTATGCCCTTGGGTAGTACCGTGGATAATCCCTTGGGAAGAACGAAGTCAGACTCCAAACGAAGGAACGAGATTCTGGCGTCCGTGTGAAACCATGCATAGGCGTAGCTGCATTGGGCTACAAGATAATACAAGTGTAGGTCCGGCACACCATATTCTCCCCTATCGTATGGGAGAGTAAGCACCTGCCAGAGTACACAGGCCTGTTTGCCCCCATACCAATCTAATAAGATGTGATCTTAACGTCAAGGAGAAGCTAGTAGGGAGGGGTACAGGGATATTATTAAAAAGGTATGAAAATTTGGGGAGGACGAACTATCTTAATAATCGCAACTCTGCCAGCAATGGACAGAGGTAACCTCAGCCATTTCTCCACTTGGGTCTCAAGGGCGCTAATTGCTTGCCCATAGTTGAGTCGTATGATCTGAGCGGCGTCCAGATGGATGTGGATGCCTAAATATTTAACGGAATCTGTGCACCATTCAAGAGGGAATTCACACTCCCAAGGAGTCATGCTGGAAGTCAAGGGGAAAATAACTGACTTGTGCCAGTTAATGCCGAGACCCGAATGTTGACCAAATCTAAGTATTTCTCTTATGAGAGGCTCTAAACTGGCCTGTGGCTCCCTAACATAGAGGACAGTGTTGTTTGCGTAAAGCGAGACTAGAAGGGGACCCTTGTTGAATTGTAGACCTCTCTGCAAATGTTTTTCATGGAAATCGCAGATTAAGGGGTCGATAGGAAGTATAAACAACAATGGCGACAGAGGGCAGCGGGATAATGAGAAGGGTCAGGAGAGAGTGCCATTTAGCTGGAGTCACGCTGTTGAGTGACAATAAAGTAATGCCATGGTAGCTATGAAACCCATAGGCATTCCCATGCAGTGCATAACGGACACGAAAAAGGACCACTCTAGGGAGTCGAATGCCTTCTCTGTGTCGAGGAGAGTCGCGGCAGCTGGAACCTCAGGATTAAGTCTGTGGAGGACTGAGAAGAGAGTCCTGAGATCGAGCAAAGTAGATCGATGGGGAACAAAGCCGGATTGAGCTGGCGAGACAATGAATTCCATCAATTGAGACAAGCGCATGGCGAGAACTTTGGCCAGGATTTTATAATCTAGATTTAATAGGGACAAAAGTCTGTATGACCCACATAGTCGCGGGTCTTTGCCTGGTTTGGGGAGGAGAATAATGACAGCCTTGCGAAGAGTAGGGGGTAGAATTTGTTTCTCCAGGGCTTCCGCGTATACCCCAATGAGTTGCGGCACCAAGAGATGTCTGTATGCCTTGTAGAAGTCCCCGGTAAACCCATCCAACCCAGGAGTGAAGGAACACCGAAGGGTATCGATGGCCCTAAGGACATCATCCTCTGAGATTGGTTCATCTAAGAAATCTTGCAGGTTCTTCTCAAGATATACTAATGCAATTTCAGACAAATAGGCTTCCTGGGCAGTGGGATCTTGCCCTACTCTGGAAGTGTAAAGAGCTTTGAAATAATCAAGAAATTCATTGAAGATTTCCAAAGCGTCAGAGAGCACTTGGTTTGTGGAAAAACGTATTTCAGTGACATAGGCTTTGCTGTATGGAGGCTGAAGCATCTGCGCTAACACCCGCCCTGACCTTTCCCCCTCACCGTATCGCCTAGCAGTTTGGCATTTGCCTAGGAAGAGTATCTCTTGATCCGCAGAATCCCTGTATTCAGTGAGGAAGGCCAGTTGTTGCCCCTCCGCCTCCAAGTCAAAAGTGTGCTTTGAGGCACTATCCATTTCTGTCAGATCACGTTCTAGGCGAGAAAGCGTGTTACGCAGATTCCATGAGCACTCCAGCATGCTTGGCAATGCAGGCGCCCCTGATGTAAGCCTTAAAACCCTCCCACAGGTCCACACAAGTGTCTACTGAGCCAGTATTGATGGTAAAGTATTCTTCAATTGCCTCGTGCACTTTATTGTGAAAAAGGTCATCACTGAGGGTACGAATCGGGAAGCACCATTGCTGTTCAAACCTGTCTGGTCTGGGGACCCTGAGCAGTGCTTAGCTGGGTAGTGGTCGGAGTATGTTCTCGGGAGCATCGTAATTGAGTGATACCAACTGGAGATTCCCGTGGAGATCATCCAGTAATCAATCCTAGTCCAGGTGTTGTGGTGGCCCGTATGATGTGTATGTTCAGCGAGGAAGGGGTTGCGTGAGCGCCAGATATCTAGCAGAGGAAGCTGCTCGCAAAGGTCAAGAAGAGCACGGCATGCACATGGTTTAGAATCGGGGGAAGCAGAGGTGCTATCCAGAGCCGGATCAGGGAGCAGGTTGAAATCGCCCCAAACTAGCAAGAACATGAGATGTAATTTTATGAGCTGGGTGAGTAGGGAATGAAAGATTTCCGGAGAGTCAGTGTTCGGGTGTACACGCATAGCAGAGCCTCATTGTGTCCCATTAATGACCCATCAACAATATGGTGTATCTACCCTTACTGTCATTTACAACAGAGCGGAGGCTAAAGGGAACCCTTTTGTAAATGAGAATGGTCGTGCCCCTAGCGTAATTGCTAATGTTGGTGAAATATCTATGTGCGCCCCAGCCCGAAGCAAAGCAAGCGGAATCAGATTTAGGTGTGTGCGTCTCCTGTAAAAAGGTAATGTCGACTTGTGTCGGAGTAAGTAGTCTATAACGTGTCTGTTTGACCTGGCACCATTGGGGTGGGTCTCCCTTCCATTTTTTACTGTTGCCTCCTGAATTTTTGCTATGTGTTTTGCTGGTCTAGATGCTTTGGGCACTTTGTCAAATTGCAAGTGCTCATTATTGTAAATTATTGTACTGGATTAGTGACTCCATGATTGGTTCATTTGATTTACTTGTCAGACCCTAGTACAGTGCACCATGTGTGCCCAGGGCCTGTAAATCAAATGCTGATGGTGGGCTTGCAGCACTGGTTGAGCCACCCACAGAAGCAGCTTGTACCATGTGACCCAGGCCTGCCTTTGCAGAGCCTGTGTGCAGCCAGGGCTGCAATGTCGACTTGGCAAGCGCACCCACTTGCCAGTCCCTAAACCTTGCCTTGTCTACATTGTAGTCACCCCTAAAGTAGGCCCAAGGGCAGGGTGCGTTGTATCTAACAGGTACGACATGCCCTGATGTGTGTAGCATGCCCTGATAGTGAATTACAGCCAATTTTGTTTTTCACTATTGCAAGGCTGCCTGTTCCCATAGGCCAGAATGGGCAGTTTGATTATAACATCTTATAATCCTAACTGACTCAGGGAACTAGGTAGAAATTCAAGTTTAGTATGCCTGAACTCAGAATGATAAAATACATCTTTTAGTGAAGTTGGTTTTAACATTTTGTGTTTGAAAGTACCACTTTTAGAAAGTAGGTATTTTCTTGCCTAACCATCCAAGCCTGCCTCTGCTAGGTTGTGTATTCCATGTCTGGTTGGTGAGTGACATGGTCTAGGGTAGCTCCAAGAGACGGGGTGAGTCAGCACAAAGCTGAATAGACCTATCTGCTTGAGGAGTGGTGGGAGGAGTAGCACCTGGGCCTGAGTGGGGCTGTGCCTGCCTTCCACATGCTGGCTCCACCTCCTGTGGTGTGTCTGATGACCCTGGCCCACACTGACAAAGTAAGAAGTTGTGCACTGGCAGAATGCACCCAGAACTGGTTTGGAGTAGTACAGACACTTTCTGCCTTCAGAGACCAAGGATTTTGTGTAGAAAAAAGAGGACCCAGACCCCAGAACATTAGATCACTTCTGGGAATCAAGACAAACCTTTGCCAAGGAGAAGAACTAAGAAAGCTGAAGGAGGAGACTGCCCCTGTGCTGTGCTGTTGGGGTTGGCCTGCAGTGGTTATTTTATCTGCCAAGGAAAGGAGAAAAGGAACTTTGTATTTACTTTTGCAATCTTGAAGAAGAATCTCCAAGGGCTTGAACTGTGCTTGCCTCCTGCCTGAAGTCTCAGGGATACAAGATGTCACCCCCAGCTCCCCTGAATTTCCTTGCTGTGAAATTCTGCCTGCAGGTAGGAGCCTACTGATGTTTGGGCCCTCTGAGAAGACTGCGAGTCGCCGGGAGCGCGACGCAATGAGGAGATGCGTGTCGCCGCTGCAGCAGTTGCTGCAGTTGCTGTCGCATCGCCAAAGAAGGGGCCCCTGCTGCAACTGTTCGCCATCGCATCATCGACAAAGCACGTCGCATGCATCACATCCAACGTTGTTGCATTGAGGTGCCATTTTCTCACATCGCATCGCACCTGATCGTCGCATCGCATCAGGCACCATCTTGTCGCATTGCACCGGATCACACTAAGAAACCGACACATCACCTCCTCTCCAGTAAAGATCCGACGCATCACCTCCCCTGAGCTGCAGTAAGGAGTCGACATATCACTGCCCCCGAAGCAAGGAACCGACGCATCACCGTCCCTGCGACCATTTTGTTTGTATTGCGTGATGCATCCAAGGTACTCTGAGAGTAAAGTGTGTTTACCATCTACATTGAACTAATCTATTTCGACCATTTTAAAGTCTATTTTTGATTACAGTATTGTGGATTTTGTTAAGTCTAGTAAAGATTACTTATTTTTCTAAACTGGTGTAGTGTTTTCTCTGTATTACTGTATGTGTTCACAAATGCTTTACACACTGCCTCTGAGATAAGCCTGTCTGCTCGTGCCAAGGTACCAAGGGGGTGAGCAGGGGTAATTTTAGAAGTGTACCTCCTTACCCTGACTAGAAGCAAGGGTCCCTATTTGGTCAAAGGTACCTACCTCTGCCAACCAGAGACCCCCAGTTCTAACATTGGTGGCAGCAGTGGGATTTGGACTTGCATTTGTGATTCATATACAGTGATTGGTGTACACTACTAGTGAGTGCAGACCATAACGCGACCACATACTTTTTGGTAGAAGTTTCCTTGCAACTTCTTTTTGCTTTTTAAGAACTGCCAATACTTGTCACCATGACCAAAGCAGCATCCAACGCATCTATGGATCTACAATTTGAAGACGATAGGGTGGATACCTACACTGTGCCAAAGCTTAAAACATTCAGTAAAAGATTTAAAATCCTAGTGAAAGGCATCACCAAGAAGGAAGAGTTCCAAAAGGCGCTGAGGGCCTGGTTGGAATCTAGAAATGCTACTGAGCATCCTGAAGAGCCTAGGGATGAAGCAGAGAATACAGATGGGCAGATGGATGTGCCATTGGGCCTGACCGGGGAGAAAGTACCTTCTAGGCCAGGCAGCAGTGTTTCATCAAAGGGCCTGTTCCCAGAGGAGATGGAGGACAGGGAAAGAGATAGAATGCATAAGATGGAGCTAGCCAAGCTCAAGATGGGTGGGCAGATGAAGTTAGAGAATAAGAAGTTAGCCTTGGAGGAAAAGAGGATGCATTTATATCATGAAAGGATATTAAGGTAGCTGGAATTGAAAGCCAGAAGTTTAGAGATTACTCCCTCTGGGGTCAGCACACCATCCTTGCCTGTAGAAACAAGAGTGTTCATTCCCAAGGATGTTATTAAGGAATTTCATAAGAATAAAGATATTGGGCAATGGTTCAAGGCCTATGAGGTATTGTGGGGGCAGTTCCTTAGTGATGGGCGGGACACCTTATTAGATTTGCCTTCTCGAGATCAGAATTCTTATGTACTCATGAATGAGGCCCTAATTTCCAGGTATGGGTTGACCCCTGAGCTTTATAGATAAAGGTTTAGAAATTTTAAGAAACTGGAGTCTAGCACTTGGGTGGAATATGTTTCATTCTTTGGTGGGGCATTGAATGGCTGGGTGAAGGGTAGCAAAATGAATAATTTTGAACGCCTCTATAATTTGATTGCATGGGAGCACTTGTCAAATAATTGTTTTCCAGAGCTACGCCAGCACCTTATTGATAGAAAGCTGACTAACCCTAGGAAGCTTGCTGAGGAGGCGGACCGCTGGGTGAGCACCCGGGTCCCGAAGGGTCATGTGGGAGACTTTGCCAAAGGTAGGCAGGGTCCCCAGCAGGGTCCCCAGCAGAAGAGTAGGTGGGGACAAGAGTAAACAGAGGGAGTTCCAGAAAGGGCCCCAAAGTAATCCCCACGGGAACCAATGGGAGGGTTCCCAGCCTCCCCCGAAGAAGAAGCCAGGGGCCCTGACAGGTAAACCAGTTCATAAGGGACCCCTGAAATGTTTTAAGTGTGGTGAAGTGGGCCATTGTTTTTATGATCCCCAGTGCCCACAGAGGGATAAGACAGCACCCACTAGTGCACCACCCCAGAAGATGGCGAGTGTAGCCCTGGGGAGGAGATGGGTGCCCATGGTGGGTGGGGTCCAGCAGAGATGTTCCTTGTCTCTTTAGGAGACTGGGAGGTGATCCCCAGGACCCAGCTGCCTGATAACACTAAAAAGTCCAGGCAGTGGGTGACCATCAATGGCCATAGAGTGGAGGCTCTTAGAGATACCACAGCCAGTGTGACAGCTGTCAGTTGTCGGCTGGTGTCCAAAGAGCAGGTGGTCCCCAATGCATTTTACCCAGTTGTTGCCACTAACAACACAGAGAGCCACTGCAAGGTAGCTCAGGTTTCCTTTGAATAGGGAGGGGGATCTCTAGTACTCTTCAAGTAGCTGTGAGGCCAGCCATGCCTGTTGACTGTCTGTTGGGTGACGATTTGGAGAGTTCCCATTGGGCTAAGGTGGAGCAAAGTGCTCATTTGGAGATGTTGGGTCTGCCTGAGTGGGCGTGTGTGACCACACAGTCCATGGCAGCCAGTAAGGGTGTTCAAGAGGACCTGGAGCCTGAAAGAGTAGCCCAGGTGCCTGCCTTAAAGAGAAGAGGCCGGGGGCGTGGGAAACCCACCCCCACAGTGCCCATAGTCCAGGAGGAGGCAGACCTTGAGGGGGATGCACTGGAACCTACAGGGGAGCAGGTAGCTGAACTGGGGGACCTGCCTGAGCTAACCCATTGGCAGCAGGAAGGAGGACCCTCCAGGGAAGAGTTCTGCGAGGAGCAGAAGAAGTGCCCTTCTCTTGTGGGTTTGCGGCAAGACGCTGCTAGCCAGGCAGCAGTTGATCACTCTGGATTACATTGAATCTACTGGAGAATGGTGTCCTGTATAGTGAGCCGAAGGTTTCTGAGCCTGGGTCAGCCCGTGTGCTGGTGGTACCCCAACGCTTCAGAGCCTTCCTACTGGGGCTGGCTCATGATGTGCCTTTAGCAGGACATTTGGGGCAGGACAAGACCTTTGAAAGGCTTGTCACCCACTTTTATTGGCCCCAAATGCGCAAGAGTTCAGACACTTATTGCAGGACCTGCCAGACTTGCCAGGCAAGTGGAAAGAGTGGGAGGAAGCACAATGCTCCTCTCCAGCCATTCCCTGGGGTCAGCGTCCCCTTTGAAAAGGTGGGACTTGACATTGTGGGGCCTCTGGATCTCAAGACAGCCATGGGCAACAGGTTTATCCTGGTCTTGGTGGACCATGCCACCCGTTACCCGGAAGCCATCCCTCTCAGGACAGTGACCGTCCCCGTGGTGGGACGTGCAATGATGGGGATTTTCTCCCCTGTGGGGTTTCCCAGAGACGTGGTGTCAGAAAGTGATAAAAACTTCATTTCCAAGTATATGAAGTCCATGTGGCAGGAGTGTGGGGTTACTTATATGTTCACCACTCCTTAGCACCCCCAAGGTAATGGGCTGGTTGAGTGATTCAATAGGACCCTCACAGGCATGATTATGGGTCTTGAGGAACCTATGAGGCATAAGTGGGACGTCCTCTTGCCATGCCTTCTCTTTGCTTACAGAGAGGTGCCACAGAAGTCCTTAGGGTTCAGCCACTTTGAACTGCTCTATGGTCACTCTGTAAGAAGACCTCTGAGTTTGGTAAAGGAAGGCTGGGAGAAAGCTCCCAGGAAACCTCCCCAGGATGTATATAGTTACATGCTGGCCTTCAGAAACCAAACCTGGCGTTTCAGACAACTCACCCAGGCGAATCTGGAAGCCAGCCATGAAGAGATGAAGCGGTGGTATGATCAGAATGCAACTCTGATTGAGCTTTAGCCTGGTCAGAAAGTTTGGGTCATGGCCCCCGTAGAGCCCTGTGTGCTCCAGGATAACTGACTGGACCATTTGAGGTGGTGGAGCACAAGAGTGATGTAACATACTTGGTAGACTTGCGGTCTCCAAGGAACCCTTTGCGGGTCCTGCATGTCAACCGCCTGAAGCCCCACTTAGAAAGTTCCGGAGTGGGCATGCTCCTAGCGACAGATGATGGAATGGAGGAGGAGACTGAGCCTCTTCCTGACCTCCTGTCTGCAACAGAGCAAGATGGGTCAGTGGATAGTGTAAACCTCTCTTCCACCCTGACCCCTAAGCAGCAGAATCACTGTCACCAGTTGTTGGGACAGTTTTCTGATCTGTTTTCCCTGATTCCTAGTGTCACAGATTGGTGTGTCCATGATGTAGACACTGGGGGCAGTCCTCCTGTTAAGCACAAAACTTACAGAGTGACTGACAGATTGAAAGCTTGCATCAAGGAGGAGGTCTCGTAGATGCTTGCATTAGGGGTGATTGAGTCCTCTAACAGTCCTTGGACCAGCCCAGTGGTCTTGGTCCCAAAGGCTGTCAACTAGAGACCCCCAGTTCTAACAGTGTCTTTTCTTCGATTACCATTAAGGCCCCTAACGTTCCATGACAACAAGGACAGGCTGGAGGGACCATGAACACTACCTAGCAGGGCCATCTGGTGGTCGTGGCATGCATGACAAATGTAAATAGTAGCGAATACATGCTAACTGTGACAGTGAACAGACATGTGGACATCCAAAAATATCTATGCAATAGTAATTGTCCCCCACACCCAACCTCAGTACAAATAAAGTAAGGCAGATCCAGAACTGACAACAATACAAAAAGTACCATGACAGTGAAATGAAATAAACCCTGAAGTGGTACATCCGCGTAATAAAAAAAACAACAAGGTGTACACCAAGGGGGGTGGCAATGCCACGCCAGTTGACCAGCTACTTGAAACATTTCACAATGATGAATAACATTATCCCAAAACAGTCATGTGCCAATGGAAAAAGAACTACGTGGCGGATCAGCCAGAACCGGCTCCAGAGAAAAGTTCCATGCTTGAGTCGGAGCCACTGTGCAGTGGGGAGGGTCTACACCCATCCGCAACTGCCTGATTGTTTTGTTTGTAAGTGCTGCAACATTCCTGGGCCTCCATTGGGCTGTCAAAAATGCAACCCCTACCGCTGACATCCACTCTCAATCTGGCAGGGTATAACAAGCCATATTTCAAACCAAGGTTCCTGAGGGTGGCTTTAACTCCATTATACTTGCGGCGGGCCTCTTGCACCATGATGGTAAAGGCTGGGTAGAGTGACAGTTTGGAGCCCTGCCATGTAGTGCCCCCTTGTTCTCTGGTGAGGCGCAGCGTGGTGTCGTGGTCCCGGAAGTTCATGACATGCGTGATGATGGGTCTTGGAGGGCAACCCAGGTTGGGCCTGGGGCCCAATGTGCAGTGGGCTCACTCCACCACAAAGCCAGGGGTGAAGGAGTCTCTCCTGAACATGTCAGCCAACAACGTCTCAACTAAGATGTCCAGGCGGCCAGTGGCGGTGGATTCCGGAGCACCTGGAATGCGGATGTTATTGCGCCTACTGCACGCCTCAAGATCCTCGTTCTTAATTGCCACGTCTTTGAGGATGCGTTCCACATGCTCCAGTCTCCTGAGGGACTGTGCGGTACCATCCTCGATGTCCGATATGTGGGCCTCCGTGACATCCAGGCGTGTGTCATGAACATGGATTTTGGCTCCCAGATCTGCAAGACTCTTGTTGAGGGTGTCAAATCGACTGTCCAAGGCTCTCAAGCTCACTCTCATCTCTTGCAGCAGCAACGTGGATTGAGTAGAGGAGTTGTCGGACCTCTCTGCATCCTGCCTACCCTCTGCCATGCTGGAGCTACTCTCAGGAATCGTCTCTACAAGTTTCTCAAAGGGGAGGGTCTTCTGTTTAGGATCTTTGCGGCCCATGCCGCACTCCGATGCTACAGATGGAGCGGCAATGGGGTGGCCCTAGTGTGTACTGCAAGTAGAAGGCAGGACCGGTGCGTGCAGCAAGCATTTGAATACACCCAAATCAGAAAAGGGGATGGGCCGGGGTTACTGCCCAAGGAGTAAGCAGAGCAAGTAATCTTATCCCCCAATTAGCCGGATGTGGATAACAGCAGGAGCCCTAGCGGGCAAACGTGCAGCCCTGGACGCCCAGTTGAAAAATTAATGGCGGGCACCACTGGCGGGTCATAGCATCTATGTAGCCCCTTCAGGGGTATGCAATGTGGCAGTGGCAAACGATTATTGGGTGATGGTCGCGTGTGAAGGCCCCAGCTCAGGTGTGTTGTTTGCCCTGTCCTTGAGGAGTCAATGAGGCGGTCGCGGCAGTAGTGGGCCTTGTGGTGTCGACGGCTGCGAAACGGGAGGCCTGATGGCAGTGGATTGCGCAGTTGACTGGCAGCGTGGAATGCGTCTGTGTGCGGGTCGGCAACCTGGCACGGGAAGTGACGAGCTATCACTTGCCTCTCCCCCGCTTTATGCCTAAAAGCGACCGGATGGTCGCCTCCCACTCTTGCCAGGGGACTTAGGGAAGTGGAGGGGGCTTACTACGTGTCTGGCGGGCAGTGAAACGGTGCCGCGACTCGCCCAAGACAAAGATCATACATGGAGAGGGCAACATGAAGAAAGACTCACACCCGGTGAGACCCGGAAAGACTCACTGCCGTTGCGATCCCCCTCTCTTGCCAGGCAGCAGCAACTGGGCTCCCCCGTATATCAGCCGTGCCGAGTGGTGAAGGCCTCGGCCGTCGCCATCATTTGCTCCTCCCTAAGCTCGCCACACATCGAGGAACTCAGCTGCAACTGCACCGTTTCACAATCGAGTGGGATCAACGAGCACAGCTTGCGCTCAGGGATCCATCGGTGGCAAGTAGATGATGGCTGTTGCCATGTTACATTAATTTTTATTTACAAAACTGTTATATATTTTTTCAATTGGTTAATTTGATTATCGGTTGTGTAAAATTATATATTTCATTAACTATTTCATGATTTTTATTGTAAATTGTTCTTTGTTTATTTTAATTGGATAATTTTAGTTGTAATTATGTATATTATTAAACTGATTATGATATGTTTTAGTTTTATTTAAAGATGTATTATTATCTTTTTAAATATTTTGTTGTGTTTGGTTTAAGTTTTTTCAAAATTTTTACGGGTTCTTAGGATTCCAGGGAAGTAGGGTGGAAAGTGTTTACCCTGTAATTATTTTGTTTTTTGGCAAATAGTGTTTAAGTTGGTAATTTAAAAAAAAACGTAAGTAATGTTTATAGATTTTCTAATGCAACATTTTAAAGCACATTTTATTTGATATTATTTTTTATAGTAAGTTATAACATTGTGATAAAAAATATATATATTTAATATACAATCCTTACTATTACTAAGTTTGTAGCGGGAATATTAAATCTGCCCCCTGCATCCAAGTCAAACACTTTCCCCTTTTATTGCTTAGATTGGAGCAGCAATAGAAAATATGACCCCTCCAAAATCCAAAGCTTTCCCTAATGTTGCTTAGATTGGGAGTGGTAATAGTAAATCTGACCGTTGCAAAGTCTAGCACTTTCCCTACTGTTGCTTAGGTTGGAGTGACCTGACCCCTCCAAAGTCTAAGACTTTGAGCAATGTTGCTTAGGTTGGAATGGAATTAGAAAATCTGATCCCTCCAAAGTCTAATGCTTTCCCTCATATTGCTTAAGTTGAAGTGGGAATAGTAAATCTGGCCCCTCTGAAGTCCAACGTGTGTCCTACTTTTGATTAGATTGTAGTAGGAATATTAAATCTCACCTTGCTAAAGTCCAACACTTTCCATGCTGTTGCTTCGGTTGGAGTGGAAATAGTACATTTGACCCCTCTAAACACCAGCACTTTCCTTACTGTTGCTTAGAATGAAATGGGAGTAGTACATGTTCTACTTCTAAAGTGGGTCACTTTCTCTACTGTGTTTTTTAGGTTGGAGTGTTACATTTTATTTTTCTTAATGTAACATATTTTTTATATTTTTTAGGTTGTATTCAGAATGTTAATTTTGATTTATTTATTTTTCGGGTTTAATTTTTATTTTAATATAGTTCAATTGTTTTATATGTATTTCAAATTTTATTTGTATTACTTTAAATTTGGAATTTCAAATATTCTTCCCCTTTTTGTTGAAGATAAGATGTTATCTTATTTAGAGCATTTATTTGGGTAACAGAAGTTTTAATATGTTTCTAAAATGTAATTTTAATAATGATGTTTATTTTTTATTACATATGTAATATATAAATGTAGCGTTTTTACATTTTTTGTAGTTAATATTTGTTTTCATTTAAAAAAATAATTTAAACTATGTATTGTTTGTTGTATGTATGTCTAGCTTTATAACCTTTATAACCCTTATTGTTACGTTTATTTTATATCAATATATCTCTGTTAATTATTTTGTTATGGTATTATATTATTAAATGCTTATATATATATATATATCTATATATCTATCATATATATATATATATACATACACACACACACACATATATATATATATATATATATGTGTGTGTGTGTGTGTATGTATATATATATATATAGTACTCTGATATATAATCTCAATATTTAGCACCACTATATTTTTAGATGATAATTTTGAAGCTTACATTTGGAGCATGTATACTCGATATTTAGCATCACAATATTTTTCCTCCATATTTATGTATCGCAATATTTTTACATCGATATTTTGTCATAGAACCCATTGCATCCTGGATGGATGTGTACTAATAACCAGGAGGTGAGTGTATCAGTGAGCCAGTCAGTTAGTGGTCCGCATTCACAATCTATTTAGTTTCCATTATCCTGTTCTCCTCAGTCTCCAGCCATGCTTGATTACCGTCTGGGCAGGGACTGATTCCTGCCACCTTCTAGCAATAGTGATTAGACAAGGGTGCATACAAACTGCAGCCCTTTTTAGCCTTTTCCTAAGCAGCACTGAAGCTTTCCTGTCAGATTTAAAACTGAGTTTCCCAATAAAAGATAATCTTTTCCTCTACCTTATGTCATGTTTGCCAATGATAGTTTTTTTCATATCCACTGAGATTGCCATGCATAGATTGTCAGAGATCTTCTCTAATTATTGTGCACATGAGACCTTGTTAATAAAGAAGTCCCTAATTAAAACAATGATCTTGATTAATAGATAGACACCCAAAAGAAGCTTTAAGTTTAATTGACAATTGTTGATCTAGTTCTGTACTCCAATTATTTTGGTGTAACGTTTGCACACTCCTTGCTGTGGACACATCTGGTGCAGAAGTCTGCTTTAGAACTGAAGTATAGCTCAGATTTGAGCGCGCGCCTCCAGCTGTGCATCAATTTCACTTATAAAAGATGCATGCAATGCTAAACCTATTGCCACAGGAGCATGTTCCTTATAAGCAATATGCATTTGAGGCCCAGAGGACCCATGAGAGTACTGAGGTTGGAACATGCAGTCAACACAATTTCAGATGTGCTTGTCCCAAGGCCAGTTATAAATTGGCTACAAATGTGACTGGGAGCTCAGAGCTCAGTTTATAAACTGCGAGTGCTGAAAGTAATCGAAATTGGAGGGAAAATAAAAATGTGCCTAGAGTACATCAAGACCGTGCTGGTACATTTCCCACAGTCCAAGCTCTATCAGCAAAAGAAATATAATGTTGGGTTCGAAAGGATATTCTGCAGCAAAAAAACAGGTGATCTGTAGACGAAAGGTGATAATGGGCTGGGATCTTATTTGAACAATATCATATCAAGTTTTAATTATTCTCTGTGCGTGAATTTTAGATAGGATGTCTTGCTGCTAAACACTTGTGCAACACACAGGGGTATAGTAGGTTATAATTGTCTCTGTTGCTGTCTTTGGAAAGATGAATACACATTTAAAAAAATGTATTTTAGCCTCTTCTGCTAAAGCCCGCATGCAAGGTGATTGATTGCGCTATTTAAAAACCATGGTATCGATAAGGGGGAAGAGGCTATGCAATGATGCCCTCTCATTAGTCCAATATGCTGTTCATAGCTTCATAGCTGCTGCATGGAGGATGAGAAAACATTGATTAAGATAATGTGGTCACCTATGACCGAGTCCGCTAACTTGACATGATTGGTTCCTGCAAACAACAGGCCGCATGTACTGATTTAAACCAGTGTAGATCGTACATAATCTTGATAATTCTGCTGTTCTTAAGTACATCTGGAGTTTATGTATTATGCTCTGTGAAAGGAATTTTAAGCTTCTTATTCTAAGACCCTCATTAGAAGTTCTCCATTAACTCTGCGGGGAGATAACGGGGCTCGAATTAACGATTCCAGCAGGTATCCACCTACGTGTTAACGTGGATCATGAGTTATTACCGCCCAGAATGCAGACCCAGGAATACCAGGTGGTTTTGTAGTACTAGCAGCCAATCAGTTCCTGCCGCCTCACTATCAGTTGTGCATTTATGACGGTGGTGTCAGTGTGTCTATTTCTATGGTCGCTCCCCCTTTGTATTGTGCTCAGCCTCTAACTGATATATATGTTTATTGTGACATATCTCAGCTCCTAAGGTACTAGGAATTTTAAGTTTGTTTCGTTCTTTCTCTTTCTATCTACCCTATATTTTTCAATTGGACATAAAGTCATAATGCTGTGTCAATAAACCTCACTTATTGGTAGGGTGACCAACTGGCATGGGTGCAAATTCAGGACGGGGAGTGTAAAAATTCAGGACAAAGGGTCAAAATTCAGGACAGAAGGTCAAAATTCAGGACAAAACTTTGGGACAAAAGGTATGTTTTACAGATACATCAGAGGAGGTAGAGCAATAATATATAAGGAAAGAGACAACCAACATAAGTACAGGTCAAAATATTTTTATATTAGGTTGAGACAATTATGCACGTCACAGTTTTTCGTGCAGCTTTGAGCAACTGGGTAGGTGTTTTTGTGGTATTTCATATGATCATGATCTATGTATAAGGTTACTGCGCTGGGTTGTCCAGTCTGATATTTCGTTTACAGTTCATGGTCCTGAGAAGGCATGTTTGGTGAGAGAACTGGTTGGATGGATGGACTTAGTTACCAGCATCTCATATCGGAGTTCCATTGTGAGATGAAAAGCAGCACGCATAGAATGTAACTAATTGGGATCTGCAGTGCTGGACTAGAATGCAATCCTCCGAGTGGCCTGCATTATGTGTCAGATCGCGTCAGGTATTCCATTTCTGTTCAGCTGGTGATGATTGGTTATGGGGCTGGTAAAGTACTGAGTGATGGATAAGACCAGTAGCGCACAGGTCTTATGTGAGGGTAAGAGCATGTAGCAGGAAAACCCAACCTGTATGAGCTATGCTTGGCTGCACACTGCTGAGTGGTATGGCATTATTGTGGGCCAGAACAATTAGATAGTAGTTGACATTACTATATAATGTCCTGGCTAGCCATATATCAGCCCTCCTTATTTTACCTATATATGATTGGGCTGTTTAATTTCTGAAAGGTTTAAATTGCAGATTCTCGCTAATGCACAGAAGTGTGCTATAGACTAGAACCTGTATATGTTGTTGAGGCATTATTGTAGGTCAGAAGGAGACACTTTCTTTTACATACAGAACATTTTCTTTTGAAATAGAAGAACAATGCCAACATGCAGTTTTACTGATAAAACCATACAGCGCACAAATAATAATGTTTGGAAATGTGGTTTCAGTAAATATGTATCATTTGAACTTCACCAAGTAACGTTCCTTGAATGTTTTTATCCTATTAAAACTTTGTTTTGAGCACACTTCTGAATTACAAACAAGTGGTCCATTTGTGGTTTCCTAACTGTTGACATGTTTTGAGACATTTGCACAGTTCATCAACTCCACAGCCAACCACACAAAGGAACTCTTCAAAATAGTCAAATCATTCTCCAAACCGACAGCCATGAAGACCATTCACCTACTACAGACTACTTCCACAGCAAGACCACCATCTACCACAATTTCAACATCCAACCTATCACCCTCAACCACGACGACCTCAACCAACAAGCCAAACCATCACCACCTGGTCACCGCTCACCACCCTGACCACCTAAGCCATCTTGTCTTCCATCCACTCAGGGACGCCCACCAACTGCTGCCCCCACCACCTCTACAACCGCGCAACAAACCCAATCAACACGCAACTCACCAGCAACCTTAACTCCTCCATCTTCCCAGACAGATGAAAACACAGAGACCTAAAACCCCTCCGAGCGAAACCCTCCGCTGACCCCAACGATCTCAAAAATGATCATCCAATCTTCCTGCTCCCTACCTGGCCAAAGTTCTTGAGAAAGCCATTAACCAACAGTTTACCGAATTCCTGGAACAAAACTATTTACTGGATGCCTCTCAATCAGGATACCGTGCCAACCACAGCACTGAGACCTCACTGATTGCCGCCACACACAACATCAGAGCACTCCTCAACCACGGAGAAACCATGGCACTGATCCTCCTCGACCTCTCCGCAGCTTTCGACACAGTCTCCCGCAACACCCTCATCAACAGACTCTACAGCACAAGCATACGCCAAGGCGCCCTCAAGTGGATCACCTCCTTCCTTACAGGACACAAACAGAGCATCTCGCTGCCTCCCTTCACCTCTGCACCCAAAGACATCATATGCGGTGTGCCACAAGAATGCTTTCTCAGCCCCACCCTGTTCAACACCTACATGACCCCCATTACAGACGTCCTCAGATCCCACGCACTCAGCATAATCTCCTACGCAGATGACACTTAACTGATCCTCTCGATCACCGAGCACCCCTCCAATGCCAAAATCAACTTCTGCAACACCATGACCAACGTAGCCAAATGGATGAGAGACAACTGCCTCCAACTTAACTACAACACAAATGAAGTACTGGTCTTCGGGAAGAACACCTTCGCATTAGACCACAGCTGTTGGCCTGCAGAACTCTGACCCATGCCCACACCGACCAACCGACCATGTACGCAACCTCACCATCATCCATGACAGGGAATTCACCATGAAATGACAAGTCAATGCAGTTGTCTCTTCCTGCTTCCACACACTTTGTGCGACAAGCAGAATCTTTAGATGGATCCCAATCAACACCAGAAAGACCATCACTCAGGTCCTCATCACCAGCCTCCTCGACTATGGCAACGCCCTCTACGCTGGCATCTCCAACCAGCTCCTCACAAGGCTCCAGACCACATAGAACGCTGCAGTCAGACTCATCCTGGACCTCCACAAGTTAACTCACCTCGCATACGACCTCCACTGGCTCCCCATCCAGAAAAGATGCCAGTTCAAGATCCTCACGCATAGCTGGAAAGCTCTCCATGACTGAGGACCTGCCTGCCTCACCATCAACTGAACTTCCACCAACCCGCTAAACACCTGCGCTCCTCTTCACTCGCCCTCGTACACACACCTCAAATCCGTTGCAGCCTCAGAAGTGGCCTCTCCCTCTCCTACATCGCTGTCAAGACCTGGAACAACCTTCTCCTCCAGCTCCGTACAGCCCCTTCGCTGGCACACTTCAGAATGAGACTCAAGACCTGGCTCTTCAAATGAGACACAGCGCCCATATACCCCTAGGGGTGACAGTGTTGCACTTTACAAATTCTGTTTGATTTGTATGATTTGATTTACAGGTATTCAAAGGTTGTTGAGTGTTACAAAATACTGACAGCTTACAACATTTGTTTTCACACCCCAAGAAAATGTGGGAATGCATGGTGCATTCTACAACACATTTGTCATTAGATATTTAACTGTATTAGCTTCTAAAGCATAGTAAATGATGACCTTACTGTGCACCAGGATAGGACAATCTTTGTTGGGGCTCTTCAACGATTCCCTCACTATCACCAACAGTACCTCCTAACTCTTCTTAGTCCCTCTCTCACATGCATTTCATTTGTTTTATGGCCCTTCTCATACCAGCATAATGTGTCGGAGCACTTTACATCACACATACATACAGAGACAACTAATCATACATGTGTAAATCAGTGTATACATTTTTTTACATAGGGCAAAGGAGACTACAAGGTGTAGGATGCACATGTCACCCATACCGGTAGGCATTTTTAAGTGTGTTTGGTCTGAAGAAGCACAAACTCAGGATTCAGAACATAACATTGTGGTTAGGGTTGACTTTAATTATATGAATTTATTTCAACCCAAACATGCATTTTTTAGCAACATCGGGCTAATGAAAGACTGGGAAGAAGCCATAACTTTCTAACCTATACAAAGCAGCTCTTTGATGGCAGTTCATAGCTCACTGTGCTAGATTATGATTGTCATATATGAACTGCACAATAACTAAAGAATCTCTGTAACAAAAGCAGTAACCCAGTGAGCTGTGCACATAAAATACTGCATTTTGATATGCACAGTACACATTTTTTGCAGCAGGCATATTAACCCTCTGCACTACCTTATCAAAACTGCCACTGGACAAAACTCCCATCTCTCCCCAGCAGATACATTAATCACCAGAGTTATTGTGACACTTTTATTGTTGCCTGAAAACTGCTGGATATACAAGGAACTTAGCAATGCTTCCAAAACTACCGCACTGCTACAAAACCGGCCCCCAGTAACAAAACCAGCCTACCCTTCCAGCCTCCGGTGCAAAAAAATCCAGATGCCTGGTACGGCCCATCCGCCAATGGTGCCCTTCACCTAGACCCTCTCTCATGAGTATTTCATTTATTGTATAGTATTGTATTAGCATTTTATAGCGCTTACTACCCCTGTCAAAGCGATTTTTCGGCGAGTAGCACGCTACTCCGGAACCCATAAAGGATTAGTGGTGAATTAGTATAGTGAAAAATATCAGAGTAATTTGAGTGGTGGATATGTTAGTCAGTTATTTGGACTGAGAAGGATAGTGGAGGGATAGAGAAGGGAAAAAGGTGTGCTTTATATAGCGCTTGCTACCCCTAATGGGGTGTTAAAGCACTTTTTTGGCGAGTAGCATGCTACTTTGTAACCCATAAAGGATCAGTGGTAAATTCGTATAGTGAAAATATGAAAGTAATTTGAGTGGTGGATATGTCAGTCAGATTATTTGGATTGAGAAGGATAGTGGAGGGATAGAGAAGGGAACATTTTTTTGCATTTATATAGCGCTTGCTACCCCTGATGGGGGGGTTGAAGTGTTTTCTTTCAGTGAGTAGCACGCTACACTGGAACCCATACATAGTGTCATGTTCCGGGGTGCAGGACGATGTTCCGAGGCGCAGTACGATACCAGCCCGCCACAAACTACACTTCCCGGCATGCAGTGCGTACGCCACGCATGAACGTGAGCGGCGCGCGCATACCGGGAAATAAAGGGCAGAGTCGGACGGCGGTTAGACGCCGATAATTCCGTCTATGCGGTGGCGTTTTCCTGGATTCCGAGGCTGAGCGGTATGAGCGGCTGTGGTTCCTTAGAGCAACAGAACCGTGAGTAATCAGGTGCTGTGCGGTGTGGGGCGTTGGTAGTCTCGATCCCAACGACACACCCACAGCCTGTTTTGTTCCTGGAGTTTCACTCGGAGGAGTGACACTCGGAAGTCCACGGACTTCAAAGACATTGTTTTCGTCTAGGGGATTGATGTGTGGTCGTTTTGGAAATAAGGCCATCAGCTTGTTTGAGCCATACTGAGACCCCCTAATAACTTTGTACATATATTGTAAATACGTGCATTCAGGCACAGTAACGATAGGACTCACCGGAACTCCATTGAGCCTCGTTATTGTAAGTCCTCACATGGCATTATCACTTCTACATGTGGGGAGCGCTAACTAAAGAAGAGAGAGTTACAGAGTGAGTTAACTCTGTGAAGCAGCTGCAAAGATTGTCCTGTTATTGGGCAGTGTTCATACTTGTTTTCTTTATCCCATTCTAAACAGGAGGCAGGAGGGGTAGTGAACGCCAAAGAGGGGAACTGTGATAACACCCATGTAATGTTTTACAAGCATTGTTCAGGGTAGGTGTGTAACCACTATAGAGCACAACGCAAGTTTGTCCATACACTCTGAACCGGAGAGAATTGAATCTTGTTTATATTTGTTTTCACAGTTGGGCACAGTTCTGCACACCCTACCCTACCCTTGTCTCCATTGGATTAAGGCATTGTGTATTTTCCTTTACAGGTAAAGAGTGGGGGAGAGCAGTAGAAGGGTTGTGGGTTGAGAAAAGTAGAACACTGTTGTAGGTCAGGGAGGTAGGGTGTTCTAATAGCGTGTTCTTTGTCGTTACAGATCTCCCTCCCTGCTGTTCCCTTCCTTTCCCGCGCCCCGCTGTATCACCTTAGTTGTTCGTGTTTTATCTCGGAGCGCTGGGGTTGTTCAGTGGGGCCGGGAATAGGACTCTCATCACGGCCCCGAGGAAGAGAAGAGCCGAGCTTGATAGAATTATCGGCCCACGGATTTTGTCTCCTCTTGGCTGTGTTGGGAGTCAACCATGACTACCTTAGAGGACGTCATGGCTGCTTTGGCCTTAGTGCAGGTAGAGCTGGCAGCATCCAATAGAGAGGTGGCGGCGGCAAGGGCTGAAAACGCCCAGCTGCGAGCCAGCTTTGACAGATTGCCCTCTACTACCACCACAACAGGGGCTTCTAGTAGCACTTCCCCTACCACGTCTGTGGTGGTAGAGATGCCCGCACAGATCCCTCTTGCACCACCAGAACGATATTACGGGGACATAAAAAAGATTCAAGTGTTTATGACACAGGTACAGATGCACTTTATGTGCAAACCCAAGATGTTTTCTACACACCAAGCGAGGGTAGCTTTCCTTATCTCGTATCTAGGGGGGGGAGCTGCTCAGTGGGCGGTGCCCATAGTAAAAAGGGATGACCCTCTTCTGTACCACTGGGACAATTTTAAAGAGGAGTTTGAAAAAACCTTCGACAGGAGGGCAGAGACCCTCACGGCAGACAGAGAGTTGTTGAAGCTAAGACAGGGAGATGCTGATCTGGTCACATATCTCAACAACTTCCGGAGACTCGTGGCCGAAACTGATTGGCCAGAAGCAAAAAGAACAGCCTTGTTCTATCAAGGACTGAACGAAGACATGAAGGACGTTTTAGCCCAAATAGATCCCCAGCCTCGCACATGTTCTGCTTTAATTGACCTTACCTTACGCTTAGACCATCGCATGAAGGAAAGAAAAGGAGAGTCTAAGAAAAAGGATAAAGCAGTGATGCCGTATGAGCAAGCAAGTAGCAGTGACAAGCCGGCTCCTGCTTCTGATGCAATGGAAATAGGAGCAGTGAGAGCCTCCCTCACCACCAGCGAAAGAGAATACAGACGCAAACAAGGACTTTGTCTCTATTGTGGGAAAAAAGGCCATTTCCTATGCGAGTGCCCGGTTAAGCCAAAACTCAATCGAAGTCGAGGAGGACAGAGTCTTGCAGGAGCAGCCGCAAAGGAGTCGGAAAACTACACGGCTTGAAGGTGAACGAAGGGAAACCCTCAAGCGTCCACATCATCCCTTCACTTACCCCGGGTACGATGGACGAGCAGAACCACCTTTTTATTAAAATGTCCTTGCGCATAAACAACAACCCCCAAGAAGTGCAAGTGATGATTGATTCTGGGGCTACAGGCTGTTTTATGGACTGTTCTATGGCCCGTCGTTTGGGAGTGAAACTGGTCTCTAAGGACAGACCCGAAACGGTCTACGCTGTGGATGGCAACGAACTGCAAGCAGGCCCAATCACCTACCAAACGAGGGAATATGAAGCCGTTTGTTCTCCGTCCCATCATGAACGTCTGGTCTTCAACATCATTGAAGCCCCACAATATGGAATCATCCTAGGTCTCCCATGGCTGCAAAAACATGACCCTGACGTAAGGTGGAAAACCAAATCGATCCAGTTCCTTTCAAGTTATTGCCAAGACCACTGTTTCTCAAGGAGAAGGAATCCGGCTAATGCTGCAGAGCCTACGTACGCTATAGCCACCGCAGCAGAAAAAGATGTCACGCTGCCTTCATGTTACGAGGAGTATAGGGCGGTATTCAGTGATAAAGAGGCGGAGGTGCTGCCACCACACCGAACTTATGACTGCCGCATTGACCTCATCCCCGGTTCTGAAATCCCAAACGGGAGGATTTATGCCCTGACGCTTCCTGAAACAAACACGTTACGTGAATACTTGGACAAATACTTGGCCTTAGGCTACATCCGACCATCCAGATCCCCTGCAGCATCTCCTCTATTCTTCATTCCCAAGGCAAACGGTGAAAAAAGGTGCTGCATAGACTACAGGGCGTTAAACGCCATTACCGTGAAGAACCAGTATCCGTTGCCTTTGATCCCGGTGTTGCTGGAACAGGTACGGGAGGCACGAATCTACACAAAGCTGGATTTACGCGGAGCCTATCACCTCGTTCGCATCAGACGGGGTGATGAGTGGAAAACAGCATTCAAAACGCGGTACGGACTTTATGAGTACTTGGTGATGCCCTTTGGGCTCTGTAATGCCCCGGCAGCTTTTCAGTTTTTTTTGAATGAGGTTCTTCGTGAATACCTAGACCGCCATGTGGTCGTCTATATAGATGACATCCTCATTTATTCAAATTCAACCGAAGAACACATCACGCACGTCAAAACAGTGTTGCGAGCGCTACAAGAGCATCACCTCTTTTGCAAGATCACCAAATGTGAATTCCACGTCACCACGGTGGAGTTTCTAGGTGTTATGCTTACTCCTTCAGGACAGGTGATGGCAGAGAGGAAGGTCCAAGCGATTGTGGAGTGGCCCCGCCCCTCCAATGTCAAAGACATTCAGAGTCTGTTGGGGTTCGCCAACTTCTACAGGCGATTCATATCGGGCTTCTCTGGAATGGTGTCACCACTCACAAAGCTAACGAGAAAGAACATCCCATTCAAGTGGGATGAAGAAGCCCAACAAGCCTTTGACGCTCTCAAAACAGCCTTCTCCACCGCTCCTGTATTGACGCATGCCGATCCGGACATCCCGTTTATTGTTGAGGCGGATGCCTCTGAAATAGCACTGGGGGCAGTGCTATCCCAAAAAGACAAAACAACCAGCACCCTGCATCCGATTGCATACATGTCAAGGAAGCTCAGCTCTGCGGAAATCAATTATACCATCGCGGAGAAGGAGCTGCTTGCCATTCGAGACGCCTTTATGGAATGGCGTCACTGGTTAATGGGGGCTCGTCACCAGATCACGGTTTATACGGACCATCGAAACCTTCAGTTTCTACGGGCCGCCAGACATCTTTCTCCCAGACAATTAAGATGGATGATGTTTTTTGAGGAGTTTCGTTTTGTGGTTACGTTCAGGCCAGGTACCAACAACAGGAAGGCGGATGCTCTAACACGGAGAGAGAATCTCCTGATGCCATCAGAAAAACCTGTGCGGTCCATCATTGAACCTGCAAACGTCATAGGAGTAACCCATACTGATGACTTTTTGTCTCGTGTTAGGAGGGGAGTGCAAACTTGTGTGTGGCGCACTTGGCTCAGGCATCACCCGGAATGGAAACCAAGACACGGCGTGCCGATGAGAGGAAAACAGGTTCTGGTACCCACGATCGTTCTACGAAAAACAGTGTTCTCTTGGTGTCATGAGGTACCGTGTGCCGGTCACATGGGGTTCGTCAAGACGTTGGAAAAGACCCAGAGGCAATTTTGGTGGCCTTCCATAAGGTTGGATTTGCGCAGATGGGTGGCGGAATGTGCCACTTGTAGTCAAATGAAATCAGACAGACAGAAGCCTCAAGGATTGTTACAACCTCTGCCCACTCCAGAGAATCCGTGGGAGAGGTTCTCAGTCGACTTCATTGTGGGGCTTCCGAAAGACCAGGGCAAGACGGCCATTATAGTGGTAGTGGATTATTTGACAAAAATGGGCCACTTCATTGCTTGTGCCCAAGTACCCACAGCTGGACAATTGGCACATCTACTTTTGGTGAACATCGTTCGGCTGCATGGCCTTCCCCGAGACATCGTGTCTGATCGCGGGGCACAGTTCACTGCGAGATTTTGGAAGACTTGGTGTTCAGCTTTACACATAACCTCGTCTGTGTCCACCAGTTTCCATCCGCAAACGGACGGACAGACGGAGAGACTGAACCAATCCTTAAAGCAGTACCTCAGATGTTATGTGCAAGAAAGCAGCGACTCCTGGGTTGATTGGTTGTGGGTGGCGGAAATCGCCTATAACAACACTCAACATGCATCCACTCAACACACACCCTTCTTTTGTTCATATGGGCACCATCCCAGGTTCACCCCCATGTTGTTGCCTTCGAACACAGGGAAGCTGCCTGAGGTGAGGGATCGGATGTTGCGGGTGCGCAAAATCCTTTTGAACGCACGCAAGAACCTTGTTAAGGCCAAAGCCAGTTACAAACGCCATGCAGACAAACACCGTAGACCAAATCCGGTGTATCGGAAGGGAGATCTAGTCTGGTTGTCCACCAAGCACATTAGATTTAAGAAACACAGTGTGTTTAACCCACGATTCATTGGACCCTATCGGGTGGTGGAACATGTGAATCCAGTGGCTGTGCGCCTGCGATTGCCTGCACAGCTGCGCATTCATCCCGTGTTCCACGTTTCCCTCCTAAAACCCTCCAGGTGTCCGGTTTGTAGGTCCCCTTTGCCTCTCGGGGTGCATAAGGATCAGGAGTATGAGGTGAGGTGCATCCGGGATTCTAGAAGGGTAAGGGGTCGATTGCAGTACCTTCTCTCCTGGAAGGGGTTTGGTCCAGAGGAGGATTCTTGGGAACCGGCGACGGCTGTTCGGGCCCCCCGGTTGGTGGCCCGGTTTCACAGCTTGTTTCCTGGAAAGCCGGGGGGGGGGTTGGCCCCTTTGTGAGGGGGGGTGTACTGTCATGTTCCGGGGTGCAGGACGATGTTCCGAGGCGCAGTACGATACCAGCCCGCCACAAACTACACTTCCCGGCATGCAGTGCGTACGCCACGCATGAACGTGAGCGGCGCGCGCATACCGGGAAATAAAGGGCAGAGTCGGACGGCGGTTAGACGCCAATAATTCCGTCTATGCGGTGGCGTTTTCCTGGATTCCGAGGCTGAGCGGTATGAGCGGCTGTGGTTCCTTAGAGCAACAGAACCGTGAGTAATCAGGTGCTGTGCGGTGTGGGGCGTTGGTAGTCTCGATCCCAACGACACACCCACAGCCTGTTTTGTTCCTGGAGTTTCACTCGGAGGAGTGACACTCGGAAGTCCACGGACTTCAAAGACATTGTTTTCGTCTAGGGGATTGATGTGTGGTCGTTTTGGAAATAAGGCCATCAGCTTGTTTGAGCCATACTGAGACCCCCTAATAACTTTGTACATATATTGTAAATACGTGCATTCAGGCACAGTAACGATAGGACTCACCGGAACTCCATTGAGCCTCATTATTGTAAGTCCTCACATGGCATTATCACTTCTACATGTGGGGAGCGCTAACTAACTAAAGAAGAGAGAGTTACAGAGTGAGTTAACTCTGTGAAGCAGCTGCAAAGATTGTCCTGTTATTGGGCAGTGTTCATACTTGTTTTCTTTATCCCATTCTAAACAGGAGGCAGGAGGGGTAGTGAACGCCAAAGAGGGGAACTGTGATAACACCCATGTAATGTTTTACAAGCATTGTTCAGGGTAGGTGTGTAACCACTATAGAGCACAACGCAAGTTTGTTCATACACTCTGAACCGGAGAGAATTGAATCTTGTTTATATTTGTTTTCACAGTTGGGCACAGTTCTGCACACCCTACCCTACCCCTGTCTCCATTGGATTAAGGCATTGTGTATTTTCCTTTACAGGTAAAGAGTGGGGGAGAGCAGTAGAAGGGTTGTGGGTTGAGAAAAGTAGAACACTGTTGTAGGTCAGGGAGGTAGGGTGTTCTAATAGCGTGTTCTTTGTCGTTACAGATCTCCCTCCCTGCTGTTCCCTTCCTTTCCCGCGCCCCGCTGTATCACCTTAGTTGTTCGTGTTTTATCTCGGAGCGCTGGGGTTGTTCAGTGGGGCCGGGAATAGGACTCTCATCACGGCCCCGAGGAAGAGAAGAGCCGAGCTTGATACATAGTGCTTGTCATGCCAAGTATGTAGGGCAGGGTGTCAGAGCACGTTAAATCACACACAAATTATATTGAGACAATGACCCATATAAATGTGTAAGTCAATGCATAGGAAATGTTACATAAGACAATGAGGGCTACAAGGTGTAAGAGTCGAATGTCATCTATATTGGTAGTTATTATACCTTAAGAGTGGATGGCCTGGGTAACTGTAGAAACTCATAATTTAAAACCTAACATGTTAGTTGGGATTGCCTTGCCATTCGTTTTTTTACAGGTAATGAACCTGTTCTAGCCGATTCACGTAAGCCTACGATTCGCTTACCACGATGCATGTTTCATATCACTATCGAGCACATCACCCCTATTGAGCTACACACCTGACCACACCCCCCCACCTACACGTCAACGCGTGAATGCACTCCTTCAGTTTTTGCATGTAATTTAAATGCTTGTACTGCTATATGTGATATCTTTTGAAAGCTGAAATGACGGGCAACATTGTTTTATTCTATTTTTCCGTTTTCAGAGCTCCTTGAAAAAGGGCTAAGTAGCCCGAAATGCATCGGAGCGACTAAACATTTTGTGAAAATTAGAACGTTATAAAAAACATGGATTGTTCAACATGATGAAACCACATTGAATGGATTGATGTTTTCAACTTTGAAAAAGTAAAATTACTTAAGCAACAACTAAACGTGTGTGCATTGGAGTCTTCCTAAGAAGAACCAAAGGTGTGCCCAAGGCAGGGATACACTCATAATTAATTTGTGTACTATTTCAGGATATTTCACTAACGTATTTGGACGGATACGTCACCTGCAGGAGCACCCAACCTCTTACAAAATTATAAACTATCATTTAACAAAACGCATATATACCATAAGGCAGTGCACTGAGCAAACCCATCTTTCTGATACAAAGGTGATCAGTGCAGGTCGCAGTAAACCCCCAAATTACGGACAAACGGCGTCCGTAAGAGGGATCTTAACGGACAACAGACATGAGGTCCAATTTACGGACTGGCCGTGTAATTTACGGACGGTTGGTCACCCTACTTATTGGAGACACACCTTTTTTGTACGTGATTGTTGTCTTATACTGCCACAGGACCACCTAAGGTAAGCATTGACAACTCAACTGATATACAAAAGGCATGCTGCTGGGAAACAACAACACACATTTACAATATTGCTATGTAGACACATGCTGCCTCAGGACCTGGAAAAAGGCTGTTATAAACACTGTACTAAATGAGGCTTGTCCATTAAATTCATTTGCCCTCTATCAGCCTCATGGCTGCTCTTGGCCACTTGCAGACACATCCTTGCAGGATCAGTTGACAATCTAAATTAAAGCCAAATAGTCATTTTCAGTAGTCCATTCGAAAAGAACCTGTCTAATGTACAAAGTGCACACTAACTTCCCAGCTGGGCCCTAAAGCATATACGTAAATTAAAGACATGTATTTTTGGTATCTCGGCCACATTGAGGGTTTACTGCCACTCTCAAGCACAGAGGGAGCAATTGTATCAAAAAATAAAGAGTAACTTGAGTCAAACTGTATGTGAGGTTGAGCGTCACATCCACTATTCCTCGTTCATTGCATTCTTGGCCACAAGACTTTAGCCGAAGGATGTCCTAAAGAGATTGCTTTGCACTTGTTTTCTGAACTGAGGAGATCTGGTTCGGCTTTAAGGCTGGGATTGAAAGAGGTCACAAGTCCAGTACCCTGAACACCCAGAGTTCGTCTTCCACGTTTCAATCTTCTGAAGGTTTGTTGTTACATCAGGTACATTGGCTGCTCTTAGGTTCATGGTGGGAATTAGAGTGGGTTGGATTCTCCAGGTAGCAGAGTCCTTTGAATCAACAGCCCTGGCAAGCCGGGACCCCGATAAAGAAAAGCCTGGACCGCTGTTCGGCCGAGCAGTAAGTGGGGTACCGTTTGGCTGAAGAGAGGTAACTGAATGTTTTCGACCAGATGAGCCAACGTATTCTTCAATATTTGTGGACACCGGCTTCCAATCTTTGATGGCCAATAGAAACGTCTGTTTCTTGTGTGCACTTTATTCTTATCTTTTATATGCTGAGTGACTAATTATATTTCTGGTCCTGACAAATGTCCAGGAACCCCGGTTGGGGTCATATATTTGTTGTTAACCCCTGGTCCTCTAAATTTTTAGTCCTGCCCCAAGACATCGCACAATAAAGTTATTCAGTTTCCTGGAGACAGTTTTAAAATGTTCACACTATAACCTTTTATTGTTGTACTCTGCCCCTCACTCACCGTGATTCTCGGTCTCCTCTAAATAAGAACACCTCAGCTCCTCTTCCATTTTTGGAGAGTTGTAGCCCACACTCGGGACCTTGCGGCCCCAGCGTGAGGAGGGAACCCTATGATGAAGCATGTCACCTTCGGGTGAGAGAGGGTTCTCGTACTTAAAAACCATTGCACCCCACCTCTGAAAAACCATCAACAGCTCCTTCGAGACAGCAACCTTCCCGGAAAGCTGGAAGCACGCCAAGATCAACGCCCTTCTGAAGAAACACAAGGGGGACCCCAAGGACCTCAAGAACTTCCGGCCCATCTCCCTGCTCCCGTTCTCGGCGAAAGTGACAGTGAAGATTGTCAACAAACAGCTATCCCGCTACCTCGAGGACAACAACATCCTGGATCCCTCCCAATCTGGCTTTTGCAGCAACCACAGCACCGAGACCGCCCTCATCGCCGCAACTGACGACATCAGGATCCTAATGGACAAAGGAGAAACAGCCGCCCTCATCCTCCTGGACCTATCAACAGCCTTTGACACAGTCTGACACCGCACCCTATCAGCACGCCTCCATGACGCCGGAATTCAAGAGAAGGCCCTGGCCTGGACCACATCCTTCCTCTCTGGCAGAACCCAGAGCGTCAGCCTCCCACCCTTTCGCTCAAAAACCACTTAGATCATGTGCGGCGTCCCACAAGGATCCTCCCTCAGCCTGACACTGTTAAATAGCTACATGGCACCGCTCGCCCACGTCGCACGTCAACATAACCTCAACATCATCTCCTAGGCCGACGACACCCAGCTGATCATATCCCTAACCAAAGACCCCCACACCGCCAAAGCCAACCTCCACAGAGGAATGAAGGCCGTAGCCGACTGGATGAAAGACAGCAGACTGAAGCTGAACTCAGACAAGACGGAGGTCCTCATTCTCGGACCCACCCCATCAGCCTGGGACAACTCTTGGTGGCCCACATCGCTTGGCACAGCCCCGGAACCCACAGACCACGCACGCAACCTGGGGGTCATCCTCGACTCCACCCTCTCCATGACCTGGCAAGTCAACGCCGTCTCTGCATCCTGCTTCAACACCCTCCGAATGCTCCGCAGGATCTTCAAGTGTATCCCTCCCGACACGAGAAAACCCGCCACCCAGGCCCTCGTCACCAGCAGACTCGACTACGGGAACACCCTCTACTCAGGAACAACAACCAAGCTCCTGAGACGACCACAACGAATCCAGAACGCTTCGGCACGTCTGATCCTCGACGTCCCCCGACGCAGCCACATCACACTCCACCTGAGAGGCCTACACTGGCTTCCCATCAACAAGAGGATCACCTTCAAACTCCTCATCCATGCACACAAAGCACTGCACAACACCAGACCTACATACCTCAACAACCGTCTCAACTTCCACATCCCCACCCGAAGCCTCCGCTCAGCCACCCTCGCCACAGTTCCCCGTATCCGAAAAACCACCGCCAGTGGCAGATCCTTCTCCTACCTCGCTGCCAAGACCTGGAACGCTCTCCCTACCAGCCTACGACAGACTCAGGACCTGCTGGCCTTCAGAAGACTTCTCAAGACCTGGCTCTTCGATCAGTAGGGCCCTCCCACCCCCCCAGCGACTTGAGACCCTCACGGGTATGTAGCGCGCTTTAGAAATGCTATGATTAATTGATTGATTGATCTTTTACTGCATTTTAAGCTACAAATGCAGTTGTGTCTAATGAGCACAAGCAGCTCTACCAGCAGAGGGCTTGATTCACAAAGGGCGTCCGCACTCACGCAGAGGCCCCATAGCCGTGGGGGAGTCTCCGTCCTTAGGGCGGAACCTCTGCCATCGGTATTCTCATTGTGGAGATTGTGCCCAAAGGGCGGAGACTTCCTTGCGACTGTGGTGAATCAGGCCCAGAGCATGATTTATCATGGGGTCTGAACCCAGAAGAGACTTTGCACTTTGCTGATCATTTATATTTAGCGGCTGCTAAACAGACCTATTGCTAACAAAATATAGAAGCAGGCTTAGTGCCTGTCCCTTTCACCCATTGGTGTTCTTTGACTGACCTCTTTCTGGCATTGGCTTGAGACCTGTCAAGCATGCCTTTGTCGGACAAGTAGAGTATTCATCTTTCACCTAATACTAATGGCTGGTTGGATGAATCCCTCCACCTCCCCTACAGTGCTTTCACAAAACTGCATGAGGGGCTACCTTACAATGTTAGCCCTCTCTGTCCGTTCCTGTTAGTTCCCTCTATCTGTCTTCTTCTAATGTGCTAACACTGCATGCTTTAGGACAGCAGTTGTTAACCTTTTGCCTTCTATGGACCCTAGTTGAATCATTACTGGAACCTGGGGACCCCCACGGAGTCAGTACATAAAGTTGGGGACCCAGCCTAAGCAATTTATATGATTTGAACCTCAAAACAATACACAAAACTACATAAACAACTATGCATCAAATACACACATGATGATATTTTTTATATAATTCCCAAATAAAAATGTATTTACACTTTATTATTTTGCCAATATTATTTACTTTTCTAAAGAGTCGGGACCTGCTAAGTTGGCGTCACGGAACCTGAAATATCCACAGACCACAAGTTAAGAAACGCTACTTTGGCACATTAAACCCAGACCTATTGTCTTTGCCAGTATTTGTTTTATCCTGCTTGTCTTTGTTTCAAGGAGTATAACGGAACCCAGCAGCTTCTTTGTCGGTGGAAGGAGGTGGTAAACCTGTGAAGGATGACCTTTATATCGGGTATTTTGGGGCAAAGAGCCCATCGCCCCGTGATGTCATCATATGTATGCGAAACAGAATCTCCCCTTTTGATTCACTTGAAAGATCCACATGTGATTGCCGAGTAAACAACCAATGCTAAGAAAGGTACATTTGTTTTTGATACAGAGCTGTCTAGTTTATTTGGAACATCATGAATGCGTAGTTGTCATGCCAAATAAACCATGTTCACATATTTTGAGACAACGCACACTTATATCCACACCAGACACAAAGCAAGCTTTATCCCTGCATCAAGTAATGACTCACTGAGACGCCTTCTAAAAGGCTCACTAGTTGAGCTTATCTTTCAAACATCCCAAAAGAAGATTGCAAATAATGAGGCTCTTTTAACAAGCCTGGTTCTTCAACATTGGTTTTAAGATGCCCTTGTGTAGTGTACTATCTTGTCTTTATGCCCTGGAGAATGTAGTCTGGCCTTTTTAATGAGCAACAAAAAAACGAATTGTACCGGAAATCAGAGAAAAAAAACAGGACTCGTTGGCTTAGTTAGGCTCATATTTCACTCGTACAAAACCAGAGAAATTCAGCAGTTATAGTTACCTGAGCTAACTATAACTTGCGCCCCCGCAATCCACTGCTTATGATCTGACTTATTACATCACTCATGACATGGTCAGTGACAATAATAACACCGATTTCTACCCCGGGGCCAGTCTTTTTTTTTCAAATGTGAGGGGGTCCACGCAGCCCCCCTCCCCAAGCCTATTTCGGCCCAGGGGACAGATCTTCATCTTTTTTTTTTTTTTTTAATGATGAGGGCAGCCTGCGCGGCTCCCCTCGACAGGCCGATATTGTCCAGGGGACCTCATTCTGCGGTCCCTGCCAGCTCCCTGTCTTCTTCGGTAGCCGGCATTGCTTTTGGACAGAGGGAGTTGCTAACATGCAGCTCCTTCTGTGCAAAGGCAATTCTGCTCTGCTTCATGGAAGTGAGAGCATTTTTACTCCTGCCAAGCCATAGAAAACTGCAATGTCCATTTCTGGAGCTTGTCCTGGCGGCCCTCAGGGCCATCTAGGGTTCCTGGAGGGGGGGTCACGCGGCCCTCCTCCATTGATCACATTTGTCCCGGGGAGGTGGTGGTCCCCGGGGCCAAGTGTCCTCAATGAACCCACTTAGTGATTTCATTTGTGCCCCAGGGAGGTGGCGGTTCCTGGGGTTGCGTGGGGAGCGGGGGGCCCCTCCACGCATTATTAATGAATATAGCCCTGGGGAGGTGGCGGTCCCCGTGGCTTCGAGGGGGCACGTGGCCCCCTACATATCCTTTGTCTTTAGCCCCGGGGAGGTGGCGTTCCTCGGGGATGTGGGGGTGGCCGTGTGGCCCCCATCATTATTTTTAATTGCCCCCGGGACCAGGCCCACCTTGGGACCTAATTAAAAAAGCGCCGGAACCCGCACTCATTTTTTTAAATTTTTTGGAGAAATTTGCGGATCCACCGCGATTCCTGACAAATCTTTTTTTAAATGATTTTTTTAAGTTGCCTAGGGGGTCAGGGTGTTTCTAGACTGCCCCCTTTTCTTTTCTTTAACATTTTGTTCTTGTGACTTTCTTGTGGCTTGTGAGTCACAAGATGCCAGCATACACTTCCTGGCTTGAAGTGTTGGCAGCCAATCAGGTCTCAGGCACGAGATTGGGTGGGTCGTGGATCCACCATGGCCACAGTTGTATATCTGAGAAATCTTTAAATTTTTCAGCAGCTACTGAACGGATTTACACCTTTGGACCAAGAGCTACCTTTTTCCAAATGTGATGTCATTCTGTTCAGCAGTTCGGACTGTAGCCATGTCTAAAGTTTCCTATGGAAATTAACATGGAGAAAAAGCATTTTGGGACTCCCTTTTTTTTCGGCCCCCGCTTGACAGATCACCATGAAACTTTTAAGACAGCAGCTGATGTGAGTGTCAAACTAGTATTGAAAATTTCACGAAGATTCGTAAAATGCCAGCAAAGTTATTGGCAAATGACAAAACACTCTTCCTATGGAAACTACATTGTAACTATAACTACCTACTGTGCCCAAACGGTACATCATACAGGGAACATTTAGCTTCTTCAAAACCAACGAACAAGGTAGAGAGGACAACTCTGTTTTCAATGCAGCAAGATTTCTCAATTTTATTTTTGGAATCAGGCCCGGCTTCAGGATCCTCAACCTGGGAGGGCCGTGAAAACACATGGATGGGCCATGAATATACATGGGAGAAGCAAGCAAAAATCAACAAAATGTTACCAAATACATAGAAGGTGAGCATTGCTGTGCCCACTATATAAGACGGCCTCCAGCACACCCCCATCAAACTACTGACTAATGGCACTGCTTGGTATTGAAGTTACATGAACTAGAAACTTGGGTTACACACCAAAATCTTTTGTCACTCTTCATCAGACAAAATATCAGCACTGTCTATGGTCGCAAATATTTTAATACTGTGGAACTACAGTATTGTTGCTTCATGGACATTAAAACAACAATTGTTGGACTTGATAGGAACTTATTGGTGAATTAATTTAATGACTGGAGAATTCCATACCATTACAAGCTATCCGGTAGCTTTACAGTAGGACCTCAGTTCAACTAAAGCTTAGCAGTGCCTCTGCTCTAGCTCCTAGTATCTATACTTGTAGGAGGTAGAAACAAGACTGTGTGCTCTCCCTTCTCTTGTCCAGCCTCTATTTAGAACACACTTAGGGGCTGCTTTTGCTAACCATAGCTCTTAATCCCCAAAGTAGGAGTGGAATCAATTTTACAATTCTCAGTTGACACAAT
The DNA here is from genome assembly GCF_964261635.1 of Lissotriton helveticus. Lineage (NCBI taxonomy): Eukaryota > Metazoa > Chordata > Amphibia > Caudata > Salamandridae > Lissotriton > Lissotriton helveticus. Next base: position 271,303 of record NC_136058.1, read on the forward strand.
CATATTGAGCAGAATTAGTATCAGCAGTAAAAACAACAAATACAAATGTTGTAGTATCTGGCACAAAGGTCAAGAAACCAGGGCGGTGGTTCATGAATATTTAAGCATTTGCCAAATTACCAGCCTACAGATACCTTGGACAGTCAACGAAAAGGACAGTCATTATGATCAACGAGCATCACTAAACCTGAAAGCTGCTTCTTAAATATATGTGTTGAACACATTACTTGCTCACATTACAGGCCCACCAGTAAAGCCAATCCTAGATGCTGGAAGGGTCATATTTCTGTACACGTTGGCCTGCGCTGCAGAGGCTTATCCAGGGGAATCCTCAAAGAGGTTGGGCTCTGACCCTTGTAGCTTGCTCAGATCATTCAAGTTACATAACTCAAACTCACAAGAGCAAGTTAGACCCTGGGAATGAAGCTTGAGTTGTCCTAATTTGGCACCAAGACATACATTTAGAGAGGGCCAGATTAAAATATCTGATTTTGTTGGAGTTGCTTGGTCTAATGGCTTGCCCCAAATCCCATGGTATGCATTCATACTTACATACTAACATCATTGGATATGCAGGTGATATGGGGAATTGGATTGGCACATGATGCATTTAAAAAGATACTGACAAAATATCTAAATGACAAACCATATTGAATAGAACTAACAAGTTTGCTAAGACTAAGTCCCAAGGTAAAGCTTCTGACCAAGTCGGTTGATGTATCTAACCCGTGCCCCATCGCGTTCAGCCTGAAATCATGCCTAAATCCCGGCCTATTGCGACCTTTGACTACGATTGGTGCTTTGCACTTTTCAGTGCTATTTTGTCCTAAATGTTTAAAAATTCATATCTCCAGTTCCCTTTGTTATTTTGTTGTCATTTCATTTATTAAATTGTACCCCATTTCCTAATTGGGTTTGGCATTTTTATTGCATGCTATGTTGCTTTATTACTATTTTGGTACTGAATAAATACTTTACACTTTACCTTAAGTTAAGTCTGTCTGCACTGAGTCATAGCTACAAGGGGTTCAAGCTCCGGTTAGTTTAGTGACTTTGAGGGTTCATGCTGACAAGAGTTGTGATTATTCCTCTAAATGAAAGAATCACATTTCTTACAATTATGATGTACATCAAGCGGGGAGTACACAAATACATGTTATGCACACTTAGGCACGGGATATTAAGTGAATTGCCAAGAATCACTCGTTGAGTATAGCCTAAAAGGCAGGGATTTGAACCATATAGGAGACAAATTAGTTTTCACATGAATCTGGTCTTCTTTACTTGATTAATTTCTCACTTTTTGTGGTACCAGGGAAGCCTAACAATTGATCTGTTTAAAACAATGTGGCATTGACAAGAACACAAGAGAATTTGTAGTTGGGAGGGAGATAGGTACTCCTTAATACATTTGGGGAAAACAAATGAATGGTGTAATGTAATGCATACTGGGCCAGCAATCAGCTTAAAACAATAGGAATTAAACACCATTTTACATGAGACTTGTAGTTTATTGCAATAATTACTTGCAAAAAGGCATGGTACATTTTAAGCACTTGAAGCAATAACAGTGATCAGAGCATGGTAGAATTTTAGAAAAAAGGCATATAGGAGAATGATTTGAAAATGCACATAGCAGTACTGAGGTTTTATGATAGTTTGCTGCCTTTTTAGGTCTCGCGCCTAGCGTTGCAGTGCGCAGCACTCCTCGTGCAGCGCGAGACCTCATGTAGGGGATTCTGAAAACTGACCACACGCTCATGCGTGTGGTTTTGTTTACGTCAGATGCTATTGGCTTTTGCGTGCGTTTTTAAATATAAGACAGCACGCCATTGGTGAAAGGCGTGTGCATGTCCCAGCTTCGTTAGAAATGTAACTGCCCACGGCCTATTGGTGTCTGTTACATGCAGCAGCGGCATCTGGTTTTAATTATAAACATGTGTTTATAAGTAGCACGCGTTCGCTTTGCTGCCGCGCTCCCTCGCTCCCACTCCTCTGTGGTGCGCGCGGACCACTAATTTCGATTCCGTGCTTGTTATTAGTATCACTGGGCAGTTTGGACATACAGTGCGCCCGTGGAGCCACGGAACAGCCTGCTGCATCACCAAACACAAAGGAACGTTTAGTAAACACCAGAGGCACACGGGAGGCCACTGGAATGCCACCCGCAGCGCCACTATTATTGGGTAATTTGTTTCCTAAACACGTAAAATGACAACCGAATCAAGGCTGCTTTGTGTGGGTAAAAGTACAAGTCTCCAGCTAAAAGCCTGGCACGCTTCGGTATTTAGCAGCAATCAATCCTGGTGAAGTCTTTTAAGAGTGTCCTGGCCCGCCCTCTTCCTTATTCTGAGCAGTGCGGACATCAGACGCACGGATGAAGTTTTTTGGTATCTATTTTGCAGTTTTAAACAGCGCGAACGATTTACATGAGCACTAGCCTACGTCACACAAGGTTAGATTAATGTTTTTAAGGCACAGGGAGATTACATGATTTGCCCAGAATCACATGATATCACTGGTTTCTATTCAGTGCTTGTTATTAGTAACACTGGGCAGTTTGGATGTACAGGGCGCCCGTGGGGTCACGGAATCTAAGACAGCCTGCTGCATCACCAAACACAAGGGAACATTCAGTAAACACCAGAGGCACACCGGAGGCCATTGGAATGCTGTAAAGCATATCCCAGCGCACTTTGTACCCATGCCTCACTTAAACACATTTGCAACTCTTCCCAAGCACCGAACAAAGCCAGCCCGCTCCTGTTTCTAATTGATCCACAAAACTTCCCCCTCCACTGTCCTCTACTTCATTCTGAGATGGGCTCTCCTGGGTGCGAGAGAGAGCATCTTTCATAGGGAGGTAAGGCCTACTTGTAGCAAGCAGAGATTTGTGTGAAAGCAAGCTTTTCAAAATTGTCTATTTGCCACAGTGCTTCAGGAAATATGGGAAGCAGTGTGAGGCAATTTGGTATTAACGTCGTGTGGCTTCTGCCAGCAAAAGTGATTAGGGCTTTTGCTCACACTAAATAAAGTCCAAACACATTTTTTTACAACTTTTAGAAATTGTGGAAGAGGTATAAATGACCAACGTCCAGTGCCTTTATTTTGAAGAGCTGTAAATATAATTGCAATGCCACGGACTGCAGCTGGGTAGACCGCATGACATCCCCGCGCTGCATTCCACAATACCTTCACAGCAGTGAAACCAGCCCGTTATGCTCCATTTATTTCTCCACATATCCCGCTCACTCACCCTGGCCATACAAACATTTACAATGAAATAGGTTTCGCATTACTAAAAATTTGAGATGTTGGTGTTGCAAATTATAATGCAACTCCAATAGATCAGACTTTCAGTAATGCGAGACCTATTGCATTGCAAATGCTTGTTAAGGGAGCAAAGGCTGAAACACACTAAGAGCCTGATTTAGATCTTGGAGGTAAGGGTACTTTGTCAAAACCGCAACGGGGTATCCATGCCACCAAGAATGCAGTTTGCTCCCCCACCCCTCCCGTATTTAGTGGCTGGCGAACCTTGGTTTAACCGCAGCCGAGACTACTCTGTCCCTGTCGTGATTAAACTCTCTTATGGTCTTGTGGCATAAGGGCCGTCGGAGGCAGGCCTGAAATTCTGCCCACCTAATTTAGATGGTAATTAGAGGTCAGTTTCACTGCCCATCACTGACAGGAAAACCCTGGTGGTAAGAGGCAGTGGAAACTGCTAAATGCCCCCCTCGCAATGGGAGTGGACTCCCACAGCGATGAAAACATACCAGAAAATGCTTCCAAGAAGAATATCCCACCTCAGGATTTTCTTTTTGACAATAAAAAGAGAAGAGTTTGGTGCAGGGCTCCGTCATGTTGACGGAATCCTGCAGCAAACTGCAAAAAAACATTGACGGGAACCGCCGTGACAGCAGTTCCAGCCAATGCTTTAGAAATGACTGCCAGCTTGGTGGTCATTTCTGAATTAGGCAGCAGGATCTCTGTCAAGGGCAACAGAGTATTATATACTCCGTCTCCCTGATGGAGAAACAGGCCGCCCACCCATATATAAATCAAGCCAAGTCACATGCCAGGCAACAATATGATTCAGTATTCCATGACGTTATTGATTCTGACCAACCTCTATTAAACTTTCAGAGACACTGTTATTCACAATTGTCTATATTATTCCTAGGCAATCCTTAAACCAACCAGGGGAGAGTTGCCAGATAGAAAAAGAATGCCGAGCATTATACACATAATATGCAGGCAGCAGCTTAAGGTCCTTACGGAATATTCATAAGGGAAGAAACTGTTGCTATTTTTCTCAGAGACCACCCTTTTAATTGGTAGTTTACTGATTAAAGACTTGACATGACAAATCTGCCCCTCACTGACATTGAAAGTGCCCCATCCTTGTGAGCTACTAAAAAAAGCATGGAATTTGTTAAATCAAAAAAGTGCTTTCCCCTCAGCTCTCATGTGACTGAAACACTTGGCACAAAGAACTTGCTGCCGGCACACGTCAGACATTAAAAAAGAATATGAATAGATACACTTCGGCCTCTAAATGGGCCTGGGAAGGTCCAGTGGGCTCCCGTGGGTGGGCCAGGCCCATGTGGCCCACCCTCTAGAACCGGGCCTGTCTGGAATGATTGTAGTTCAACCCCGTGTCAAGGGTAGTAAGCGCTATATAAATCCAACTCTATGGTGAGAATAGTGTAAATGTTTTGTCGCCTTCGCTAAATTGAACATCAATCAGAAATCTCCTCCTCATGGATAGTCGCAAGTGCAGGGAGGCTGGTGCTCTTTGCCCCAGTCCCAGGACTTTAAGTGGGACGAAAAGGTGGGGGAGGCTCTAAAAGGGGCAGCGTCTATGTAATTAAGGGCGTGGCTTAAACACATCAACTACATTTCTGTGTCATCCAACTACTATTTTGGTTTCTCCAGCATTCTGTTATTGCATCCTGATATATAACACAACAACTGACATACACCTAAAACCAGCCAGGTCCATGGGCTTTGTCAATGATTGTTTTCAGTTTAAGATACATGAGGAACAACAATGATTTTGTTGTAAATAATATTTAAAAAAATGTAATTCTGAAATTGTGAGACTGTTTATTAAATATTACTGAGGCCTGTGGAAGAGGCAGTGGTCTTCAGGGTGTCTCAATCACTTCTGTTGTGTTCACTCTACGTTAGACAGGTGCAGCCATTTCTTTCCCCACATCTCGTCCATCTGCATATCTCAAACTTCACCTCTTTGCTTTTCAGCACCTTCTTTTCACTCTCTCCTGGATGCACTTCCTTGCATCTCCTTCACTTTACCAACCCCTAAACACACCCACTCACCTGTAAGCACTGCAATTTATTTTACTTTTGCCTTGTCTATATTTTGACTACCATATACCTCCTTCACACATATTTGCCAGGAATCACAGATGCAACTTGAATAGGCGACCATTGCTCTGTGGGATCTGCAGAGAGGCCAAGGATTAGATGACCATGTATTCTCCAGAATACCTTTTTGACTTAGCGTCAAGCACTGTGAGCTCGCACTGCCTTCTGCATCACCACCAGAGCTCTCAACTGTGGCCCCTTGTAAACATCTGGGGCAACACAGTTCAAAGTAAGCACTATACTAGAGTAAAATGATACACGATGATGCGTACTTAAACATAACATCCTGGAAATAGCTAACACATTTAGGATTAGCAGGATCACTTAAAACGTGAAATATTAACAGAAACTAAATCGCTGACCTGGATTAAAATATATTTTTTACATTTATTGTTCACAAATCGATCAGTGTTTGTACCAGTAAACTTAAAGACATGACTATAGTGCCCAATAGGTACCTGTTTCAATGTCCGTTATACTTACTACCGGGTCTGTGACCCAGAAGGACCCCCCACCCCCCCCCCCCCCCCCCCGCTTAAAGTCCTGCCTACTCCCACACTTACTGGGACCCCAGATTCCTATTACATCTGTTTACATAATAAATAATAAAACAGACTTGAACTGTTCATGCAGGAGACAGTTAACAAGGTGACACCACTAGGTGGAGCCAAATACTACCTTGTCAATTCCCCCAGTTTACTTGATTCCTTAATTATGAGCTGTAAATTTGATAGGAAACCATTAATGGTCCCACAACATGTTTGCCCCCCTGGCATCACAAAACCTTCTAACAGGCTGCTTGTGAGTTGCTTCGCATGAAGGGGCATATTTACAACAAAGGGGGAAGAAACGCAGGACTGCACCATATTTACTAGAATGTGGTGCAGCTCTGGGTTTCCCCCTGTACTGGCGCTAACTTTAGATGCCTAGCGCCAAGACATAGTGCAAGGGTGCATATGTTGAGGGGAAGATTGTTGATGTGCAGGAAGGTCCCCTTTCCTGCACATAAACAATCTTTAAATGCTGTTTTGTAACTTGTATGTGCGCTGCTTTATGCAGCACACATAGAAGTTGCAAAACCACTCTACTTTGTGGTTGTAAGTGTATTGTCTGTGCTTTAAGACTGTGTGGGAAGTATTTCAATGTTGGGCTTGATGACCAACGCCAGACTCAGGAATCAAAAGCAGCCCTAGCAAAAATGTTCAAATTATCCCCGCACCGCACCCGTTGTCTTCTCATGCAACCTCCCTCACTCCATCCACTGTGTTCCTTCTCCCTCTCTTTATCTCTCTCTTGAAGTCTCCCTGTATGGGTTGCAGCTATCCTTGGGGAGCTGGGGAAAGTGACACAGGAGCAGGAGTGGAGCTGGGCTCTCAAAGCCAGCATCTAAGGGCTCCAGCCCACTGAGGAAATGCCAGGTGGAAGAAAGGCCTGTCCGGCCCTGGTGATGGCCATAGAAGTGGGGTTATTGTGTTATGGGATGCAGTACATGGCAGTGTGATGGTTGAAAAAGTGTGAGAGATTGATCTGCAAACTCTTTGTGGTATGATGGCAGCTCTGGTCAGCTTCGATTTGCCTTTTACTGTGTGGGATTTTTTCATTTTATGTTCTCAGCCACATTTCCCATGAAGACTGTGCAGGAGGTCCTCCACCCTGAAATCTTATGGCTCTGGGGGAGGTAACAGATGTAGAGGAAGAGTGAGGCGGTCCGCCCACATTGACAGCTTTACAGTTCTCTTGATATGATTCCCCTTATGAGACATCAAATATGGAGATTTGCCAAGATGCACCGAGTTATAATCCACATTTTTAACATGCAAATTATAGGATGTTGGTGCTCACAGTGTGTGATTATTCAGGGCCTGCATATGAACCATGTCATAGACAGTCATGAACCAGCAATGTGTGGGAGATCTCTCCTGGAAAGTGTCAGGGAGATTGTGACATGAAAGGAAAAAGTGTCAGAAACCTGAAGGTGTTTCTGATATCAAAGGAACAGTAGTGCTGGGAGGCGAAAAGGAAGACAGGGGGGCCATTTCTCAAATATATTTATAGTTCTGCACCTGCAGATTTAGCTCCTTGCAAGCCTGAACATTTAGGAATATCAGGAATTCACAAAGGGTTCTATGTGGACTCCTGCGGCCCTGCACGAGTTTCTAGTTCATAACATAACAAATACAATTAGGGAATTGTCATTCCTGCTGTACAACTGCACTTTTTTGTCTCCGCTGGGAATACCATTTTCCCTACGGTGAGCCTCTGTCCTTACACCCTCACCAATATTGAAGCTGTACCCTTCTTACTTCCACCTTGTCAAGGGGTTTACTCCTGCCCTTGAATGGAGTAAATCTCTGACCACTTCCAGGACGAAAATGAATCAGAAAAGCATTGTGAATACTCCCTCATTTTTGATTTCCCCACACTTCCAGGGCTCCCCTGACATATAATGCCAACTCCTCAGCCCCGGAGTAGTATCGAGACAAGAATAATATCACGCATTAGGAGTTCAAATGATGCATGGATAAATGGATTTACAAGTCACAGCTCCTCTTCTGTGAATTCTTTACTATAGTAAATCAAGCCTTTTGCTCTTAAACTTGAATGTGCAAAATGGCTTTATGAATCGAGCCCCCAGAATTGACCAACTCAGACCTTTTGCACCAGAGCTTCCCCAGGGGTTGTAAAGAACCTACAGCCTCAGATCTCACACAGCACAGCGATCTGATATCAAACAACTGTTCTGTGAAAGCAACATTGTGTATATCTTACAAAAGAAAGATTTAGAAAGCGAAGCCACCCCTCAGGTATCACAAATCCTAGAGCTATTTAGACAGCAGACCCTATATCTCAGGTTTTGTAAACCTTCCATAGGCCTAAGACAGCAGAGCTACCCGCCAAGTGTCACAGACAGTGCAGGTGTTGGCTTTAGCAAACAGAGCTTTCTCTGAGGATACACAAATATTCTATGTTGTAGACAACAGAACTGTGCCTCAGGGGACATAGAACGTATAGGTTTTTGCAAAAGTCAGCAGAGTTGCCTTAAGGTTGTAGAAAATGTATGCTTTTTGGGTTCTGGTGCTCAGCAGCGGCTCCTAATCATCAACACCAGCGCTTTTCATGAGCACCAGTCAAGAAAACATTTACATTCATTTAGAACAAGGACTCCTGAGGCGGAAGCCGGGAGTTTAGGGCTACGATTTTAAAATTGAAATTGATTATTTAGCTAGCACTAGCACTCTTTTAAAAAATCACGCATTTGCACTTTTGATATTTTAATCTGTTTCCCCCCCTCGCCGCACTTCCCTACCTGTGGGGCTTTCTCTCTAGGGATTATCGGGGCCTTAGGGAGCCGATTTGGGGCTTCTGCTGACCACCGGCCTCGATCCCTCTTGGCGCAGATTGTGGGCGCCATCTTGGGGGAGGACGAGGACAGCGCTCTAGTGTCCGGCCGATTGGGGGCCCACACACTATAAAATGAATCCCTCTTCCCGTCCGCGCAGCGGGCGGGCGCAGCGGGTGCGCCGGAGGCGCGCCAGAGGCAAGCCCGTCTGTGCCCGTCCGTGCCAGACTGGGCCATGGGCCAGAAACGCTGGTCGACTCCCCGGGTCATTGTACGACCTATACGCGGGAGAATCTACTGCATTTAAAACCTATGCTTAACCCCCCAGAACATCAGATATTCAACCCAGATGATCCCTGGCCGAGAGGCTATGACCGGGCGGGGTCCACGCTGGAGAAGAACAACGTCGGTAAAAACACGGCCACACTCACTATGGCACTCCTAAATTGTAGGTCCCTTTCAAAACATGCTGTCGAAATAAATCTTCTGGTCCAAGATCTGGAACTGGATCTATTGTTTTTAACCGAGACATGGTTGTCACCGAATTCTGGAGCTGATATTGTCATGGCATTGCCAGACGGCTTTATCATGCAATGTCAACATAGACCCCACGGAAAATGGGGTGACCTAGCGATAATGCATAGAGACAGATTTGGCTGTAGAATATCAGAGGGTGGTGTTAAGGACTGTGAAAGCACTCATTTCTATTTGCAAATTTCACCAAATAAATCTCTATCAGGCCTATTAGTATATCGTCCACCAGGCAGTCCAGGTCAATTTATAGGTTCACTCTTAGAGAATACTATTGCCTTAGCCACCACTGCACCTAATTTCATCTTATTAGGAGATCTACATTTTCATTTTGACGACCCTTCTGATAAGGGGGCTATGGATCTTAAGCTAGAGCTGAAAACTATGGAGCTGGAGCTAAAAAATGAAGATGCCACACACATAAAAGGGCATCTTCTTGATCCTACATTTACAAATGCCTCACATTTGGTATCAAGGCCCTCCCTCCCTCTACCCTGGTCTGACCATTTTCTGGTCCCATTTGAATGGCAAATTAATTTGGACCTCCCACAGATACAGGCGCCACGTACTTTAGAGAGAGTGTGGTCCAAACTCCCTTTGGAAAGCTGGATCAACAGACTGGAGCAGACAATTCCCCTGTCTGATCCAGATCTCGTAGAGGCGGATCTAAACCTCTTAAACTGGCTCAATAGTTCCCTCGACTCCGTTCTGCCAAAGAAAACAGTGGAAAAGAAGAGCAGGGCTTTTAAAACCCCTTGGTACACCCCTGAACTCCGAGATTTAAGGAAGAATTGTAAGAAAGCCGAGCGGACTTGGAGAAAAGATTGGGCCTCTCATAATAAATCAGAGTATAGAGCAGCCATGAGGACCTACAAATCATCCCGGAAACTGGCCCAAGCCACTTATTATGAGGAGAAAATTAGAACCTCCTCTAATTCATCCAGAGAGACATTTAAAATCGTTAAAGACCTCCTCAAAGCACCAACTCCTCCGACGGTGCAAGTGGCATCGGAAGCTAGGTGCAATCAATTGGCCGCTTTCTTTGAAAACAAAATTCAAAATATACTCAAAACTCTGCCGCAGAGCGACCAAGCCTCTGACTGGGCTCACTCTTTGGCCCCTTCTTCCGGTCCTCGCCTTGACTCGTTTGCCCCGATTTCAAGAGATGACCTCCTAAAAATTTCGCACACCATAAAGAGTGGCTCTCCCAACGACCCTGCTCCCATGCATATTATGAATCAGGTAGCCGCTACCACCACCCCAATAATCACAGACCTTCTCAATGCCTCCTTCACTCAGGGAATTGTCCCGCCAGCTGGAAGCGGGCCATGGTTAAAGCGCTTCTTAAAAAACCTGAGCTCGACCCCGCAGAGTTGGCTAATTTCCGACCAATCTCGCTACTGCCGTACATCAGTAAAACGGCAGAAAAAATAGCCAATCAGCAGCTGTCTTCTTTCTTAGAAAGGAATAAGCTGCTTCGTAATTCCCAGACTGGTTTTCGCCCAGGGCAGGGACAGAGTCCGCCTTATTAGCAGTCGTAGAGGAGGCAAGGTGCATTTTGGATTCAGGGGGATCAACGTTGGTGATCCTCCTGGATCTGAGCGCTGCTTTCGATACGGTGGACGATAAAATCTTAATCTATCGTCTGAGCAACTTGGGAGTGTCAGGTACAGCGCGGCAATGGCTCACATCTTTCTTGGAGAATCGTACCTTCCAGGTTTGGGAGGGAGCAGCACGCTCCAAGATAACCCCCCTCGAGTGTGGGGTCCCACGGGGCTCATCACTGAGCCCTACCTTATTCAATGTTTATATGGGCCCCCTCGAGGATGTGGTGAATCCATTTGGGATTAAAATAGTCACATACGCCGACGACACCCAACTGGTTGTCTCGCTCTCCCAAGAAAAACACTGCGCGGAAAATCTTCACACCTGCCTCTCAGAAATCCATTCGTGGATGAACGGCTCATGTCTCAAATTGAATGGGACTAAAACAGAGCTTATGTTGCTAGGCCACCATATAACATCCTTATCAAATTCCATCGGGCCTGCCTGTCTGGGACCTGCACCAACCCCAAAGAATTAACTAAAAAGTCTGGGAGTATGGCTGGAGCAGGACCTGACATTTAAGACCCAAGCAAAAAAGACAGCGGGCATCTGCATAGGGCTACTTCGTTCTGCTCGGAAAATACTTCCCCTATTGCCAGAGCTCTCAAGGAGGCTACTTATCCAGGGTCTGATTTTATCGAGACTGGATTATAGTAACGCTCTCCTCCTGGCAGCCCCTGAATCTACAATTAACACTCTTCAACGAGAACTCGGCAGCGAGACTCCTTACTGGTACTTCGCGCAGATCGTCAGTCAGACCGGCACTCAAAGCCCTCCATTGGCTACCAATTCGTGAAAGGGTCAAATTTAAGGCCCTATGTATCGCTCACAAGTCCCTGCAGAGGAACAGACCCCCTATTTTAAGGTATTTTGTTCGCCCGTACAAGGCCACTAGATCGCTTCGCTCCAATCATGCCAATCTGGCAATTGTTCAGAGAGTGAGGCGGACTCGGACTGGGGGTCGCCGCTTTTCAGTGAACTCAGCGACCTTGTGGAATGCTCTTCCACCCAGGATTCGGATGGAGCCGAGCCATCCGAAGTTCCGAAAGCTTCTTAAAACCTTCCTGTTTCCCCTGAACCCCTAGCCGCTGGCACTGTCTCTGGTATCCCTTGTTCTATAGCGCTGGGACGCTCCCGGGCAGCCATGCGCTCTATAAATCCAATTTCATTTCATTTCATTTCATGGTAGGCAGGGGAGATTAAGTGTTTTGCCCAGAATCACAGGATGTTGAGCTGACGGCGAGACTCGCACCTGGTTCCCCAGCTCCGGCCATTATGCCACATCATTTCCGACACTTCATAGTTAGTAGTTGGTTCTGTTTTAGGTGATGCTAACAGGAGAAATGGGCTGGTGCAAGCTGCCTCCGAACGAGAGCGCCAGCACTTATTTTATTTACAAATTAGAAAACACTGAATAAATAAATAAATAAACCTTTGCGGCTGCTAAAGATCTGACAGTCATAGGCCTTAAAAAGCAGAGCTGCTTACCTCCTAACATTGCTTAGATTGGATGACTGATTAAACATAAATTAGACGATTAGAATGCAAATATATATGTATAACTCAGTAATATGATCGAGAGTGTCTTTGTGGGTGAGCCAGAACAGAGACATACAAAAGGAAGGAGCTGCATAGGTGTAAAGATGATCATGAGCCTTGAAGTAGTGAAGATTATTTGACTGTAGATCTGTATGGCACCCAGAGAGCTGGTGATATCCGCCTGCCTGCGATGATCCAGTTGACCGCGACGCGAATTCTACTGCGGTGCGGGAATTCTAATCAGTGGGCTTTCAGCCCTCATCAGCCAGGATAGCTTGGCTTAGCAGTGGCATGGAGAGCACGGGACCCATGACTGGGCATACCCGTCATGCACAAAGAACAATTGATGGACAGAATGCAGAACAATGTCATACATTCACCCCAGTACAGAGATCTAGGCCTAAATCCCGTGCTCTCCATGCCACTGGAGTCAAGCTATCCTGGCTGATGAGGGCTGAAAGCCCGAAACCGGTCCTAGGATGGTTGTTTCCAGTCCAGGGAGGACCGGCCTGGCAGTTCAGGCTGGACTGTTCCCATTGGGTGCAGGGTCAAGACTGATTTGCATATGTCTGGGTCCAAACTGGAATGACATTGTGAGCAAAAACATGATGGATTTAACCCAGATCTCTTGACTGGGGGTGAATGTTTTGATTTGTTCTGCATTCTGTCCATCAATTGTGTGTATTTTATTATCTTAAAAAGAGCCGCTCTGCCCACAAGGGACAATGGTAGGGCTCGCCAGTTTTGCACATCCATATGGAGTCTCTCTAACTGTGGGGTAAGATTTCTCTCGGAACAACTGCTGGTTGGACAATCTGAATGCCCAGGTAATTGAAGCCTTCCATGACTATGGGTGCTGCACTCTTTGCTGGCAACCTCGGGGGGAGGCCCGACAGTGGGAACACCACTGATTTGGCCCAATTTATAGCTTATCACGAATAGCTCCCAAATAGCTCAAAAATATGAAGTACTGTGGCGATAGAATGATAGGGCCTCGCGAGATCCAACAAAATATCTTCAGCATATAACTATATGCGATCTTCCCATCCCCGCCCCCGGAGCCTCAATGCTCCATATCATAGGATCCTTCCTGATCCAGTGCACCAGTGGCTCCAAAGCCAAGGCAAATAATAAGGGAGACAGAGGGCAACCCTTCCTCGTACCCCTCCGTAAGTGGAACCGTCTTGACAGCACACCATTAACTTGCACCTGAGCTAACGGGCCTCGATAGAGCAGTCTAACCGATTTATAGAAGTTTGGGCCAAAGCCTAACCTAGTCAGCACCGCAAACAAATAGGGCCATTCAATACTGTCGAAGGCCATGGAGGCTTCGAGCGCCATCAGAGATGTTTGCTGACCAGAGGGGTCCTGTGTCATGTGCAGCACTCCATACAATCTGCACAGGTTATGTCGGGTGCTTCTGTTGGACATAAAGCCTGACTAGTCCTTTTGAATTAATTTGGTAATCACTGGTATCAGCCTATTTGCCAAGGTCTTAGCCAACACCTTCACCTCAACCTTAAGGAGGGAAATTGGCCTGTATGAGCTGCACTGATGTGGGGGCCTTCCTGACTTGTGTATAACCACAATCGTGGCCACTCGCTGATCGACTGGCAAATACCTATTACTTAGTGGTTGCACTATTTTGAAAGCTAGGCCCCTATATAGCTCAACAGGAAGGCCAATGGGGCCTACTGCGTTTCCCGCTTTTAAGGATCCCAATGATGTCGACAATTCTTCCTCCGTTATCTCAGCTTCTAAGGCCTCACAAGTCTTTACCGACACTACTGGCAATGAGAAATCTCTCAGTAACTCATCACAGTCACTTTCAGATCTCGTACACACTGGCGAATAAAAACCCTCATAATAAGAAGCAAACGCCTCCGCGATGTCTACACTAGAGGCTTGGAGTGTGTCATCCTTTTCCTTAATACATGCCCATGACCGCTCTCTATTGTACTTCTCCAGCCAGGCTAGCAGCCTGGATGCCTTATCCCGAACGTCGTACTGACGCAGGTCCAAAGCATGATGCAGGTCTGCGTGTCCTCGCGCTTCAGCTTCCTCCTCGATCCAAAGTACTTCTTGCTCTAAGGACTTCATGTGCCTTACCTCCTCCTTCGTTTGACCCCTATAAGTGCCTGAGATTGACCCCTTACCACTGCCTTGTAGGACTCCCAGAATGTTTGATATGAGTCTACCTTTCCCGCATTCTGTTATATTAATTGTTATGTTAATTGTTTTATTAAGTGCGTCTGTTACACTTGGGTGTCCTGGCGCTATCTGCTATCCTGAGAAGGGGAGAGATTAAGAATGAGACTAGAACAACCAAGTTTTGAGCATTCTCCTAAATGGTAACACATCCGTACAGTTCCTCAGGTAAAAAGGAAGCTGGTTCCACAACTTTGCAGCACCTACCACAAAGCTTTTCCCACCCCAGCGAGCTTTTTTCACTGGTGGGACTCTCACCAATTTTTGAGCTGATGAGCGTAAGGGCCTAGCTGGTTGATACCATTGTAGTTGATGCTGTAGATAGTGTGGTCCCTATTTCTGGAGTGACTTAAAAACGAGACACAAGGATTTAAAATATACTCGCTGCCTCACTGGCAGCCAATGAAGTCTGCGGATTTCACTAGAGATCGGAGAGAATTTTGGTATGCCAGATATCAGTCTAGCAGCAGTGTTCTGCAGCATCTGGAGTCTATGCAACAGCCTCTCTTGAATGTTTAAATAGAGGCTGTTGCAATAGTCCAGTCGTGACATGATCAATGCCGTAACCACCGTCTGCCGACTCTCCTTGGGAAGAAAAGGAAGAATTTTCTTAGTGGTCCTGAGGGTGAACATAGTCGATGACACAATGGCATTGACCTGCCTTTTCATGTCCTATCTATCATCCAAGTACACTCCCAGATTTTTCACTTGTGTAGAGGGTGAAGGCAGGGGTCCCAGGGAGTCAGGCCAACATTCAGGGGTCCACAGGTTAACATCATTCCCAAATAAAATAACCTCAGTCTTGCCTGAGTTCAATTTAAGGCAATTACTGGAGATCCAGGATCCTACTGCTTCCATACAATCATGTAGCTTGTGGCTCACTGTCCCTTCAGATCCTGGAAGAAGTGATACCACTATTTGCGTATTCTCCTGGAAATACAAATCCATTCCCTCCCGGACCTTGTCTCTCAGCACTGGGTCCCTCAGTCGCCATGGATCTATTCCCAGGAATGCCCCCTTATTGGCATGTGGACCCTGAATTGTGACCCCCACCTGGGAATGGTCGTAGACGCCCCTGGTCATATGCATAGGTGCTAGAAACTTCCCCATCCTATTACTCTGCATGAATAGGTAATCTATCCTAGAGAACGAGCCATGGAGTGCTGAATAGTATGTGTATTGTTGCTGTTGGGGGTTTCACACCCGCCAAATGTCTACTAACCCCAGAGAGGTCAGGCAACTAAAAAGGAGTCTATCACCCCCCTGCCCTATTGGTGTACTCGAGCGATACAGCTCCGGATCTAAGACTACTTTTACATCACCACAACCAAGTGCCCACCGGGAGCCCTATGAGGATTTTACTAATTGTTGGGGAAACTATCTTCTGGAGCCTCGGGGAGCATAAAACGAGCAGAAGTTTATGCTTCTTTCCTACCATCTCCCCGCCACAGTCACACAGCAGCCAGCTTCGTCAGACCAGATCCCCTCTATAATGAACGGGCATGGAGTCCACAGCAGTATCCCTCTCCTCTGTCATCTGATGTGTACCCAGAATGTGCCACTAATCTATATCCAAAGCGATCTAGCGCCTTGTATTTGTTCCCTCTAAGGTGTGTCTCCTGCATCATTATGATGACTGGGGAGTGCCTCTTAATATGTTGTAGGACAAGAGTGCATTTAATCTAATTTTCCAGATCATTCACATTCCAGGTCCAGGTCTGGCGTTGCGCTGAGCTATCTACTGTCTTAGGCATGGTCCCAAAGTCCGTTGCGTGCTTCACCCCTCATCCCCACCATTTTTGCATGCATGGTATACCCCTTTTGGTCTTAAGCTAGAAACATCAGAACAAGTAAGAGAATTTGAACAATACCCCAACCCCCTCCTCCCTGCAACCCATCTTGATGAGTAGAAACCCCCACCTCCCCAACATGCAGAGTGCCTGTCGCCCTAACTGTGTAATGGTAACAAATAATGAGGGTGCGCGCCAGCTGGCTGGAAATAACATCATGTACTTGATGTTTTGATCCCTGGCACTGTACTTGGAGCGTGAAGTCAGGAAAGAAGCGGATCGTGGCATTTTCATGTTGCAGATCCCCATGTTGGCATGCCGCATGTAGGATTGCTTCTCTATCCCTATAGTTGAGCAAGCGCGCTATTATTGTAAGAGGGGGGCTCCCGGTCGAGGCCACGGTCCAAGGGCGCGGTGCGACCTCTCGACGGAGAAAAAATCTGACAGACGTTTCGGCTTCAGTTTATTCAAGATCAGGTCTTCTAAAAATCTGTCCACTGACGGTTCCTCCCTACCCCCAGGCAATCCCACCACTCAAATGTTGTTACGACATGCTCTACCCTCCTGGTCATCTAGCCGGGCCAGGATGTAGGCTGGTTCTTGGTCAACTTCAAGACCTGCTCTTCCAGAAAGGTAGTCTTGGATTGTAATCCGCCAATGTTGGACTCTGCCAAAGTCATCTTATACGCCATCTTCTGGAAGTCTGCTCTAAGCAGGTTACCTCTTCAGTGACGAGTCCAACTTCGGTTCCGGGGTCCCTCGTAACTCAGTTATTGCCCGCATTATATCCTTCAATGAGGGGTCTGGGGCAAGATCGTACCCTTTAAGCATCTGTGTTCCCCCCGCTGCACCCTCTTCACGACCCATACTGACGGTGTACTTGTCGATTTGGTTTGTTTGGCCCGCTCCTACTCCTTTTATGCACCCCACCCGGGAGCTCTGTGATGTTTTCAATAAACTGGCCTCTCCCCTGTCCCACGTGCGCCAAATCGGAAACACCTGGTGGTTGCGTCTGTACCACTCCAGCTCTTGGGCGCAGGGCTCTTCAATGGCGTCTCTCGTGGAAACGTAAAACTCTACTCTTCTATGTCACCTTAGAATCTCACCCACCCCAGCCGGGGCACCTCAGGATCGCTTGGTATTGTGGCCTCCTCGGGCAGGCACAGCCTTCCATTGTCTGGGCCCACCACCGCCCCTCTGTGACTGTGGCATATTCAGTGTCTGGTGCAGGCTCTAGTTCCCTCCAAGTGTCCCCGGCACAACCGTTGGGCCTCTCAGCACCCACAAGGGCCCAGGGGAGTCACTATCATTTGCCCTTCAGGCTCACTGGTTGGGCAGCCACCTCTTTAAGCACACTCCTTGCGCTGTCGAAGCGAAAGTTCCTGAGCCACCGCTCTCTAAGCCCCCTCCCCGAACGGTTCGGACCTCTTCCCTTGGGCTCATACCTGCTTCTGTTTTGCTCGCGGTCGCCGCCACATTGATTAATGGTGAAGGAGGGAGAGAGACGGAGGGGGCCGGCACCTTGGCCCCGGCCGCACCGGCTATATGTATCTCTCAAGCTCCCTCCGACCGCGGCGGGCCTGTCACGGAGCCTCAATGCGACTGCCATATCAAATGTCCATTAAGCTGCGTCTCTCTACCGACGCTTGTTGCTTGTCCTGACGCCTCGAAGATCACAGGTGTGGGGGCCCCCTCCCGCTGTATCTCCACACACAAAAGAGCTATTTGGCCGCAGCCGCTGTCTCGGGCCGCAGCTAGCGCTCGAGTCCGCGAACCCGGGCTCCGCTGTTATTAGGCCCAACGGGGCGGTGCCATGTTACCAGCTCCAGCTCGCGCGGCCTCCGACTGTGTCCTCGGTCCGTCGCCCTCCGTCTGGCCTGCAGTTCTTCAGAGAGGTCGCCGTTGCTCATTGACTTCTCCTACCTCAAGTTTGCACTCAAAATAGCAGGATAATGGCAGATATTATGGTGGCTAGCGCAGCTCTTTCAGGTTGCGGCCATCTTAGCTGGCTGCTGACCACGCCCCCCCAAGATGACCATGTTTGATCCTCACCAAATTCACTAATTGTTCAGTTTTCAAGGTGAATAAAAGGTAACAGGGAACATCCTTTTTAGGTATCACAGTAATCTGAGGTGTGTGGACAAAATATTGAGGTTTTCATATCGAGAGACAGAACTATCGAGATAAAAATATTGTGATACAAAAATAATATGATACAGAAATATCGATGTCAAGAATATCGTTTTTTTGGTAAGTACTATTGTTGTTGAGAATAGCATTGGTGGTAAAATCAATTTAAAAAATATAGTTGTGAAAAATATAGTTTTTTAAATTATTTATTCTTTATTTATTTATAAAGTTTTTAAAGTGTTTAAGGTTATATATTATTTTTTTTTATTAGTTTTTATTGATTTTCCAATAACATCAGGCAAATATCACAATATTACAATTATTGTGCTTATAAACCTGCCACCGCTTCTGCCTTAGAGTTCTCTTAACGTGTCCAAGGTCCATGACCCACAATGACATTAACTATAATCTTACGGGCCCCCCCCATCCCAGCAGTGTATTGTCCATGTGCTCTCTTGCTCTATCAGTTCCGGATAGCAATCAAAAACAGAATTAAGCAGTACAATAACTTAATAATATAATAGAAAAATGAAAGCCCGTCTAACCCCCAACCCCTCCCCACCCCTCTCTTGTCACCGGTGTGCCCTAGATACTCAATGCTCATAAATGTAGAAGCATCAAACCCCATTCGTTATAATGCTCCCAGTAATAGCATCACAATACAGGTAGACCCACAACTATCAGATTCCAACTAATATACCACAGGGTATGCACAATATCACTCTACTACTCCTGTGAGCCTTGGCGATCCCGTTGATGCCCCCAAGGCCGAACCGTCTCTAAGTCCATCTCAGATGCCTGTAATGCAGCCACCAGTGCTTCCCATGCCTTTGCTGCCTCCAGTGTTTTTTCATTATTGGTGCACGTGGCCTGTTGGAACCTGAGTGTGCTTTCGCTCTGCGCCCATTTGAGTAACTCCGCCCTCCACCTCCCGATATTGGGCCCTCGTGCTGATTTCCAGTGTGCAGTGATCTCCTTCTTAGCCAGCAACAAGCTTAGATCTATAAACTTGCTTGTCACTTTTGTTTTAGAGGTGTACGGAAACCAGTGCAACAGGCAAGTGCCCTGGTCAGCTTCCAGATCGCGGTCTGTAACCCCACAAAACTGATCAATCACCTCCTCCCAATACGTTCCCAGTTGCGGGCACCCCCACATCATATGCTGGAAGTGGGCTCCCTCCAGACCGCAACGCGGGCACTGGGCAGCCTCTGTTTGAAAATATCGATTGATTTTGGCAGTGGTTAAATATGCCCTATGCAAAAAGAAAAGATGTACCAATTGAAACCTGGCATTCCTAGGGCTTTTCCAGGCTCTCCTGACTATCTGGGCCCATGTCTTCTCAGGGATCTCCTTAACTAGGTCCACCTCCCATTTCTCCCGTAGCACCCGTAGTGGTTCCAGCCTCTCAGTCAACATGCGCCTCTAAAGGCAAGTGATTGCCTTAAAGGTTCCTGCGGCCATCACCACATATTGGCAAGCCAGGGATGTCTGTGGTTCTGACAGCCCCTCCTTCCAGTAACGCTGCATTGCCGAGACCAAGGCTGAATGCAATAAACAATCTCCCGAGGGAGACCGTATCTGTCTTGCAGGGTCTGAAATGGTAGCAACACTCCATCTTCATATAGATCTCCCAGCACCTGTATACCCAGAGTCTCCCATTCGGCTAATGCCGTCCAGTCTCCGCCATGGGGAAGGGCCGTGCACATCCCCAGCGGAATTTCTGGGCATAAGGGCGGGCAAACCCAGCTCTGCGCTGGCTCCAGTTCCAGCACAACCTCAATGCCCGCTCTTCGCCAGTAAGCCGTTCGAGGCACAGCTGCTGCTTTAGCACAATAAAGAACAGAACATGACGTAGGCCCACCTTCCTTCAGGACCATTCGGCCCCCGGAACTCCCGAGCTACTGCTTGAGTGAGTAAATAATATAGCTCAAAGTCCGGGACTGCCATAAATCCGTCAGCTCTCGAACGCATCAATGTGGTCAGTGGAACCCTCCATCTGGTTGTAAAAAGTTCAATCGGGTCGGGGACAATCGATATTTGCCCGGCGGTATTGCCTCTGTGACCCTCTAGTTATTTAAATCAATGAAGAGGCAGGCGCTGGAGACTGAAAAGCAGGAAACAAGGTTTTTTTATTCTCTCCGGAGGAGAACACAACGAAACGGACAGAAGGTATCGTTCTGAGGTGCTCTAACTGCATCCCCGAGGCCTGGCCTCTTATACACAAGTTTATCTCTTTATTACATGTAACACATTCTCGTTGATACTTTGATGTACGGAAAGACATCCTCAGAATCCCCCCTTCCCAGCCCGTTCCCATGCAAGGCTACAGTGGAAGTCCCCGCCCCGTTCACAACAGGTGATGATCATTGCGCAGCTGGGTATTCCGCCGATTCACGGAGTGTGCGGGTTTCGATCGGATCTCGTGGGATGGGGGGGGGGCTTTGATCATCTCGGGGGTCCTTTGAGGAGGGAAGCTTCCTATTGTAGGGGGAGGGGCAAGAGATTGGTATCGGCAGAGCTAGGTGTCGGCCTGGGAACGGGGAAGACAAACGGGCACACGGGAAAAAGGGGTTTGCATCAAAAAGGGCCGGAGGTCATGACGGGGAAGCAGGGAGGTGTCGCGCTGGGAACAGGATGAGGGCCTGGGGCAGAGCAGTGCCGAAGAGGGGTTTATGACTCAAGGCAGGTGCAAGCAGGGGGTGGTCAGCGTGCAGGCTTAGCGAAGGCAAAGGGCTATGTCAGGGGCCAGCGGCATGCAAAAGGGTTTGTTCTGATCGGGGCATCTTAAAATGGCGGGCGCGCACGACAAAAGTGTGGCATCAGGGGAAGAGGCAAGATGGCGCAGATAATGTTCACCAAAACGCACTAATTTTCCACAGTCCTCCCTTTAACATATTCAAGACATCTTGCTGGTTCATTTTCTATTCGGTTCTACTGTGGTGAGCATGAGAAAGAAAACGGTAGGAACCCTAGATGGAAAAGAGTTGTAAACAATACATTTTGAGGTTTCTAGTTTTTTTTTTTTAGGAGGTGCACCTATTTGATAAAGCAGGAAAGTCATAGGAATGAAATACAAAAACGGCGAGCAGCAAGTACATATCATAACGTGAACTGGCAGGTTAATACATGTTTCAGATTCGGATTGGAGCAGGATCAATACAATGGCGGCTGGGAGAGAAATGAGGCGTAGCAAAACGGTGGTTGAAGATGTCGAATGTTCGAAGTTTTATGAGTTCTCATTGTTCTTTGTGGTCTTTCGTTGGCGCTGTTGAGCACCGGCGGTGGAGCTACAAGTCCAGCTCTGTTCTAAGTTCTGCGTTGCAGGGCACGACCCTTTCCTCGCGTTTCTGGTCGGAAAGGTCCTTTTCGCCCTGTGTCCTTTGAGGTGATTGTCAGAAAGTTCCGATGGAAGAAGAGCGTTCAAAACAGTCCATAGGGTAGGTCAGAGGAAAAAGGGGGATGGAGCAAGGCCAAATTGGGAACAAACTAGGGGAACGAGAGACTTCAAATGGGCGGGCGTGCGACGGAATTCAGAGAGCGGGGACTTGTCGACAGGCACTGGACGTCGAGCAGGGGCATCAGGTCGACCCTTTCTTTTCATGCTGTCGAAAACAGTGCCTCGTCCTGCAGCTCCTTTCAGTCGTGGTCTCGCCTTGGCTAATGTCGCAGGTGTCCCTTAGTCTGCAGTCGGGCCTCGTGCTCCCACATCCGGTCCTTCTCTCCTCCAACAGCAGTACCCTTAAACAAGTTTGAAAAGACAGTCTTTAGAAAATTTGCAGATGAAGATAATCAAAAAGTCTATTTCTCTCCCAGCTCCAGGCAAAGAATGAAAATGTCCGTTATATTTAATGTTCACAACTGGCATATGAATGACCGGTGGCGGACCTGTTGGATTTACTACGACTTTCCTTCATAATCATTTATTACAGGCATGACAGTTCATCTGATGGTAACCCACCTTCGGGAGACAAATCTGGCAAAGATATGCCGTTCTCTAGAGTTTCACATTTACAAAAGGGTACAGTGAGTCGTCAACATGGTACTACACAGGTATTTTGCTGAGAGACGAACAGGGCTAAACATTTCCTTTCTATCGGTGCATCCTGTTTTTCAACTACTGCGGGGTTCATTTTGATGATTTCTTTACCTTGGTCTAGTCTGTTAACCTTGTAAAACATCATTCTGGGTCCTACGTAACCTTTTACAGCCCGGTTACTTAACTAGGAAGGACAGGGGTTTTATGGGAAACAACCAGGGACATAGACAGGGGAGGTAACGGGGGTGATCGTTTTTCTGGTTTGGGTATTGCGACGATTCGGGGAGGGGAGGGTCGCGTATTCTGAGGTCCTTGTTTTATACTATAGGAGCCGTTGACATGTAGTTCCCTTATTTCGGGCCAGATTAGGGAACCTCTGTCGTCTTACCTGTCCTTTCCCTTACGGCCCAACCTGGGTTCATTGACTTCTAGCGGAAAAGGAGAGGTAATGACGCGGCCTCAGGATGATTGTATTAAAGACAAGCGTTTGTGCAAATACTGACGGTATTTGAAGCCAATTAGGTGGTGTGCTAGGGGTGGCAATCTGCCAATTTCGGGGCTAACCACTCGGAAGAGTGATAGTGCAAAAATAGAGAGAGAGAGAGAGAGAGAGAGAGAGTGAGGGAGAGAGAGAGAGAGAGAGAGAGAGAGAGAGAGAGAGAGAGAGAGAGAGAGAGAGAGAGAGAGAGAGAGAGAGAGAGTGCAACGGCAGGCTAAATAGTACACGTGCAACAGAGAGGGCGGCAGTGCATTCAAGAAAGGCTATTTAGTGCATTACACAGTAAAGGGTATTCACGAGTCCGCGTTAGAATCTTGTAATCATGCAGTTTGAGCATTAGACAGGGTAGAGGGGACGTGCTTTGAGAAAAGGAAAGAAGAAAAAAAGGAGGTACCATTTTGTCGCACTTTCTCGCATTCTCGGTCCTTTGACCAGTTGGGTCAACGCCTCAGTCACACACACACATTCCCTCACAGTTTCGCATCATACGTGACATGGGTTCATTCGTCCGGTCTGGTTTAAGGGTGATCACTTTTTATCAGGTTGTGCTAATTTTTCGGGTTTGTTCGATACGTGAGTAGTTTGCAGGCGTGCTTAGACACCACCCTGCGGCGCTAGTCCGTTTCGTGTATTTAGACATGGCAAGGTCTCAGATCTTCGCCACACCTTGGCTGTAATCTCTGATGTAACCTGCAGAGGAAGGAAAAAAGGGGGGGTGGGGGAGACAGCATTCGCGCGCATTCAAATACATGGATTCATAAGTCCTTTACTTACCTCTTACTCGTCTTTCCTCCTTGGGGCAGGGTCCCCGGGGATATGGTTTTCGGAGTCGAGGGGGGGTAGTGTGTTCATGTAGGGCGTGTGCGGGGAAACATAAAAAGGAAACCAGAGGTGCCTAGTGCGAGGTATCTAGTCAAAGGATATATCTCACTATCGGGATCCTTAAACCTCTTTCAACGCCGTGGCGTTCTAAAGTTCTTCGGTTCTTGGGTCCCTGCTACTTTGGAACGTTGTACTTTACAATATTTACATTATTTCATTTCACCCTCCTTTTACATTCCCTCATTTACACCATTCGTTTTACCCATCCTTGGAAGTCACGGTCTTCCTCTACGCGAGAGTTCATGAGTCAGTCGCGTACTTTTAAGGCGGAGTGTCGTGTTGTCGATCCGATCCGTCCTCCAGGGCTGGGCAACCATCTTCCTTTAACCTTAAAGAGAGAGCAGAGTAGGGTGCACAGAAAAAGAACTTTCCTACCCATCCCATATTGTTTTAAAATAAAGCATGCAATACCCGTCCATAGTTTCAAAAGACTTTATTTTGCAAATTCATTTCAGCATATGGATTAGGAGGGTGTGGTCGTATTTGGTCGGTCGTGGCAATGGCTAAAGTGCGTACAGTGGGGGGTGTTGTTTGCAACAATAAAAACATCGGAAAGTTTTACTCATTCATTTGTAAGAGACTAAAACGTCTATTAATTGGCTGGGGGTTCGGGGGCATATATTTCATAATTCAGAAGCATAATCACAATAGTTGTAATCAGATTTCCTATATGCATACCGTACGTGTGCGTCGTAAATGGGGTTTACATCGGTTATAAAAATATAATACAGTGTACATTTGTAATCAACATTTGTAATGGGGATTCTTTCATACTGTTCGTCGAGTGAGCTCTCCTTGTCTTTTCTAGCCAAGTGTACAAAGGATCACAAAAATCTCAGAACATCAAGTTTATATTAGTGCGAAGGAACACCACGAGGTGTTCGTAAGTTCCGATTGATACCAGCGCCATTTTGGGCGGGGCCGGCACAGTCCGGAAGCAGCATCAGGGGGAAATGTTTCCATTACTGGCAGTTTGGACCAGAGTCCTTTTCGGCAGTTCTAGAATTCACGCTAACAGAAGGTGTGGCAATGTCATGTTTGTTTCGTTGGCGATCGAGGCAGCCGTCCCTTACCGGAAACCTGCAAAGGCCGAAGGCTCCGCCGGGGACCTTTGTATGATCTTCAAGGCTGCGGAGATGCTGTCGGAGATGGGGGCTCGTGCTCCATGGGACAAATGTTCGAGTTATACGGCTGGCCAAAGTTACTCTAGTGGCCGGGGCCCGCCTTCCAGCGGATCCCGACGCCATTTTGAGGCCCTACAGGGGCCACTCTCGTCGAGTTTGCAAGAATGGAAGAGACCCTTCGGAGTGAAAGGAAGAGGTCCCTGTTTTGTGAGAGCGGGACGTCCAGCTGGGGTGCAGCTGTGATGCCCCCACCTGGGGGGGCGAGGGAGACTCGTTCACATCGTCTCCTTCTCCCGGTGCACTCCATGCCGCTCCTTTTCATCGCCCCGCATGAAGGCCTCCCCACATCCGGTGTTCCCCAAGTGCCACCATTGTACGTTCGGTGCTGCGCAAATACTGGGGTGCCACCATTGTATGTCCGGTGCTGTGGAAGTATGGGCACCATCGCCTGACTGGGGGTGTTCGGCGTCGGGCTGGGGGCTGGGAAACCTCCTACCGGTGGAGGTGGGAGAGGCTCGTCCGCGTCGCCTCTCCCTCCCAGCCCAACTTGGACAAATTGTTGTGGAGGTACGTGCAGGACATCCCGCCGTCCAGGACTGCTGCGGCTGTGACGGAAGAGAAAAGGAAGAGGTGCCTCGCTCTCCTCTTGACATGTGGCGGGACTACCTTAGTCTTTCCAGGCCCGTTGCGGCCGGCCAAGGAGACATGTGGCGGGACTACCTGCAAATGCCCAGGCTGCGGGCTCCTGCCTCTCCTCCGGCTCCCCCATACGTTAAGATTTCCTGACCGAGAGTTGGCGGCGGGGCTCGCCTTATATGGGTTGCCGTTGGTTGGGCGTAGCCGTAACCCTGCCCTACTTTGGAAGGTTCCAGAATGGGGGGGGGGCGAATGTTCTGTTTGACTTTCATTTTCTACAGTTTATCGTTATTATTCCTTGTTTGTTGTGTTAAATTAAAAGTTCAAGTTTTTTAATGGTCTACGGATTTTGTTTTACCATTTCTTTCTTTCCAGGTTGCTTTGATGCTAAGTTTCTGCTAACAGAGGTCGAGTAACACGGAAACACGTGTAGAGGGATGACGCAGATTTGTACATTACATACACACGAACTCAGACGGGGGACAGTACAAGTACGACATACAAAGACCCAAGACAAATATAAAAACAGTTATTGGTCATAATTATCTCTTTCCGTCTGTGAATTTTAAACGAGGCTGGGTTCCCGTCTTGACATTGCCCGACCTAGGAGAACTTGAGCATGCCGCTGAGATTTTCCTGGCGAAATCTGTGCCATCGGGCATAATCAAACGTGGTGGTTCTGTCTGGTCTGTCTATGTAAGTCGGGTTCTTCTCTGTCTCGCGCCTTTTCTCGTACTGTCGGTCTGTCGTTCTTGTCGGCCCTTTGCCTTTACTCACGCTCAGTAGAGTCGGGCATTGGGCTTTCCAGTGTCCGACATACCTACAAAAAGCGCATTGGTCTGACCCTAAGTCTGGTCGTCCTTTGCATAGTGTCGGGGGATAAGTTGTGGGTAGCGGTGTCCTGGGGTTGTCCTGTCGGTATATTTCCCTACTTGGTTTATCCTCGTCTTTTCTCTGTCGTTTCGTAGCCTCTCTGCGCCACATACCGAGACTGTCGAGCATAATTGGCGTCGTCTTATTATTTCGAAGGGCTATTTCTAACGTTTCTATTTTATCAAGGTCAAAGGATCCTGCCAGTGGCCACTGTTTGTCTTGGCTATCTTCGGTATACCTGTGCCATAATTTATTATAAGCTATGGTGACTATCCCATAGTTTATGAACATGTCCTTATTAGGGGTGCCTTCTAGTGGAGCTATATGGTCCACCTCTAACACCCGGTCCGGGCTAAACAGGCTATTTATCAGTGGGGAGAAGACAGACATGACGGCTCGTAACGAGGGACTAAAAAGTCAGCACTGCCTATCTTATCACTAGGTGCAAAGACTAGACAGAATATTTCTATTCTACGTTGTTTGCAGGTAGTGAATACCTCATGGATCAAAAAAAATATATAAAACCAAACGACCAATAAATAACAATGGGGAGAATGAGTAGGACCGCAAAGATCTGCGTTACCTACCCTTTTCACTATCTGCAAAAAGGGTGGTCTCTTCCCTGCTTGCAGACAGGGAATCTCCAGGAAACAATAGTTTGTGAACAACAGTTCAGTTTCAAGCAATTATTGAGTGGGGGAGAAAAAGAACAAGCACGGCTGCTACCCTACCTATCCTCCACTGCTTGCAAAGGGAGAGGGAGCCTGTTGTTTCTCCGTTTGCAGACAGTGAATCTCTAAATAAAAAAAAACAGAGCAATACTAGTATTTTGAACAATCAAGCAATCAAAACAAATTTCGCAACTTGTCGTGGCAACACGACCTTACCCGGACCATGTGGACAGTTTCTTGTCTTCCGAATCCAGCGCCCGATCGTCCTCTTTTTCTCGTATTTCTCACGGCACTCCTGATGGTTCCCAGTCAGGACCGTAGATCACTCGAGAGAGGTCTGTTCGGAACTAGTGAAGTTCGGATGATCGGCTGCCAGACGAGGGTCTATTGGGCAAGAGCTCTCCCGATCGTTGCAGTCGTTCACTCTGTCGTCGGGACCTCTCCCACTGGATCCACGAGTCGCTGATGGGCCCCACGCTTGGGACGCCAATTGTAAAAAGTTCAATCGGGTCGGGGACAATCGATATTTGCCCGGCGGTATTGCCTCTGTGACCCTCTAGTTATTTAAATCAATGAAGAGGCAGGCGCTGGAGACTGAAAAGCAGGAAACAAGGTTTTTTTATTCTCTCCGGAGGAGAACACAACGAAACGGACAGAAGGTATCGTTCTGAGGTGCTCTAACTGCATCCCCGAGGCCTGGCCTCTTATACACAAGTTTATCTCTTTATTACATGTAACACATTCTCGTTGATACTTTGATGTACGGAAAGACATCCTCAGAATCCCCCCTTCCCAGCCCGTTCCCATGCAAGGCTACAGTGGAAGTCCCCGCCCCGTTCACAACAGGTGATGATCATTGCGCAGCTGGGTATTCCGCCGATTCACGGAGTGTGCGGGTTTCGATCGGATCTCGTGGGATGGGGGGGGGCTTTGATCATCTCGGGGGTCCTTTGAGGAGGGAAGCTTCCTATTGTAGGGGGAGGGGCAAGAGATTGGTATCGGCAGAGCTAGGTGTCGGCCTGGGAACGGGGAAGACAAACGGGCACACGGGAAAAAGGGGTTTGCATCAAAAAGGGCCGGAGGTCATGACGGGGAAGCAGGGAGGTGTCGCGCTGGGAACAGGATGAGGGCCTGGGGCAGAGCAGTGCCGAAGAGGGGTTTATGACTCAAGGCAGGTGCAAGCAGGGGGTGGTCAGCGTGCAGGCTTAGCGAAGGCAAAGGGCTATGTCAGGGGCCAGCGGCATGCAAAAGGGTTTGTTCTGATCGGGGCATCTTAAAATGGCGGGCGCGCACGACAAAAGTGTGGCATCAGGGGAAGAGGCAAGATGGCGCAGATAATGTTCACCAAAACGCACTAATTTTCCACATGGTAGTCCCCGATAGAAATCCTCCAGCCATGGAGCAGAGTTGCTTGAAAATAGACCCTGGCACCCAAATCGGTAGTGTCCTAAAATAGTACAGGAGCCTCGGAAGAGCTACCATCTTCTGGAGCGCCACTCGGCCCGCCACCGAAAGCGTCAAAGTGCTCCAAAAGACAAAGCTGCTCCTGAGGCCTCTTATGGCTTTTCCCACATTACCGTCCAACAAGTCCTCGAAATTATGATATATATGGGTGCCAAGGTAGGGCAAACATCTAGATTCCCAATGAATACCTGCGAATTGGGAGAGATCCATCCCAGTTGATACCACAGGGAGCAAGCAAGTCTTCATCCAGTTCACCCCCAGCCCCGAAACCCTGCTAAAGATATGGAGCAATTGCTTCGCTCCTTCTAAAGCACTCTCGGTATCCGCCAGGAAGATTAATAAATCATCAGCATATAAGGAAATATACTGCATATCCCCATGGAAATCTAACCCGAGGTAATGTCTCCCCAACCTGGTATGGGCAGCCAACGGCTCAATGGCCAAAGCAAACAAGAATGGGGAGAGCGGATACGCCTGCCGCGTTCCCCCTCCTATTAAACAAGAGGGAGAGATCGTCGCTACTGTTCGCATTCGCGCTCTCGCGGATCTGCAGAGAATCTTCGTCCATCCCACAAAGGAGTCCCCAAGCCCCAGTGGCCCCAGCACCCTGGTCAAATACTGCCACTCTAGGCTGTCAAATGCCTTTTCAATATCTACTGAGAGGACTGCCGCTCCGGGAGTCATCTTATGGACTTCCCCCAAGATGTGTAGGAGACGTCTGACATTGGTTGCCATGGTGCGTTTTGGAATAAATCCCGCTTGATCACTATGGACCAATTGCACCATGTATGGAAGGAGCCGCGTCGCAACGATCCTTCTAAGTATTTTGTAGTCAGTGGTTAGCATGGACAATGGGTGATAAGCCGATCTATTCATGGGATCCTTCCCTGGCTTTAGTAGAGGAATAATGATGGCCTCACGCATAGAACAGGTAGCCTTCCCAGGCCCCGGGCCTCTTGAAAAACCACCAGCAGCTTCGGTGCTAATATATCAACATAAGTCGAATAAAACTCTATCTGCAGCCCATCCGTGCCTGGCGTTTTATTGCGCGCCATGTGTTTAATCACGCTCCGAATTTCTCCCACGGTAAGCTCCTGCACCAATGAGTCCGCCTGTTCCTCTTCAAGTCTTGGCAGGTGTACTTCTGCCAAAAAATCCTCCAACGTATCGCCCGAGGCCTGATGCCTACTCCTATACAGATCTGCATAATAGTCTAAAAACAGCCATTGATCCCTCGCTGGGCATAGACTAGTGTTCCCGTGGGTGATGTCAAGGCCAATATGGGCGTGCCCCTGGGGGGCGGGTCAGCCAACCAAGCCAGTAGTGTGCCTGCTTTATCTCGCTACGCATACGCCCGCACTAAATACACCCTGTGGTCAAAGCAGTGCAACCACTCCACCTGTGCCGCCACCCCCTCCCTTGCTACCAAGACTTCAACCTGCGCCTCTGGGTTCTCATGTCGGGCTCTCTCTGCTTTTCGCAACCTCTGCTCTTCTTTTTCTATATCCAACAGGAGGGTCTTCCGCACCCCCACCATTTTATTTATGCATAAACCCCACACCACAACTTTAAAGGCATCCCAATCCAATGCCAGGCTCGATGCTGTACCCTCATTCTTGAGGAAATAGTAATCAATGCCGGCCTGCACATCTGCGCGGAAGACCGAGTCCTCCAAGGACTCCGGGCGTAAGCGCCAGGTAGAAACTGCAGGCCTCTCTCACGCCCAATGTATCGTCAGTAACAATGGGTTGTGGTCTGAGATCTTCCTCGCTAGATATTCACTATGTCGTACAGTTGTGTGTACGTCCAGGGAGCACAGTATGGCATTCAGCCTAACGTTTAATTGATGCAGTGCAGAGAAATAGGAATAGACCCGCTCCCTCAGATGCTCTACCCGCCATGCATCTACAAGCCCCCACTTATCCTGCCAGTCCTGTCTGAGTTTAGAGATCCTATGTGTAGGTGCCTCTGGCAACGGAGGATGAGACCTGTCCATATTAGTGTCAGTGATAGAGTTGTAGTCTCCCCCAAATATCACTGAGCCTGTTAGGTAGGGCGCCGGCTTCCCCGACAGCCGGGCAAAGAAGGACACATGTTCCATGTGGGGGCATACAAACTGCATAAAGACCCATCTTTCCCGTCTAACCATCCCATAACAGCCACAAATCTCCTCTCTGGGTCCACTAACTGTTGTGTCGATTGGAAGGGAACCCCAGCCCTGACCCATATCAGTGTACCCCTAGCAAAAGCAGAGTATGTCGTATATGTTGCCCTCTCCATCTGCGTTGCAACGCCAACCCCTCAGTTCGATTGGCATGGGTTTCTTGGAATAAAGGAATCTGCACTCCCCTATGCACCAAATATGCATGAATCTTGTGGCCCCTCTGTATCGTGTGCATTCCCCGTACATTCTAAGTAATACATTTTAACTCAGGTGATGTCCCCATAATAGTGTCCAAACCTCATCCAGAACTTCACTCCCTCCAGTGGCAAACCAGTGTCTCTAACTACCCCTAATACAACCCCCGAAATCCCCCAACAACCCCTCCCCAGAACAGGCTCTAAGATTCTAGCACCCATCCAAACTACCAATCAAATGTACCCCCGGTATCTACCAGGGACCCACTCCAAACCAAAACCAAGGGGGTTGCTCTGGAACCGAGAAGATCTGGTCTATAACCCCGTTGAACCCCGGCACCATACCCCACTATCAAGGAAGCCTCAATGCATCAGAAGGGCCCCAGGCAAAAGGGAGATGCTCCTAGGCTATTGTCCCCCAGCCCTGGTCCTCAGAGCTGCCTAATCTCAAACGTTCCCCGAGGTACACTGGGGTTAGCACCAGTCCGTCCCCCCACCCAGAGCACCAAACTGAGTCTCACAAAGTTAGGCATCAACAAGCTCATCTGCGGTCCCAGGGGTGACATGAGGCAATGGAACACTCCCTGTGTCAGTCTCATCAGAAACAGTCCCAGCTGACCCTTTCTCCGATTCCGTCGCCACCACCGACTCTGTGCCTCGTACTTGGGATATCTCCGTCACTGCCTGCATCACTGCTGATCTCTCTATCTCTGTCTGTGTCATAGTGGGGCGCTGCGATCCAGGTCGATGTCGTCTGGTGCGTCGCGTTCGGCGTGGTCACCACGCTTTCGTTAGGTGTACCAGTCCAGGTCCCGCTTCTCCCAATCCCGCTCTGTAGGATTCCAACCAGCTCAACGCCTCTTCAGGATCATTGTGAAAATACGTTCTACTATCCATAGTAACCCTCAAGTGTGCCGGAAACATCTACAAGAACTGGATACCTTCGTCTCTGAGCGCCTTCTTAACTGCCAAAAACGAGGCCCTCTGGCGTTGCACATCAAACGTGTGATCCGGAAATAACGTCACATTGGTATTGTCCACTCTATACGAGCACGCTGTGTGAGCCTTGTTCAGGAGCAAGTCCCTGTCCTTATAATGGAGGAGGCGCGCCACTACGGGTCTGGGCGGTCTTCCAGGCACCAGTGGCCTGGCCGGCACCCTATTCGCTCTTTCCAATTTAAGAAGGGGGTCAGGCCCTTGGGAGCAACTTCAGTCCGTAGTCAGTTTTCCAAATAGTCAACCATATTAGTCCCTTCCACACCTTCCGGAAGGGTCTACCACTCGTATATTATTCTGTCTGTTGCGCCCTTCCGCATCTTCGGCCCTCCGCTCTAGTACCTGCAGTCGACGATGAACATCCCCCATCTAGGTTACGAACGTCTTCCGGGCGGGTTCAAGAGTTTCCAATGTAGTCTCCGTCTGCTTCACTCTGTCAGCCAGCTTAGCATGGTCTGCACGGAGGAGGCCCAGGTGTTCGCGATGGTTTTCAGTATTTGGTCCAACTGTTGTTGCATTAGCCCCACCTCCTGCTGTTGTTGTTCCGTTGTGTCCACCTCAGGCTCCGGGTGAGCCCCTCCCTGCTTGCCTCGTGGTTTACCCATGGCTCACAGTTTACCAGGACCCCCACCGTGGGGGGGGTTCGTCCTCTTGCCGGTAACCCATTCGGGCCACCAGTCGCACTCTCCGCCTGACGGGAGATACCTCCTCTCTTCTCAGCACTCTGCAACCCAAGAAGGCCTCCAATGACCTAACAATGGGGTTACACCCCCCAAGGCGTCCCCGCTAGGAGCCCCCACGATTTCCACCGCAGCCTTCAACTCAGTCTGTACCAGTCAGGAGTTACCACCTGCCCAGTCCTCCGAGGGTCCTACCGTGCAATGTGAGGCATCATTAAGCGTGCACTGCAATAAGCCAGCACTGCACTCAGTCCCAAGGGGTGACCCTGCGTTCTCCGTCAACCCACGTCTGCTAGCGCTCAGGGTCCGCCGATCAGTGGCCAGGCCTCCAAGCACGCTCCTAAGTCCCTGCGCACTGCGAGTCATTTATAGAGGCTCTATGCAAAACAACACGGACCAGGACCCCACCAGTCTGGCCGCCACTGCCAGTCCGACCGCCCTCTCCTCCAGCGTTCGCTCTCTGCTGGCCCTCAACACGCTCGAAGGGTCATGATGGTACACCCAGGCTTCAAGCCGCTTCCAGGGTCGAACGCGGCCCAGCTGGCCCGTTAGTCCATGCCCGGAGCCCGCCCAGATCAGCTCCTCATCTCGGGTACCTGCACCACAGGGATTACTCACAATACGGCAAGGCGCTGGGCCCAGTTCAACAACAAAGTTCTCTAGGCAGGGCCCCCAGGGGCAAAGGCTCTTGCCAGCACATCCTGCGGCTCCAGCCACCGGTCACAGTCACCCCTCGGCTCTCCGCCGGCATCGCCTCCAGCTTCCACTCGGCCGGGCACTCCTGACTGCAAGCGGCGCCTGCAGCGCCGACCACATTATCACCTCCGCTCCGTATTCCTCCCGGAGAGCCAGGCCTCATGAGGGGGTGAACGAAGCCTGTCTCACTCCAGGGGGGAGCCCCCTAGTCAGCTGGGCCGCACTCCAACGCCTCACTCTTAGCTCGCCAGTAAGAATGATCAGCCCCCGTGGCCGCCATTTGAAGGGAGCACAGACTCCGAAGCCCCAGTGCCGCATCGGGGGTCGAAGGGTGCTCAAACTCGCCCCGGCAGTCTCCAGCACCTACGGGCACAATCTTTAAATGTTAAAACCAGTATTTCAACTCTTGACCCAGGAGAATTGGTGTGGTTGGCGCGGAGCTCTCCAAGCTCACGCATCCGTCCTCCTCTGTGCTGAAGCCACGCCGTTATATATTAATTTTATGTTATTATTGTTTGTACAATTGTTATTTATTTTGTAAATATAGTTTATCATTTTAAGTGATTTTGATTATTTAATTCAATTGCTAATAGTAATTTATAGTTTATAGTGTCATAGTGGGTTGTTGGTTTTGTAGGGGATAGGGTGGGAAAGTAATTAAGTAATAATTATTAATTGATTAATAATTTTTTAGTAAGTATGTGATTGATATTAATAATGTACTTTAAGTAATACTGATTTATTTTAGTTTTGTTTTAGGTGCGGGTTCCTAGGTTTGTAGGGGTATAGGGTGAAAAGTGTATTAAGTAATAATTAATAATTCATTATTTAACTAATTATGTCAATTGGATTATACTTATTTATTTTAGTTATATTTTAGGCGTGGGGAGTGTATTAAGTAATTTACAATTAATTATGAATTGTTAATTAATTATTAAGTACGTACATTTTTTATACTTCTTTATTTTAGTTATATTTTAGGTGTGGGCTGCTAGGTTGTACAGGTATAACATAATATGTGTATCTGTAAAGCGCACGTTCACGCAGAGGCATCTGGCACTGAATAATAGATGTTTATTGTTACCCAACTCAATGGTACTCATTTTATTGATCTCAGGTGGAGGAAAGACTGAGTGGACCTGCCAAGATTTGAACCTGTGACCATGAGGTCGAACACAGGCCCCAGCAGTGGGCCCATTAGTCCACTGAGCCACCAGAGACGGCTATATGGTGGGAAAATAATTGAGTATTAATTAAAATAAGAATTATTTTTTAAGTGCTATTAAATTATTAAACTGTATATTAATTATGTAAATTGTGTACTTGTTCTTTAGATATTAATATATATTCATGTTCATTGTTATTGTTTATATTAACAGTTTAATATTTTTTATAAGTTAATATGTTATTCAAATATTTAGTGTGTTTGAAGTGAAGTACTTTCCCAACTGTTGCTCAGACTGGAGTGGGAATAGTAAATTTAGTCTCTTCGAAGTCCAAAGCTTTGCCTACTCTTACAAGACTTGATGAGAATAGTAAATCTTACTGCTTGTAATGTGAATGCTTTTCCTTCTGTTGCACAGAATGGAGTGGGAATAGTAAATTCAATTCCTCCGAAGTCCAACGCATTTTATTCTCTTAAAAATACTTTGATATAGTGGGAATAGTAAATCTTACCCTAATGCTTTCCCTTCTATTGGATGGACTGGAGTGGGTATAGTAAATCTTAACTCTCCAAAGTCCAACTCTTTCCCTACTGTAGCACAGACTGGAGTGGGAATAGTAAATCTTACCCCATTGAAGACCAATGCTCTCCCTACTGTTGTACAGACTGTAGTGGAAATAGTAAATTTAACCGATCTGAAGTCCATTGCTTTCCCTGCTGCCGCACAGACTGGAGTGACAATAGTAAATCTTTCACCCTCCGAAGCACAACAGTTTCCCTATTGTTGCACAGACTGGAGTGGGAATACTAAGTCATACCCCTCTGAAGTCCCAATGCTTTTCCTATTGTTGCATTGACTAAAATTGGGATGAGAAATGTAACCCCTCCAAAGTCCAACAGTTTAACTACTGTTGCACAGACTGGAATGAAATCAGTAAATGTATCTCCTTCAAAGTCCACTATTTTCTATACTGTAGCAAAGACTGGAGTGGGAAAAGTTAATTTCCCCTCTCCTAAGGCTAACACTTTCTCTACTGTTGTCAGGACTGGAGTGGGTATAGTAAATGTAAACCATCCGAAGTCCAACGCTTTCCCTACTGTTGTACAGACTGGAGTGGGAATAGTAAATCTTACCCCTCGGAAGGACAACTTTATCCCTACTGTTGTATGAACTGGAGTGGATATAGTAAATGTAACCCCTCTAAAGTCCAACTCTTTCCCTACTGTAGTACAAACTGTATTGGGAATAGTAAATCTTAACACCACTGAAGTCAAATGCTTTCCTTACTGCCGCACAGATGTCCAACAGTTTCCCTATTGTTGCACAGACTGGAGTGGGAATACTAAGTCTTACCTCTCTAAAGTCCCACTGCTTTTCCTACTGTTGCATAACTGCACCGCTCCAAAGTCCAACAGTTTACCTACTGCTACACAGACTGGAGTGAAATTACTAAATGTATCCCCTCCAAAGTCCACTACTTTCCCTACTGTAGCACAGACTGGAGTGGGAATAGTAAACCTTCCCCCTCCGAAAGGCCAACGCTTTCCCTACTGTTGTACGGACTGGAGTGGTTATAGTTAATGTAAACCATCCGAAGTCCAACACTTTCCCTATTGTTGTACAGACTGGCATGGGAATAGTAAATTTAACCCTCTCAGAGGTTCATCACTTTACCTACTGCTGCACAGACCGGAGTGGGAATACTAAATCGTAACCCCTCAGAAGTCAAATGCTTTCCCTAATGTTACACAGACTTGAGTAAATGTCCCCCCTCCGAAGTCCAACACTTTCCCTTCTGCTGAAAAGACTGGAGTGGGAATAGTAAATATAATCCATCTGAAGTCCAAAACCTTCCTTACTTTTGCACAGACTGGAGTGGGAATATTAAATCATACTCCTCTGAAGTCTAATGATTTCCCTACTGTTGTCCAGACAGGAGTGGGAATAGTCAATTTAACCTCTCCGAAGTCCAACGCTTTCCCTACTGTTTATAGTATAACGCGTTGAAAAACGGAGAGAGACAGGCCAGGAGGCTTCCAGCCGGCTTTGTGACCTTATCAAGGGGAATCATATACAATACTTCTCAGAAGAACAGGAATTAGAATGGATAAAGAAGAGGATATATCATATGTCATATAAAGATTTTAGAGAAGAAATGATAATTGAAGGAAACATATGGTCTAACGTGAAGAAAAACACAAGAATAACAAGATTTAAGCAAAATTAGGAGAAATTATAAGCCCTGAAGAAGCACAGTGGAGCGCGAAACACATGTTGGCTTGTGGCTTTTCCTGACTGCTTAAGAAATAAAGACAACAAAAGAAACAGAACAAGAAGATTTGGTTTTTATTGATACATTGTGGGAATATCTCAGTATTGTCTTGTGTTACATATATATACAGATACATATATATATATATATATACATATATGTGTCCGTTTTCTTTTCATATTAATACATTTTAAATATAAAAACATATTGTAATATAAAATAAAAATATTATTAATTATGTTACACTATATATATGTGCGTGTGTGTTTGTGTTTATATAATTATATATTTATATAGGGTATTAAATATTAGTGCAATTTTGTTGTAACTTTATCTTTAAATCTAGCATTCTCTGTTAGGAATGCTATATGACATCAACTGGAATGTTATCAGTCAAGCTGATTGCCAGTTGAAGCTATCGTCTTGCCTGACCCTGTTTCATGTATAAATACTGAAAGCCAGAAGAGTTCTTCATCTGAAATGCAAGTTGCATCTATCAGTAAAGTAAATGTTAAGCAAGGAAAGAGTTTTACAAAGCCAGACAGACAGAAACCTAATTTCAATTTTAATAAGTACCGAAAAGTTTAGATATCCCAGGTGCAGAAGTCAAAATCATGGGCCTAATTTTCTGAACTGTTTTGCGAAGGGTAGTAATTGCAGGAACTGTGGGGAAAAAAGTCACTATGCCTGAATGTGCAGGAACAACAAAGTTAACTTAGTTGATGATGAAGAAGAATTTTCTCAACAAGCAATTCATTGCATCACTGACGGGACACTTGAACCTGTGAATGATGTTAAATCTGTAGACTTTGATACTGTGACCATGCCGGAATGTGACATATACATTGGAGATGAAATCGTTCCAGATCTAGCCGATTCAGTTTCTCCGTACACTTTAATTAGTGACAAGTTTTGGTTTGCAACTTTTGGGTCTGACAAGATAAAACGTTTGGCACCTGACATTAACCCTGTGGGGTATGGAGGTCAACAAATTGACTTAATTGGATATTCTGTACAGACCATTGTGTTCAAGGATAGGGAAACTGTGGGAAAAGTTTATGTTGCCAAGCGTGGAGATAACCTTTTAGGCTGGCATCACCAAAGGGACCTGGGGATTATTTTAAACCCAAATGCACCTGAACAGGTTATGTTGATTTCTCTTCAAGGTGATGTGCAGGATATTGTTGAGAAATTTCAGGGAGTTTTCAGTGACAAACTTGGTCTACTAAATGGTTTCACACATAAAATAATCTTAAAAGATAATGCTATACCTGTGGTGCACAAGGTAAGGAAGGTTCCCAATCTTATGATGAAACCACTTCAGGAGGAAATTGACAGATTATTGAAATTAGGAGTAATTGAGGAGATAGAGTCCTCAGAATGGCTCGCGCCCATTTTTCTGGCACCTAAGGATAAAGGCCCCTAAAATTAGAATGTGTGTGGAGTTAAGAAGTTTGAACAGCTCAATTTGGGTTGACAGACAACCCCTGCCAAATATCAATGAGACACTGTCAAAATTAGGTGAAGCAAGTATGTTTAGTGTAATGGATTTATCGGCAGCGTACCATCAGATATTGCTTCACGAAGATTCAAGACACTTAACTTCTTTTGTATCCGCTGTTGGCGCTTACAGGTTCTCAGAATGCCTTATGGTCTGGCAAGTGCAGCAGCTTGTTTTCAAAGAGTAATGAAAAAGGTTTTGTCAGGTATTGATTCTGTATTGTTTTTTCAGGATGACATTCTTGTCCATGGACATGACAAGGGTAAGCATGATGAAGTTTTGTTTAATGTTTTATCAAGATTGGAGAAATATGGGCTTACTTTGAGGCGTGAGAAATGCAAATTCAGGGTCAATTCAGTGTCATATCTTGGGCATTCCATTTCTGGGGAGGGCATCAGTCCGAAAATTGATTTGGCTGAGGCTATATTACAAGCACCACCTCCTTTAAACAAAGACCAAGTAAAATCTTTTATTGGCTTGTCCGAATACTATTCTAAATTTGTCCAAATGTTTGCTAGTGTGATGCAACCTATTAGATTACTTTTAAAGAAGGGTACTGTTTTCAATTGGAATGATGAATGTGTTGAAGCTTTTAATAAGGTGAAAAATGAGATTGCAAAGATGCCAACTTTAGACCATTTTGATGTACACAAAAAGACTATCTTGACCAGTGACACAAGTGTGCGTGGGTTGGGGGCAGTTCTTTCTCAAATTGTTGATGGCAGTGAAAGAGTCATTGGTTTTGCTTCTCGATCACTGAAAGGTGCAGAAGAACATTATTCGGTGATCGAGCGTGAAGCCCTGGCTTGTTCATGGGCCATCAACCATTTTAGATTTTACTTGTGGGGTTTGCCATTTTTAGTTAGGCCAGTTCACAAACCCCTTGTGCAAATGTTTTCTTGTAGGAATGTTGAGTGCACTACTCCTAGAATTAAGAGATGGATTGAGGGACTTTGGGAGTACAATTTTTCTGTGGAATATTTGCCTGGCCTTAGGAATATTCCGGCAGATTTTCTATCAAGATTGCCCTTGCAAAAATATGTTGTATGTGACCCAGAATGTCTGAATGTTTCCTGGGTGAAGGAATCCGCACTCAATGAGGTTGAATGGAAAAATTGTCTTGTGAATGACAAAGCAAGCGTACCAGTTATGGATTTCATTGTCAATGGTTGGCCCATTTTGAAAGATGTTCCGGATTGTGCTACAGGTTACTGGAATGTCAGGGAGGAATTAAACATTGTACATGAAAAACTTTTCCTTGGGGATAGATTGATACTTCCATTCATGATGAGAGAAAAGATAATCAATCTTGCACATGATGGGCATCTTGGGCATAGTCTTACAAAAGCAAGGGTCAGAGAGTCTTACTGGTGGCCAGAGGTTGACTGTCAAGTTGAGGAAATTGTCAGAGATTGTACTATTTGTGCTGGCAATGATAAGTCAAGAAAGGTGAGGACCACTCCTCTTTCCCCTGTTGCTATACCTGAACGTCCATGGTCTTAACTTGCTGTAGATTTAGTTGGTCCTTATGACAATTTGGCCCCTTCAGAGAGATTTGTTGTTGTTCTGGTGGATTATACATCAAAATGGTTGTCTGCTTCTTGTATGAGTTCAGGTATAACGAAAAACATTGTTGAGTTTCTTAAGGATGCTTTCACTTGTGAAGGTGTTCCTGATATCCTTGTTTCAGACAACAGGGTGCAATTTACCTCACAGGAGATGGCTGATTTCCTTAAAGATTTATCCATCACCCACCACAAAACTGCTCTCTATGCTCCCCCAGGCGAACGGTTTAGTTGAGAGCATGAATATATTAGTTAGAGCTTCTGCACAAACTGCGTTGGAATTGAGAGTTCCACTTAAACCTATTCTCGGAGAAAAGTTATGGGCGCATAGGAACACGCCCAACAGTATGACTGGTTGTTCTCCTTTCAAAATTTTGAAGGGTAGGACGGCTGATTCAAAGTTGAATCCTTTGTGGTTGAGTGTAAAAGACAGAGATTGTGTTGTGGATAATTGGAGGGTGAGAAAATATCGAAATAATTACAAACTGAGGTTTGATATCAAAATGGGGACAAACAAAATTGCTTGGAAAGTAGGTGATCTTGTTTTTGTTTATAAAGAAGTGTGGTCACCAAAAGGTGAATCTGAATATTTTGGACCCAGGCGCATTGTAAAAGTTATGAATAATGTTGTCATGCTTGCTGGTGGAGATGTTTGGAGCATGTCTTGTTTGACAAAATGTACGGAGTGGGATAGGTGTGTAAAGTCTCAATGTTTTAACAAATTGCCACAAAATGTTCATGCTCAGTGCAATGACAGGAGTATTTGTCCCGATTCTTTTGCTCTCAGTACCAGAGTTAAGAAGTCACCATTGTATTTACAAGATTATTATCTTAAGTAAAAAGTCACTATTGTATTTACAAGATTGTTATTTTTAGTTATTGTTGTAATTTGTTTTTCTCTGTTTCTTTTATTTATTTTATTATAGAAGGGAGATGTGTTGTAACTTTATCTTTAAATCTAGCATTCTCTGTTAGGAATGCTATATGACATCAACTGGAATGTTATCAGTCTGGCTGATTGCCAGTTGAAGCTATCATCTTGCTGTTGCCACAAGCCTCTTTGGTGGGTGCTAATAAAGCTTATCTAATTCATTGACTAGCTTGCATCGTTTTATTAAATTTATTTAATTAACATTATATTAAGTTTATATTTTAAAATATTTAACATTTACTACTTTCAACTCTATTTATACTAAATAATCGATATTTTTGGACAATAATAGTGTCAGCGATATATATTTTTCAGATATTTTTGTACTAACTATTATAAGTATAGGAACAGGATATTTTGGTAAATGATATTTTTGACACGATAATTGTGTCTAACTATATTGTTTACTTCGATATTGTGTCAGTGAACCATCATCTGAATAACCCTTCATTGTTTTTCATCTGTACGGTTTCCAGCCTTTGGATTCATACGGACAAGTTTTATCAAGCACATCAGGTGTAGCCCAGAAATTAAGTGATGCAGTAACCAGAAACATAATCTCAATATCTCCTTGGTGTCTAAAGAGGCACTCAAGACAGATTCTCTTGGATCCATCCCATGAACCAGACTGTAAGGCCACTTTAGATTGGGAACTGTGGATCTCATAAATCCACTCTGATAATGTTGAACATTGATGTTAAGTGGGTCAAATAGACTTCCAGCAATAATCTTTGATGAGAGATAATATTCTGTTAGTGCTATAAAACAAGAAGTCCTTACACTCGTTGTACAGGTTTTTGTTGATGGTCTCAGTCATCTAGTCAGGGAGACAACCCAACTCGATTGCTCCTTTATTGACCCAGAGCTTAGCTGCTGCTCACTTGGGGGAGCATGCCTCATAAAACTTGATCCCTATATGATTGGTGGTGGTGCCTTGCCGGTGATCAGTTCCTCACTTGCCAGATGTGTCTCCTGTATTATATCTGGGACATCTAGAAGATACCCAGTGGTCCTATCAATAAAGTTTTTCTACAATCTCCATTAAGTCATCCATAACAGAGTCAATCAGCAGAGTCAACGCTGTGTAAACATTTTCATAAACAAACCGCATTATTAATGCGAAAATGGCCGCGAGCACGTGATCTAGAAAGATGTATAATGGCTGCAATAGGGATAGCTAATATTTTATTTCTGGACTAACAGACAAGAGCGAGACATAACCTCTCGCACTTCCTGCATCCTAAAGGTAGTATTTTAGTATCTGTGTCAAAATTAATTCGCTTTGTTGTAGTCATACAGACACTGCATCAAAATGGCTATATGTTACGCGACTCCATTTTACGCTGCTGCATTTTACCAGCATTGATCCAGGGTTTAACCAAGGCAAATATCTCTAAGCATTACCTGGAGGGATGTGTGGAAAAATATGTTGGAGCGGGAAAGACACATGTTTTGCCATCAGTAAGACCGAAACAGCATGATGTCCAGATAAAAAGTACAATTTAACAAAAGAAGAAAGAAAACAGGTACTTTTGCGCAGATGATCAAAATTTACTAGATTTACGCTTTTTAAAATCAAGTACGTCTATTTTCATAGAGTGAAACCGAACACTGCTTTGTGTGGGAAAACTGCGTAATTGTATTTTAGTGGGTATGAGAAATGAACACGAGTTTGTTAAATGGAAGAAAGAAGGTAATATTCTTTCCTGTTTGATGCATTTGTTCTGAATTTTCCATCTAATGTGTGAAAAGGAAATGCAAGCTTAGAAAAACAGGAACCTCAATCATTTTTGTTGCTTTTATTCCATTTGCCTTTTACAGTGTGTGAAATAGAAATACAGGTTTAGAAAAAAGGGGACAGAAGAAGTAAAGTATTAATTACTGCATGTTGCAAACTTATAAAATAAAATAAATAAATGATTAAGCCGTCCTTAGAACCAATTACCCGACAACCAGTGCTAGGTATGAGCAGAGAGTCTGGTTGTAAATACCCAAGAGTGAGACAAACAAGCTCCAGTGACAGGAAAGGGATGTGGTTCATCATCTCGAGCAACAGGCCCTGCACTCAGCTTCAAAGGCCTTTCTGCTTGCAACTATATTCCTTACGCATTGTCTGTGCGTTGTGGGAGTGTTAGAGATAGGGCTTCATGCAGGGGTAAAGGAAATGCATCCTTTGTCCATATTTAAATCCATCTACAGAGCCTCAAATGTTTGCAGAAGTTTGAATTCTCTGTCTCTCAGTGTTTTGCAGTTCCCAGATTTTCATAATCATACCTTTAGTATTACACCGTGGGCCGCAGAAGTGTCCCCCAACAGATTTGCTTTCCTTCCTGAAAGTACTGCTGCAGTGATCATTCTGTGCATTGGTGGCCGCCCCCTTTTAGCAAACATAGGAAATGCCAGGTGCTCATTGTCAGTACAAAAGGGGGTGGTGATGGACGGAGCATCTGAATCAATCAAACACTCACACCCAGTCAAAAGATCTGGGTTTAATCCATCACCGTTCTTTAGCCCACTCTGCCACTCAGTTCAGACATGGCTATAAGCAAATCAGTCTGACCCTGTGCCTCATAGGAACAGTCCAGCCCGAACTGCCAAGCCATGCCTTCCCTGGACCGGAAACAAGCTTCCGAGGACCGGTTTCTGGCATTCCAGCCGTCTTCAGCCCGGCTTGCTTAAATCCAGTGGCAAAGTGAGCAAGGGACTCACGTCTGAGCATACCCTGCCACACTTATGGCGGCCAAAGGCAGTACAAAATGGGGTGGTGATGGACAGAGCATCTGAATCAATCAAACACTCACACCCAGTCAAAAGATCTGGGTTTAATCCATCACCGTTCTTTAGCCCACTCTGCCACCCCAGTTCAGACATGGCTATATGCAAATCAGTTTGACCCTGTGCCTCATAGGAACAGTCCAGCCCGAACTGCCAAGCCATGCCTTCCCTGGACCGGAAACAAGCTTCCGAGGACCGGTTTCTGGCATTCCAGCCGTCTTCAGCCCGGCTTGCTTGAATCCAGTGGCAAAGTGAGCAAGGGACTCACGTCTGAGCATACCCTGCCACACTTATGGCGGCCAAAAGCAGTACAAAAGGAGGTGGTGATGGACGGAGCATCTGAATCAAT
The DNA here is from genome assembly GCF_964261635.1 of Lissotriton helveticus. NCBI lineage: Eukaryota > Metazoa > Chordata > Amphibia > Caudata > Salamandridae > Lissotriton > Lissotriton helveticus. The sequence continues at coordinate 315,311 of NC_136058.1, forward strand.
CAAACACTCACACCCAGTTAAAAGATCTGGGTTTAATCCATCACCGTTCTTTAGCCCACTCTGCCACCCCAGTTCAGACATGGCTATATGCAAATCAGTTTGACCCTGTGCCTCATAGGAACAGTCCAGCCCGAACTGCCAAGCCATGCCTTCCCTGGACCGGAAACAAGCTTCCGAGGACCGGTTTCTGGCATTCCAGCCGTCTTCAGCCTGGCTTGCTTGAATCCAGTGGCAAAGTGAGCAAGGGACTCACGTCTGAGCATACCCTGCCACACTTATGGCGGCCAAAAGCAGTACAAAAGGGGGTGGTGATGGACGGAGCATCTGAATCAATCAAACACTCACACCCAGTCAAAAGATCTGGGTTAAATCCATCACCGTTCTTTAGCCCACTCTGCCACCCCAGTTCAGACATGGCTATATGCAAATCAGTCTGACCCTGTGCCTCATAGGAACAGTCCAGTCCGAACTGCCAAGCCATGCCTTCCCTGGACCGGAAACAAGCTTCCGAGGACCGGTTTCTGGTATTCCAGCCGTCTTCAGCCCGGCTTGCTTGAATCCAGTGGCAAAGTGAGCAAGGGACTCACGTCTGAGCATACCCTGCCACACTTATGGCGGCCAAAAGCCGTACAAAAGGGGGTGGTGATGGACGGAGCATCTGAATCAATCAAACACTCACACCCAGTCAAAATATCTGGTTTAAAAGGTGCTCATTGTCAGCATACAATCATATACATGGATTTTCAAGTGAAAAAAACCCTGGATTTTGGAGTCTTCGATGGTTTGTGGTATGTTGGTGTCGTCTACTGCAGTGATGTTTGCACAGGTTTGTCCGTGCTCTGTGGGTTGGTTTATGAGTTGGTGTTTAACATCTTTCCTGTGGTATTGGTTGGAGAATCCTGGCAATCTTTCTCAGGTCTTCCAGCCGGTGATGGCAGGTGACTCCCATGGGGATATGACCATTACCCTACTTTTGTTTACATACTTGGAGTTTATTCAAAGTGCTAAGGGGCTTTGGGGAGCTGCCCAACCACAATTCTGTAGTTATAGTCAAGGTTTACATATTTCTGCCTGAGTACATTTGTCTGTTGGCCCCATCTGCTGAATAATTTTCACGTCAACTTTCATGAACTATCAAGTTTTGTAAAATGAATTGTTGCATACGACCAATTAGAATTGAAGACAGAAAAGTACATATGTAAACACACCAAACCCTTCCAGACCACCATAGGTATGGACAAAATGAAAGTTTGTACCATGAGCACCACACATGCCATGATCTACAGTCAGTAAGTTATGATATAACCAGGTTTGCTCTTGGTTACTGTATGCTTATTATTGGTGTAGCCCTGTCAAAGTAGGTAGGAGAAAGGAAAAGAAAATAATAGAGACCAGTGTCAAAGAAAACGGATACCCAGGATAGAGCATAGACATCTAAGATATGCTTAATGCAAAAATAGCCAACAAGCATTCAAAATAAGCAAGGCAAGTGACAATCAACAGACCAGAGCTTCACCTCTGATCAATTGGAGGATGTAATGCTAAAATCCATACAGTTCTGCATTACATTTATACACTTTATCTCAATGCAAGTGAATGGAAGCTGGAACACGTGACTGACTGAAACCTACAAATAAGCACTAGTGAATAGGTGCTGGTCTCTTGTTGTTGGGAGAATGTGAGAAGACTTTTGGATACTGAAACAAGTTTCTTCAATTGACTCTACTAGTTTCTGCATTCTCCGCTTCAATGTGCCAACTTCAAAACAAAGCTACGTTAAGCTAGAATATTCAAAGTACAGCAGAGGATAACAAAATTGAAATTAGTTTCAATTGCACGTAAGTGTGAAGTAAGGCTTTGGTGAGCTTCAAGCAGGTGTAAAAACGAAACTGCAACTGACTAATAAAATATATAAGTACATGCTAAGGCACAAATGTGGATTTGATTTCTCATAATCTATAAACAATCATTTTAAATTATATATTGTAAATGTATTGATATTGCGCTTATGAGCCCTAAAAAGTCTTTGAAGCACTTTTTGTGGCAAGTATCATGCTACTCCGGTACTCAATATTAATAATTATTAGGTTAGTACAATTTTTTGTTTTGTATTTTCTTGTGTATTTGTTGTGTTAAGATGGTGCTCTTGAAATCTTGTGTGTTTAGGAGAGTTTGGGGTAGGGATACACTGATAGGAGTGGATTTGAAATTATATCTATATGAATCCACATTCTCACCAGTAGAGACCAAAGAAGACAATATTGTAGACATGAGGTAGGGGTCTTGTTGATGGAGTGGTCTTTCCCAAGACAGTGTATCTCACCAGGTGATAGTGAGTTATGAGTAATTGGCCTTATGCATCAGGCTATGGTGTAATGAGGAAATTGAGGAAGGGTAATTAAGTGGGGCTGGCTGTGTGCTGGGTGCAGGGTGACATTGGAAGGGCTCAGTGACTGAAAGAGTTAGAGATCAGGGTGCACTTCTCCTAACATGCCAGACCAGGCGATTAGGTATGGACCCTGAATACCAACTATAAAATATTGTTTGACCTTAATATAAAGGTCAACATTTTGTAACTAACAAAATAAAGAGCAAAGCGCTGCTATGGTGGGTAAGCATATCTTTTTAACAATATTATCAAAGTTTAAAATATTGATTACTAAAATATTATATAATCGCATTTTTATGGTACTTAGTTTGCTTTTTGTGTTAAATTTATATTGTATATAATAATATTGATTTTCATAAATATATGTATACTCTAATTAAGATATTTTTTTGATTTGGTTCTGGGGCTTGTTGTGGTATTTGATTACTTATGTACTTACTTCAGCTACTAACCCTCCTGGGGTATAGGTCATCAGTCAGGACTCTCCAGCCATCTCTGTCTTGGACTTTTCTTTCAATCTGACTTCAGGTGTAACCCATCTTCATGCAGTCATCCTAGAGGCATCTGCACCAGGTGCTTCTGGCCCTTCCTCTTTTCCTTTTCCCTTGAGGGTTCCAGGTCAGGGTGTGCTTGGTGGAGCTTGATGCGGCCTGGGGAAGGTGTGACCGATCCAGCCTCAGCGTCTTTTCATGATTTCTTCATGAGCAGGGAGTTGGAAAGTCTAATGCAATTGATTGTTGTTGCTGATGGTGTTTGGCCAGGGGATTTGGAGGAATTTCCTCAGACAGGTGTTGATTAAGGTCTGGATTTTCTTGGAGGTGGTCACTGTTAATGTCCAAGTTTCTGCTCCATACAGAAGGGCCGATTTTACCTTAGCATTAATAAACCTGATCTTGGTTTGCCGTGTTAGGTCCTTGAGATCTTCTTTAGCTGAGGGAAGGCAGGCCTTGCTTTGCTGATTATTGCCTTGAAGTTGGTGTTTGTGCTACCCTGCTTGTCTATGGCACTGCCCAGGTAGGTGAGGACCTCAACCTCTTCCAGGGCATTGCCTGCAAGAGAAACTGCAGTTGTGCTGACTGTGTTAGCCTTCATGATCTTGGTTTTCACCGGTGGATTTTGCGGGCATGTTGTGTTGATGTGGCTATCACATTGTCGTCTTCTCTTGCATCTGTGGATGGTTATGGGAGAGTAGGGCCAGGGCATCTGCAAAGTCCAGGCCATCGAGTTGTGTCCAAGGTGTCCACTGGATCCCATTTCTTCTCCTTGCTTTGGATGAATGAATGAAATGAAAGGACATTTATAAAGCTCATGGCTACCCGGGAGCGTCCCAGCGCTAAGAACCGACACGAGGGGAGGCGGAAAGCTAAGGAAACAGACAAGTCTTCAGTTATTAACGGAAAGCCAGATGATTGGGAACAATGATAAGGTGTAATGGCAAGGAGTTCAAGAGTATAGCGGCATTATAGGAGAGGAGCCGTCCACCGCTTCTGGCCTTCTTGATCCTAAGGACCTCAGCCAGTCGCAGTTCGTCTGACCGAAGTTTCCTATTCGCTTTGTAAGGACGGAACATGGCTGAATTGATAGGAGGCCCGATCCCTTGCATAGATTTCTGTGCTATGCACAGGGCTTTGAATCTGATGCGTTCCTGCACTGGGAGCCAGTGAAGGGAGCGGATTGCTGGTTTTGCTAATTGTCTGTTGGCGGCTCCCGTCAGAAGTCTGACAGAGCTGTTTTGAACAGACTGTAATTTGGAGACTACTGTGGTGGGGGCACCCAGATATAGTGCATTGCCGTAGTCCAGCCTAGAAAGTATGAGGGAGTGGATCAGTACCTTTTTTGCTTGGGGGGAAGGAGAGGGAGGACTTTCTGAGCAGGCCATAGCAGATAGCTGCTGTCTTCCTGGCTTGTGTCCTGAAGTTCAAATCCTGATGCAGCCAGATGCCCAGGCTATTGATCTCTGTCTTAGGAGACAAAAGGTGAGAGCAAACAACCCTAGTGGACTCAAGTCCTCACTTGGAAGTCTTCCATGAGTTGTCCTCCTTGACTATCTTGCAGGTCATTACCTTGTAAGAGTTTTCAAGAATTATTATGAGTTTATCTGGCACACCATAGTGGTGGAGGAGGTTCAAAGGGTCTCTCTATCCACACTGTCAAATGCCTTCTCATAGTCGATGAAATAGACATAGAAGAGGGAGTTCCGTTCATTCGAGTGCTTAATGATGATGCGCAGTGTTGCAATATAGCCTGTGCAGGATCTATCTTTGTGGAAGCCAACTTGCTGGTCTCGCAACTGAGCATCGACTTGTTCCTTCACTCTGTTCAGGATGACTCTATTGAACACTTTGCCTGGGGTTGATAGAAGAGATATCCCTCTGTAGTTTCAGCAGATACTCAGGTCACCTTTCTTGGGGCGCTTGATGAGATATCCCTCAATTCAATCTGATGGCATCCTTTGTTCTACTCAGATCCTGCCAAACATTGGGTACAGCATGGCTGCTAATGTTTCAATGTCTGCCTTAAGTGCCTCTGCAGGAATGTTATTAGGTCCTGTCAGGTAATTGCTTATGGCTGTATAAACTGTGAAAGAAATATGTTGCTGATTTGTGTTATTCTTCATCCAATAAGACTGCATGAATTTGTCAAGCCAGGATTCTGTCACATGCTTTAGGCCAAGCCGCTAGTAGAGGTTTCTTACATGCGTTTCTCAGACCACTTTCATTTTAGAACTCTCCCCTTACCCTTTTCACTCCAATTAAGCCACTGGCCTGTAGTGAAGAATTTCAGATTCATGCTTGATGCCAAGATTTCTGTGGCATCTCAGGTGAACGCTAATGCAGCCTGTTCCTTTTCAGCTTTGTATTCTCAATACAATACCCTGCCTCTTTTTTTTTCTACCTCTTTAAACACTCTTCAGAGACATTAGTTATATCATCCTGTAGGGATTCCAGGAAGCTACCTTCCTTGGCAATGCCAGCTTACTTGTGTTGCAACCTGTAACAAGTCCAAAATACATACCTGATGATATTTTACCATTTGTGCATGCTGTATGTTGGTTCCTGGTTCAACACAAGCTGCCGTTCGAAGTCACATAGTTAGCACATCTTTTACTCTTTGGGACATGCTTTTCGGATGTATGCTAGTCACCTTGATGGTTTTCTGTGTTAACTCAGTATAGTTTGTTTAAAAACACCATGCAAAAAACACCCATTTTGGCCTAGCCTACTGGCCAGCCAATCAAGATAAGGAGGTCAACTACCCCCTAAAATCATTATTATCATTGACAAGCCAGTCAGAGACAAGGAGATCAACCACCCACCATCAGCTTTCATATTTTTGGCACTGTTACAAAGGGTTCCATGTTTAAATATCGTTTACAAAAATATAGATGCAAAAATATCGATTACAAAAATATCGACTCCCTATACTTAAACAGGTAAGTACAATAATATCGACTCAAAAATATAGATGTAAAAAATATAGATGTAAAAAATATCGACTTTAAAAAATATTATAACTTAAATTAAATAATTAAATATTATTAATATTATTAACAAAATAAATTACATTACATTTATATTTTAACTATTGATAACAAATAAACTTAATTTAATCATTATAAACTTAATAAATGTGTACATATACATATATTTTCTTAAAAATTACTATTCCCACACCAGAGGGTGCAACAGTAGGGAAAGCGCTGGATAGCGCAGGGGTAAAAATTACTATTCCCACTCCAAAGGGTGCAACAGTAGGGAAAGCGTTGGATAGCGTAGGGGTAAAAATGACTATTCACACTCCAGGGGGTGCAACAGTAGGGAAAGCGTTGGATAGCGTAGGGGTAAAAATTACTATTCCAACTCCAGTGAGTGCAACAGTAGGGAAAGCGTTGGATAGCGTAGCGGTAAAAATTACTATTCCCACTCCAAAGGGTGCAACAGTAGGGAAAGCGCTGGATAGCGTAGGGTTAAAAATTACTATTACCACTCCAGAGGGTGCAACAGTAGGGAAAGCGTTGGATAGCGTAGGAGTAAAAATTACTATTCCCACTCCAGAGGGTGCAACAGTAGGGAAAGCGTTGGATAGCGTAGGAGTAAAAATTACTATTCCCACTCCAGAGGGTGCAACAGTAGGGAAAGCATTGGATAGCGTAGGGGTAAAAATTACTATTCCCACTCCAGTGAGTGCAACAGTAGGGAAAGCGTTGGATAGCATAGGGGTAAAAATTACTATTCCCACTCCAGAGAGTGCAACAGTAGGGAAAGCGTTGGATAGCGTAGGGGTGAAAATTACTATTCCCACTCCACAGGGTACAACAGTAGGGAAAGCGCCGGAATCCAAAACAATTTAAAAATCAAACTATCAAATTTTTTATTAAATTTAATTTGCAATATAAACATAATTAATATATACATTTAAATATTTTATTATTAACAAAGATAATAAAAAAATATATATTTACACATTATTTAACACTATAATATCCACTACACACCTAAAAATAATTACACAATTACATTTAATATTTACTAATTAATTAATGATAATTAAATTATTTTTTTAATTAATTATTTATTTAATTGACAGATTTCACACCATATACACTTATAAACACCACAACACAAACCTAAATTTATTTACACATTTACAATTAATATTTAATAATTAATTAATGGTAATTAATTTATAAAGTAATTAATAATCAATCAATATCAATTTAATTACTTCACACCATTTACACATATAAACTCCACTACACACACCTAAAATTAATTAAACAATTACCATAATTAAATAAAATAATTAATTAATTAACATAATTAATTAATAATTAACTAATTGAAATTAATTAAAAGATAATTATTAAATTAACACATTAATTAATCAATTATTTTTATATATTTAAATTACTTCCCACCCTATTCCCCTATAAACCCACAACCCGCTACGGAACTAATAACACAAAATTCAGCATAATATACATTAATAACTATTAAAATTCAAAAACATATATTAAAATGAAAAACAATTCTCATTAAAAACACTAAAATACATGACATTATAAAAAAATCGATATTTTTGTAAACTATATTTTTGTAAACGATATTTATTACAACTATATTATTGTTATCGATATTACTTACCTGTCTGTCGATATTCTGGTCAAACTATATTTTTGTTATCGATATTTCTTCAATTCGATATTTCTGCGGGGATATTTATGTCAGGCGATATTTCTCTGACGATATTCCTGCTCTGCACCTTACAAAGCATATATGGCTTGGCTAGGGTTAGTTACATCTGCTGAGCAATGGACCACGCTGCCTGAAGTTTTCCATTTACTTGCCAGCTCCTGCTTTCTGAAGTTCTTGTGAGTGGAGACAGCTGAGAGTACCTGTTATGCCTGTTTCCGTCTCTCATACCTTTAGCTTTCCAAACTTGCTTCCCTTGCAGATAGACTTCACCCCCTTTTGATTCCGTACACTGAGGGCATTGGTGCTGCATTCTGCTATTCTTCATGCCAGGCTGTCCAGCACTGGTAAATGACGCAAACACATAGCACATTTTCAGGATTGCCAGTGACCATGTAGATGAATCACATTTTCATGAATTGTCTGTCATTGCTGGACCCTACTGCTCTTACCGTTGTTTCTTAATCAGCACTTTATAGTCAGGTCCGCTTCCTAAAATTGCTCCTGGCGGTGTTCCCTGTGTTTGGGATCAATGTATCTAGCACCATTACCTGATCAAGGAACTAATTAGATAGTGTGAATAAAGAAATTCAGAAACACTACAAACCTCTAGGTGTGTGCAATATGGGGGCCTTTTTTAAAAACTTAATGAAAATGACACAAAATTACACATATGGTATGGAATGTGGTTGCTGGTATTTCATGTGAAAATTTAATTTAAGGACAAACCTGGCATAACAAAATAATATGAGAAAGCAACAGGACACTGTTTGACAAACAGAGAAAGTCTCTCTGCAAGACATTTTAAACTTGAACCAATCCCCTGGCAGGCCAAAATTAAACAAAATAAAGTAATGCGAAATTTCAAAAATCCCAAAATTTTGTTGGCTTAACAACATTTTTGTCCAGGTTAACCTATCACCCAAAAGGTAATTCACAGTCAGACAGATTTAATAGAACTACGCATGTTGAATGCTTGACACTGGTTTAAAACTCACAATGCTACTGTCATAATGTTCATCTAGTTCTTGCACATAACTGAACAAAGGGTCAAAAAAAAATTCAATTCTTTTTTGTAACAAAGGTCCGCCTGTCAGTGGATAATTGTTTTGGAATTTTATGGGATGATGCAGAGTTAGATTCTTATTTACAGTTTCTGATTGCGTTAAATGATTAATTGTTTATAGCATACATCTCACCCATGAGGTCTACCATTGATGGGCAGTAACAAAATAAAGCAGAGCATTATCTATTGCTAGATTACTATAACTCTGAAATGTAGGTGTTATGGACAGTTAGAGCAGCAGTGAATGCTGATAATGGTTCCCCAAATACTACAAGGTCTCTTTAGAAGCAGCCGGTCTCTGTTCCTTATAACATCCCTATTCTGGTAGGACCACCATATAGCGGTTTTCCTGAAAGTTCTAAAGGAAAAAATCTTATTGATATCCCACTAAATCTCTCTCCCTGTGAGTTTACCTCTTCCTCCATATAACGGTGTATGTTCCATAACTGCCACTTGGTGGTCAAACACCGCATAGAGATTACAGACACTATACCTGACATGAACCTGGATCTTATGATGCTGACTGAAATATGGATCATGCATTCATTTCTGCTCCTTGACTCCTGCATCTTAAATCATGATAAGGAGGGTAAGAGTGGGGCATCTCCTTGATCAATCCCAAATCCATACCTTGCTATCTTCTGACTTTCGACTCTAGTCTCTCCCCACTTTTCGATACAATACAAATAAACTCAAATCTATCACCATCAAAACACACTTTATCTACCATTCTCCAGGTGAGAGCAATTCCTTTATTGAACATCTATTGGATCACAGGACCTCAAAATGTACGCTATTCATCAATAATCACATCTGTGTCGGAAAAATCCACCTCCACTGGGACATTTTTAATGAGAGTTCATCCTCCTTCTTCCCTTGCTGCTTGCATGATATTGGCTTTATCCGGAACACTCTGAAACCCACACACATTAAACAGACCACTCTAGACTTAATTATAATGAAAAAGGACTCCATCTTCGTCCAGGACCCTATAATTGGGTCTCATCATGATCAGATTCCAGACTTTGGGGCCTATTATGATGGAGGATTTTCCGCATCCTCCGGGCCGGCGGACCCCTAGGTGAAGGGGGGTGCACATGGGGGTACCTATGGTACCCCCCTGCATTTGTATGCAGAAAGCGACAGGCACCGCGCGGTGCCTGCCACTTTCTACATACAAATGCAATGCGTGCATTTTTAACATTGCTGCGGGTGCAGCTTGAAGTCGCACCCGCCGCAATGTTAAAAATAGAGGATGTGACCGCCAGGGTGGCGGTCACATCCTAATTGCACAGGATGGAACTCCGCAGCCCATGCGGAGGTTCCCTCCTACTCTATGGTGGCAGACGGACTCAGGTCCGTCCGCCATCATAATGTGCACCTTTGTGTCTGTCTTTTTCCAGACCTACTTCTGTGGGACAACCTAAGAGCCAGAAAAGAAGAGTAAGAAATGTGAGAGATATAAACACGAGAGTCCTTGCCATCAAATGCGTTATGCATCTTTCCTGGTTCCCAGGGAATTACGATGTGAATGATGCTAGCAATATGCAGCTCTATCTGAAATTGTTAATGACACTGCTCCAGTGAAGCAAAAACAATTAAAAGCAAGAGATCTTCTGCTAGGGAACTGACTGACAAGAAGAAAATACTCACAACAACAGCACAATGCTCATGCCTTAAGCATTCCAAACCTAATCTGGAACACCTACGCATATCAAGATGGTGGTTAAAAACATAATTTCCAAGCCATCTCCTCATTCATCAAAGCTCATTGTGAAGCAGCTAAAAACCATCTAAGGGAGAATTTTGAGACTGTCAAATCTGTCAATGATCTTTTGCTCTCTGTTTCTGCTCATGGGCTTGAAAATAGATGTGAAGAATGCAGTCAGTTCTTTGCCACCAAGGTTAAAGATATTGAAGATAACTTTCCCTCCCTCCTCAAATTCCCTTCTTACATCACTTGCACAAAATCTAAAAACAATTGGTCCCGTTTGACTGAGACCTCAGAGACAAACTCTTCTGCATTGTTGCGTAAACTGAAACTTTCTAATTCTGCGGCTGACCTTATACTTCTCGACATTTTCAAAGATATGCATTGCTGTCTAATACCTTATTGGGGGAACCCGAACAATTTAGTCCCTTAAAAACACGTCTGCTGATCCAGAAGATCTCAATAACTTCCAACATGTCTACAGCTTTCCTTTTCCTGTCAAACTACTGGAAGGCTGGGTAAATAATCAACTAAAACAACTTGCAAATGATAACTTTCTCCTAAGTGTATTCAAATCTTGTTTCAGAACTGAGTGCTGTGCTGGAATATCCATCCTACAAATTATCTGTGAGAAGACTCATACTTGATGAAGAAGATTCCCACTTGTCAAAGGTCACTTGTGACCTTTGACACTGTTAACCATGTTTCACACATTAATTCAATGCACGGCTTGAAAGGGAAAGTGCTTGACTAGTTCAAATCACATCTACCAATCACTCTCAAGCATTTAAAACTGACAACTCCTTTCGTAGAGCTACTGCTGTGCCTCCAATTATCCAACATGGGTCTGTCTTATCGCTAGCAGACACCAATATCTACCTCAAACCTCCCGGGCACTCATCAGGCAATCTTACATTTCATATCATCAACACACTGATGACATTTGGCTCTCTTTGAGGATCACATCTAATGAGGATATCATCTCGGCAGCCTCAACTCTGGATAACATTAAAAACTGGATGACTGCTCATCAATGTGAAAATGCTGGGTTTTCTTTCTTGAATTTGGCCTTAGTTCCCACAAACATTTAGCACCATGACCAGTAATGCCAATCACCAGCTTCAATTATTCTTGGAAAGAAACCTTCCTTCTAGACCAGGATCTTAAAGATGTAACCCAAGTGTTGATATTATCAAGCCTTTATTATGGAAATACTTTTCTCACCAGCATTGCTAAAACTCATCTTGCCCCACTGAAAGCCTCTTTGCAAGCTACAGCCCTTTTGACCTCAGGGATTGGACCCTCACCCATGTTTGCTCACTATACTGGCTCCCTGTTAGTGGAAAGTCAATAGACAAACGTTCATGCTTGGGGCACAAACTCTCAAGTTCCAATCTTTTGCACTACCTGGCTCAGAAGTTGAAAATCACTGGGGGCAACCACCTGCTACACAGCTTGGAATCTTTTCTCCTGGAATCTCTCATCTTCAACCAGAAATGTACAGAGTTGTTCTGTGAATTTGCATTCTTTGTATGGAATGCTATTCTGTCACCCACACGCACTATTACCTCTAAACTTACTTTTTATTGAGAACCTAAATAATCTCTCCTTGATCATTTATTTTCTCCAACCTCTTCATCATTACAGAACTTGGCCCAGGTTCAGTTCTCTAGAGTTCATGTGGATGATGGAGGCCTGAACTCTGATCAGTTTCCGACATTACTACCGCTAACAGTCTCACTGCACCTATTGTGGTTAATCCTGCACTGTTGTTAATTGTACAGAACTGCTCTATTAGTTTTAAGGGACTTTTTCCACATGTTTAGATGCTATTGAATACCCTTTTTTGACACCTACATATGCCATTCTGCATTGTACTGTTCCTTTCCACCTCTATAAAGTGCAGGTATGCTCCACATATATATAATATCGCTCAAGAATATTCATAATCATGAAAAATGAGTGGAACACCATGATTCCTAGAAGACTTTCTTGTCATTAAGAACCTTTGCATAGCACAGAAACATAAATGATGCTCAAGTTGTACAAAGCCAGTGCTGTGAGGAACCAGGAAATACATCACAAGGCACGTGTGTGCCAAAGAAATCATACACAGTGCATCTGGATATATTTATGGACACGCATATTCCAACCCCATGGGTACCACTGGCTGTTACTCACAGCAAAACAATCAACAGCTGGAGATAATTGGAGGAAGAACTGCATTCCTCTTCCACTCAATCACTGGAACAAGGTTCTGATTCACAGGAAAGAAGTGGCTTTTATTTGTCTTTGTGTGACTTAGTGATTGGATATATTGCACAGCCAGTTTCTTTAGATAGTTTTTATTGTTCTAAGTTTGGTACATCACTCTCCCTTGCTTGGTGGGCCACAATAACACCCTGAGGACTGGATATACTATATCTTAGTAGTTTTGCAGAGTGGTTGGCTATTATGTGTGGGTGAATGGGGGAGCTCACCAAGGAGGGGATGTTCATTACATCACTTCTGTCCTGAACTTGCCGAAAACTTCTTTTTTGCTATTCACCTTTTCTAGCTTAGATTTAGCTTCAGATACCTGTACACAGGTGTGTTTGGAAATAACCTTTCACTGTCTCTCACCATTATCAGTTGGAGAAACTGAACTTGCCTCAAAGCTAGTGCTTTTATGATCTGGAAAAATAGACTTTCGGAATTCTTTCAGGGTAGGGTCAAGAAGGACACCATAAAATGTGCAAGACTTCAGATTGTCCCTGTCTCTATTGCTCCTGAGTAAACATACAATATTCCTCAAAATGCCAGAACACTAACCCCAAACTAACAACACTCACATTTTAAGACACTGGGTAGCCTTTCACGAATATTGGGATGCTACCTACCTGTCATGTTAATCCTGATGGCTTGTGACACATGGTGCAACAATGTTTGTTGACGCCCCCCAATACCTCTTTCTTCACAGATTTCCTCACTCCCACCTTCCAACAATGTCCCTCATGCCTCACAACCACTCTCTCACACTGATTTATTTTGTTTTATAGCGCTGCTCATAGCTGTGTAAGGTGTCAGAGCACTTTACGGCGCACCCATTATTCAGAGGCAATGAATCTTACAAAAGTGTAAATCAGTGTATAGGAAATGTTACATAAGACAACGAGGACAACAAGGTAAAGGAGTTACATGTCATCCATACTGGTAGCCAGGATATTTTAAGAGTGCGTTGCATGGATAAGCACAGACTCAAAATTAAAATGTAACACAATGGAAGGGGGTTAGCTTTACTAATCAGAATGTATGGCACACGTTTTTTGCAGCAGGCATATTAACCCTCTGCACTGCTTTATGATGAGTCAAAACTGCCTTAGAAAAAACTCAGATCTCTCTCCAGCAGGTTCATTAATCACCAGAGTTTTCTAGACATTTTTGTTGCTACCTGAAAATTGCTTGCTACACAAGGTACTCTGCAGCAGGTGCTTTTAAACCCATAATATATTTGAAAACACAGTGCCCCCGAAGTTGGTGCCCAGTGTGGTGGCACCGGTCGCACATCCCTAAAGCCTGCCCTGTCTATATAGCGGCTTAGAGGAAAGGTGTCAATAAAGAAAGCTTTGCTAGAAAATCTGTTTTATGTTTTATTTGTATTCCTGTTATGGTATTTCATATTATTAAAAATGCATTTTAATATGGAGAACTATTAGCCGGAATATCCTATGTGTCTGGTTCACTGAAAAATAACACTAATAAAAAGAAGTTTAAAAAATGCATTTTATTATTCAGTAATGCTCCATTGAAATTATTATCTCCCGTTCCAGTGAAATTATTATCTCCCTCTAATTTTGGTCAGAGTGATCATGGCACTTATGTTTTTGAGGGAGATAAAAATCCTGATTAACCAGCACTTTCCTGCTTTAAATGGAGCGAATTAAAACAAATCATATCTATCGTTATACCCACTGAATGGAAAAAGATTCCGTCCTTCTGTGACACTACTGCACCGTCCTAGTTCATCTTGACCAAATAATTCTTAGAAAGATATCTATGAATTAAAACTAAAACACAACTGCAGTGCATTTAATATGAGAGACACAAAAGCATGTTCTAAATAAATTTGAGAGGGTAATGTAATGATTGAGGTTCGGTAGATGTTAGAAGTGCTGATAATGGTATGCTTATTAATGTCAAGGGACTTTGCATTCTCTTATTATTAATATCGTATGCCCCCTCGAATGATGTGATCTTTATAATCTATTTCAGTGTTATGTTATGAGTTGTGAAACCGATCTAATTAATAGAATGATGAGATTGTACATATTAATTCAGTGATTGGTTTGGGGTTATAACAATATCGCAACCAATTGAAGTGTTTTTACTTATTTTTTCATTCATTCTTTCATTACTATTGAAGAAGAACAATTTAATCACGCGGCTAGATTGGAATGTGCTGTGAAGGATTTACAATTGCATTTTATTGAAGGTACATTGAATGCATAGTGAAAGTTAAACATGTGTTGACTGTTTTCATGTGAATATAACATTGATGACATTGGAGTTTATATGAATGAATTAACTGGAACACTGTGATCTTCTTCAATAAAAAATCCTTACACTGACGACCAACGACTAGTGCATTTGGAATAAACACTTTCTTCAATGTGGTTGCCTTTTGATATGAACATATCTTATATACTGGTTGGGTTACCAGTGATCTGGGAGTAAAGCACCAGGTGTTCTTTTCCTCTTACCCAAAAGTTAATTATTAACGTTAACACACTAATTGATTGAGATACGCACACACACGCACGCACGGGCACACGCACCCCCCCACCGCCCAGATTAGATGGGTAGTTCACAAGCTCTGGGTATTTCTCAAGTGGAAAACAGCTCCTGTATAGACCACTCCATGCACAGTATTACAGCTTTGGATTGGTAAAGTACCATCCAAGCCAACCTGAAATGATTAAAGGAAGCCCTGACACATGTTTCACTCTCATTAGAGCTCTTCAGGGGGGTATAGCTTTGTCCAGACACAAGGGAGTACATGGTATAATTCAAAACAATACCCTTTCAGGCATAGAGTAACGAATAGAGTATGCAAAATAGAAGCAGAGAAATCTGGGTAGTTCTCAAGTTTATTTATTTTAGATTGGCTTGGATGGTATTTTACAAATCCAAAGTTGTAATACAGTGCCTGGAGTGGTAAAGGGCTTTGGAATTATACCGCTCTGCATGGATAGCACTGTGCAAATCCTATGTTTAAACACTTTGCTGTAGAAATGGCAAAAGACATTGTCCCTTTCTATGCCGGCATGGAAGGCACTGTGCTAATCCTATGCTTAAAGACTTTGATAGAAAAGCAGGCATTTGAGGTCAGCAAATTTAAAGTTTCGCTGGTGTTAAGAGTGCTCTATTCTGGAGCTGCTTTTCACCTAAACTTGTGAACTACCCAGAGTTATTTGCTTCTTTTTTGCATAATTTATGCATCACTCGAAACTTGAAAGGGTACTGTTTTGATATATATATATATATATAACTCAGGAAGTCGCAACCTTGTAGCATGCAGAAGGACGACAGCGGACCCAGGAATTTAAGGTGCAAAGTTTTATTTAGTGCAAAAGCGCCCCCGCACCATAGCCATGGCGCGTTTCGGGTCTTCCTCGACCCTTGATCACATGACAGCGCCTTGGAGTGATAGAACGAAATTTAAAGTGGCAATGCACAATTGGGTAATCCACGTCATAACCAATATAAACAAAATACTTTCCTAGCGTCATTGAGTCATACACTTTAAAAAACAGCATTGAATGGACTGTTTTAAATACATATGATAATTAATTAAAATAAAATCATACATAAAAACATCATCACAAATGTGCAATATGTTGCTGCTATAGTAGCATATGACAACCTGTGACATTTTATTCTACATATTGATGTCACACCAGGGAAAAACTTCGTCGGGATACTAACTGTAAAATACAGGTATTCTAACCAAAGAACAAAATGCCTTTCAGTATAGAATATTTCTTATCCCAACATTAAACGCTTATTACGGGGTATTTCATGATATGTGTTATCATAAATATCTTAGGATCATATCCTATTGTGCAAAGCAGTGCAATGTAAACAATATAAATTCCAACCCGTGTAAGTGTAAAAAGTACAAGACATGTCTTAATAACATTTATAACACAATAAATGTTAAAATCCAGTGAAAAATAGATTTATAATTTAAAAAACATAAAATGAAATATTTCAAATAGCTACTGCGTCATACATGTAATTAAGAGTTTTTGCAAATTGATCAACTGCTGCTGAATAACCTGTAACCAATGCATAGCACCTTTGATTTCAATGTCTTAAACAACTGAATAGACATGATTGTTTCCCATTACAGACATGTATAGAGGTCCTCCCCTGCGTTCAATCCATTTGGATGCTTACTGTCAAAGTTCAAAATGTAGTAGGTTTCTAGTTTGCGGAGAGCCCCATCCCTGTCGCCATCTCTCCTTAGGGGCATGACTGCGTCTATGGCATAATACTTCAATAGACTAGTGTTTTGTTTATGACAATCTTTAAAATGTCTGGCAACAGGGTAACTTTCATCGCAATGTATGATGGCTCTTAAATGTTGAAGTACTCTCTTATGGACCGGAAGTCTCGTACTTCCAACATATCTAAGTCCACAAGGACACTCAAGGACATATATTGCGAACTCAGTTTTACAGGTTAAATATTTCGAAATGCAAATCTCTTTCCCCGGCCGTGGGGAAAGGAACCATCGATATCTGGAAAAAACGCCAGCCGCCAGCTATCAGAGGCTGTAGTCAGATACAAATCTGTACTTTGACAGCACCACGCTCAATATGCGGATAAAAGCCTGTCTGCATCCCATCGTGACTCACTTAGAGAAATAATATTATTACAATTGAAAATTGATGACAGAACTTACTTAAAGGAGATTTACATCTGTGTTGCGGAACCCCATCTCCCACAATGCACCAAGGGACAATGTAATCCAGACACGCCCCTGGAAGGCGGGGATGGTAATAAAACAAGTCGAAGAATGACGCAAACAGGCTTCTGTTGTGAATTTTATTTTGCCCAAGAAGAAGGGGCTGCAAGCCCTGAAACGCGTAGGCACCGTGAATCGAATACACGAAAGAAGCAAGCAGGTTGCATCAAGAGGCCGGAGGGCAGAGCGAGGTCGTGTTCTTTCCCAAGCCACAGGGCGTTTGCTTGATCTTATATACACGGCTGCCCCGGCCGTGGGGAAAGGAACCATTGATATCTGGAAAAAACGCCAACCGCCAGCTATCAGAGGCTGTAGTCAGATACAAATCTGTACTTTGACAGCACCACGCTCAATATGCGGATAAAAGCCTGCCTGTATCCCATCGTGACTCACTTAGAGAAATAATATTATTACAATTGAAAATTGATGACAGAACTTACTTAAAGATTTACATCTGTGTTGTGGAACCCCATCTCCCACAATGCACCAAGGGACAATGTAATCCAGACACGCCCCTGGAAGACGGGGATGGTAATAAAACAAGTCGAAGAATGACGCAAACAGGCTTCTGTTGTGAATTTTATTTTGCCAAAGAAGAAGGGGCTGCAAGCCCTGAAACGCGTAGGCACCGTGTATCGAATACACGAAAGAAGCAAGCAGGTTGCATCAAGAGGCCGGAGGGCAGAGCAAGGTCGTGTTCATTCCCAAGCCATAGGGCGTTTGCTTGATCTTATATACACGGCTGCCCCGGCCGTGGGGAAAGGAACCATCGATATCTGGAAAAAACGCCAGCCGCCAGCTATCAGAGGCTGTAGTCAGATACAAATCTGTACTTTGACAGCACCACGCTCAATATACGGATAAAAGCCTGCCTGCATCCCATCGTGACTCACTTAGAGAAATAATATTATTACAATTGAAAATTGATGACAGAACTTACTTAAAGGAGATTTACATCTGTGTTGCGGAACCCCATCTCCCACAATGCACCAAGGGACAATGTAATCCAGACACGCCCCTGGAAGGCGGGGATGGTAATAAAACAAGTTGAAGAATGACGCAAACAGGCTTCTGTTGTGAATTTTATTTTGCCCAAGAAGAAGGGGCTGCAAGCCCTGAAACGCGTAGGCACCGTGAATCGAATACACGAAAGAAGCAAGCAGGTTGCATCAAGAGGCCGGAGGGCAGAGCGAGGTCGTGTTCTTTCCCGAGACACAGGGCGTTTGCTTGATCTTATATACACGGCTGCCCCGGCCGTGGGGAGAGGAACCATCGATATCTGGAAAAAAACGCCAGCCGCCAGCTATCAGAGGCTGTAGTCAGATACAAATCTGTACTTTGACAGCACCACGCTCAATATGCGGATAAAAGCCTGCCTGCATCCCATCGTGACTCACTTAGAGAAATAATATTATTACAATTGAAAATTGATGACAGAACTTACTTAAAGGAGATTTACATCTGTGTTGCGGAACCCCATCTCCCACAATGCACCAAGGGACAATGTAATCCAGACACGCCCCTGGAAGGCGGGGATGGTAATAAAACAAGTCAAAGAATGACGCAAACAGGCTTCTGTTGTGAATTTTATTTTGCCCAAGAAGAAGGGGCTGAAAGCCCTGAAACGCGTCGGCACCGTGAATCGAATACACGAAAGAAGCAAGCAGGTTGCATCAAGAGGCCGGAGGGCAGAGCGAGGTCGTGTTCTTTCCCAAGCCACAGGGCGTTTGCTTGATCATATATATATATATATATATAAATAGCTTTACATTGATCAGAACACCATTCACACCAAACTCCATAGAAAAAGCACTGCGGGCAATTCCATCTTGCATGCCCGCAGTGCTCACCCAATCCATACTATTAACAGCATACCTTTGGGTGAATTCATCAGAATTAAAAGAATTTGCAGTAGCCCTGATAGCTTAGAACATTGTTTAAGGGAATCTAGGATTAGATTTCTTAGCCGGGGTTACAGCAGAGCCATTCTCGATGAGGCATTGGCCAAAGTGCGTACTCGTTCACGAGAGGACCTCCTCACTCCTAAGAACAAGGAGAAGAGGGATCCTACTGAACAGGGCTCTGTTCGGTTTATCACCACTTTCTGTTCTCAGATCTCTAAGATTAGTCAAATCATTCGATCTGAGTGGCCAATTGTATTAACTGACGTCATTTTAGCACCATTTCTGCCCAAATCACCGGCCATCACTTTTAGGAGGGCACCGTCTATGAAAGACGCATTAGACAGAACACAACCAGAACTGCCACCTAAAACCAATTGGTTAAAGAAATTAGGTTTTTTCAGATGTACGTCGTGTCGTGCTTGTACATTTGCTGAGAATGGAACCCATTATACTTCGGCTTTCAATGACAGGTTGATCCCCATAAAAGAACATCTGACATGTCGCAGTGAATACGTAGTATACCAACTTACCTGCACATGTTCTTTATCCTATATTGGGAGCACTAAGCTCCCTGCACATCAGCGTATTCTGCAACATATCCGAGCCATTGTTAACTCGGATATGAATTATCCGGTGGCTCGCCACTTCAAAGCAGTACACGACAAAAAGTTAAAAGATCTAAAGTACACTTAGTTGTGTTCTGTGGCCAACCCAGGCAGAGGGGGGGATCGTGAAAAATTGTTGCGTCAAAAAGAGGCATCTTTCATTCTGTTACTTGACACCCGGGCTCCGAATGGCCTTAATGCTTTTGATGAATTACACCACTTTCTATGAGGTTTACATACATATTTTTCATCTGACCTGAATTTAAACAGTGTAAAAAAGAAAATGAATCTGTTGGTTGTATTTTTGCACACTATTATGGGTGGGTATTCATAATAGCTCTTCCGCTGACATTATCAAATTTTTTCATTGTATCACGCAATGAATTTTAAGCATTTGCACTTTAGCACAAAGGCACTTTTTATATTCACTCTATTGATGTGGTATACATGATAAGGGAAAATTATGAATTGGTTTTAGCAAGAATATAATCAATACCTTTGGACTGAGGCAAAATAGACCATGATGAATGCACTGGCAATGAACTGTTTTCACACATTGATCTTTTTATCATCCTTGATTTTGCATCATTTTTTATGTTTGTCATGTGAGATACATGTTCTGTTTGGTTCTTTAATGTTATGGTCCTTAGGTAAGAGTGTTGAGATCACAATTGGTTTTGAGGCTTTATTATTAATGCTATATTGTTTTACACCAATTCAAGTTACAATTTTTTGTGCACTATGCAGTGATTCTGTACCCCCCAGTTTTCATTCATGTAAACAACTATTTTTGAGTGTAATAATGTTGTGAATGTTAATTTGAACGTTCATTTGCTTTCTTGCCACCCTTTCGTCCTGTTTCTTTAGGCGTTTGGGCTTTTAATGTTAATTTAATGCACGTCCTACTCCTGACGCGTCATGTGATCAAGCTCCGTTCGCGGAGCGAAACGCGTCAGGGAGGGCACTGGCTCTTACATCTTTTCTGCAATTAAAAATGGATTTTTGAAAATGACTTTTCGTGCTGTGGCTCTTGTTCGCGCTTAAGCACTGCTGATTGTTAAAGAGGTCCGCGCCTGTTGTTTCCGCCACGTTTGGCGGTCAGGATTCAGCATTGAATATATATAAATATATGTATGTATACACACACATAGGTAGGTAGGTAGGTAGGTAGATAGATAGATAGATACATAGATAGGTAGATAGATAGATGAATGGATGGATGGATAGATAGATAGATAGATAGATAGATAGATAGATAGATAGATAGATAGATAGATAGATAGATAGATAGATAGATAGATAGATAGATAGATAGATAGATAGATAGATAGATAGATAGATAGATAGATAGATAGATAGATAGATAGATAGATAGATAGATAGATAGATAGATGCACATGCGAAGTGAAATTCAAGGTCAAATGAAGCGGGCAATTCCACTCCTATCAGTTTGGTCCAGGAAAGTCCGAACTGACGCAAACAGGCAGTGCAACTGCCACTGTTTGGGATGGAAGGCTCATAAGAGTGAAATTGCCTCCGTCATTCAGCCTTCAGATTAGCCCCTCAAAAACCATGATTATTACATCATGCAAGTGCCCAATTCATGATCTTTCAGAAGTATCATATGCCGTTTTGGTAACATCACTCTACATACATATATTGAGATTGATTCTCATAGCTCCCTTACTCTGTTGAGATTCCATGAAGAGGAGTCCATGTACAGCAGATTCTCAGCCATATTCTTACCTTTACGCCTGAATGATGGTAGTGCTGTACTCCACAAGTTTGATTGTGACTGGTCCACCTTGGGATTGATTCCCATTGACAATTCGTGTCCCCTGGCAATTGTGCCCTGCCGATGACCTTGAACATTTTTAATAGGGTTGAAACGCCATCGCCATAATAACAGACTGTGCTCTAACCAATTTATTGAAGTGTGACAATATGATTAATACTGGCATTCACTACCATCCGTCTGTATCGACACTGTCACTTTTCTGTAACAGTCATTTAATGTGTGATCATATGGGACACAGAGCAATTTATATTTTCACCTAACCACTGTGCTGATTAAACAGTGGGTCTGCAGGTTGGATCTTATGCATTATTGTTATGTTATGTTGTTTCTACTTGGTATAATGCAATGAATCATACCCAAAGGTATATCTCAGCGCTGGGGTAACATTGAGAGCACATGATGTACATTGTTTAAATCATACTCTTGGTGAGTTCAAATATCTTTTGCTCAAACGTTTTTTAGATGTATATGCTAAATGAAACCTGCGTGAACCATTGTTGCACATACCTATGTACTAATTGGTCACATTACAAAAGGTCCAGTTATAGAGAGTCATAGAATGACCTGCCTAATGAGTATTAATGAATATGAATTATGAATATTAAGCAGGTTCCTGTTTCCGACCACCTGTGATTGGCCACACATATAGTGGTGGTGGTCTGCAGGGAACAGACAACAGCATCGTGGTTGCATTCCCAAATGTTTTTTTTCTAAAACAGCTCATGTTTCTTAAAGAACCAGTGCTGCTTTAGAAAAAGTTTCTCATTTCGCCTGCCCGCCCCCACACTCAAGGCTACTGACACAATTCACAAAGGAAAAGGTGTCCCAAAGAGACACTTTCCCCTTTGAGAATCATTTACCACTTCCTTTTAGGTGCCCAGAACTGACCAATGGTTTGTAGTCGCAAATCATTGATGCAAACCATTGTGACTCACTATACAGAGGGGACACCCCTTTCATGCTCCCTTCCAAATTGAGATTTGGATTGGGTTTAGTAAATAGTAAAAAGTTGTTACCCCTGTGATTTTGCAAATCGCTGGGTTTTGCGACCACAAACAGCCTTTGCACGTCTCGCCCTTTGTGTCCTGCGTATATGACCAGAGTGGCGCTCTTCTTATCATGTCTTGAGTTGCAGAGCTCAAAAGTGTGATGAAGGAAAGGAGTGAGAGAAAAAAGCATGCACTCTACATTAACCAGCTGACCAACCTTGAACATCCCCACTACATCATAGACAAGCATTGGCAGACAATCCTCTACTGTTTACAAGTTTCTGTCAATAAGGCTTTAACACTGGGTGCTCCGGGTGCGACAATCTTTGTTGCACCACCCAACGACCTCCTTCTCCATTAATTCTCTCACTACCACCCTCCAAGGGTGCTCCGCGTCTCTCCATAGTTCTTCTCTTGCTTGTATTTATTCTCTTTTATAGTGCTACTCATATCATTGTAGGGTGTAAAAGCACTTTATAACAAACACACATTATACAGAGAAAATGACTCACACAAGTGTGTCAATCAGTGTGTAGGAAATGTTATCTAAGTCGATGAGGAAGGTGTACTTGTCTTATCCTCCATATAGGTAGGCAGTATATTTGAAGAGTGCTTGGACTGGAGAAGCAGAGACTGAGGATTTGATACATGACACGGTGGAAGAAGTTGGATTTACTAATGAGAATATATTTCTACCCAAACTAACCTTTTTTAGCATGAAAGACTAGGGAAAAACATACGTTCTAAACCTATGCCTTGGAGTTTGATTGCAGCTCCTGATGCAAGTCCATAGTCCTCTATGCTATATTTGAATGATTGTAATTTATTAAACTGCAAGTAACAATAGTATCTCTGTGACAAAACAGTAACCCACTGAGCTATCTACATAGCATCCACTTCTGTGATCTGCATGTTACACGCGCTTTGCAGCAGGCACTATAACTGTCTGCTCTACTTTATGAGTCAGATCTGCAAATAGACAGAAACTCAGATCTTTCTCCAGCAAGTACATTAATCACCAGAGTCATCATGACATTGTCATTACTGCCTGGAAATTGCTGGGCACACAATGAACTCTCAAGCAGATGCTTTTAATCTTATGAGATATTTCATTATGCAGCGTCCCCTGACGTTAGCACCCGGTGCTGTGGCAACAGCTGCCCCACCCTAAGGCTAGCACTGCCCAAGTTTCAGACTCATTCTTCCCTTCTGACATTCACTTACCTTTCAAAGCAGTAATGAGGCTTTACCCCCTGGAGTATAGCCCTTTGTGCATTTTAATGTTCAGAAATGTATGCACTTAGCTTTATTGAAAAGTGCAGGCACTCTCCGTTTCAAATTGAAGAAGTGCAGGCACTTAGTACCAGGCAGTATCGGCCCATTTAAAGCACTGGACCCAAGTATATTCAACATCTATTTTCACTTGACGATGCCGATCAAAATGGTACCCTGATTTTGTTTTTCTTTTCTTATACTAAAATAGGTGAAGTTGTGTTTTTTGCAACACAGTTTGTGAACAGAGTTGTTTTTTTATTGTAAAAGACACCAACGAAACCTTTACATTTATAAAATCGCTATTTTACACGGATTTCCAAAAGAAAAGGAGTTTAAATATAGTCACGCTGTGAGCAATTCCTAATCCCACTGAACAAACCGCCTTTTCCGTTTCATTGCTCTGCGTTTCTGATTATGATGACAGGGTCTCTGCGAAGGCAGAGGGGATTCTCTTGTGTTTTTCTAATCCTAATGGCAGCTTAGACCTGTGGAGTCCGACCAAGCTGTTGCCAGCTGAACAACGAAGTTTAGACTTTTCTCTGAATGTCCCCAGATATGGGCGCTCCATAGTTGACGACGCGTTGAAAATGCTGGATCAGAACGAATCTTGCCTTCTAATTCTCCTCCACCTCCCATCAGCTTTTGATACTATTAAACATGGAAACCGCCTAGACCTACTGGAACAGAGGATGAGACTTTCTGGCTCACTGTTAAACGGGTTTGCCTCATTTCTCCCCAACAGGACACAAAGAATCAAGGTCAATCAGTCCCTATCCAATTCCACTCCTGTCATACAAGGGGTTCCACAGGGGTCCTCACTCTCACCCTCTCTCTTCAATCTGTTCATGGAGCCTTTAAATGAAATTCTGAAATCATGTAACATCCACTATCACATGTATGCTGACGACACCCAATTGTACCTGAGAATCTCCCCCCCTCAGAATATCAGGTCGCGCAACACACCTTTACACAAATCTCAAAATTGGCTGACCTCTAACCACCTCAAACTAAACTCTCTCAAAACGGAATTCCTCCTAATCGCCCCACCCAAGCAATCTCCCATTATTGAAGCCTTCATGAAACAACTAAGAGCTCTCAACTGCATTCCACACATCATAGATTCCACAAGATCAAAGGGAATAATGCTAGATAAGAACCTGAACATGCAGGATCACATCAGCTCAGCCACCAAAGGAGCAAACTACCAAATGATCATCCTAAGAAAAATAAAACTCTTCCTCCCACTTGATGACTTCAAGTCTGCTGTTCAAGCCCTTGTAATTTCTAGGTTGGATTATGGAAGTGTTACCCTTTGTGATCTACCTAGATAAAAGTTGGCTCCTCTAAGGGCCTCTTTAACTCTGCTGCAAGACTCATCAAAGGATCCAAAAGAAACCACATCTCTGCTGATGTGAAATCTGTAAATTGCCTTCAATATGAGGCTAGAATTCACTCAAAATTGCCTGCATGACACATGCAGCCCAAAACATCCACACCACATAGTACCTCGCAACAAAAACTGGAACTACATGGCGTCTGCAGATCCACCAGAAGCACTAGCACTTTATTGGTGAAAGCACAAAGATTTCATAAAAAGAAAACTTACAGCCATGCCTTTTCAGGTAGTGCCCTGAGGATTTAGAACTCCCTGTCCCTGAAACCAGACTGAATCCTTCAACTGCATCTTTAAAAAAAGACGCTAAAGTCCAACTGATTAATACTTTTCTGAACTACAATTCACAAGCTCCCCCCTCTGGACTACATTATAATTAGGGCTTCCAGTTTTGTGGTATACATTTTTTTTTTTAACTCTTTTATTAACAGGAAAAATTAAACATGGTTTTCAGCACGGTCAAGCAAGGGTTGTCTACATGCGCAATGCAAGCAATCATAAGACATACATAGTGTTAATGGTATAAAAGCAATCAGGGCAATTGTACACAGTTCGGTCACATTGCAATTGGATCGTCAACTGGGACAACTTGGGGGGGATCACAAATGGTGCCTCTATATTCATTCCAATTGGACCATATTTCTATCCACTTCCGCGGGCAACCCCGTGCTACATACACTGTTTTCTCTTGGAGCATGCACCAATCCATGTCAGTTTTCCATAGGCCCAATCTAGGAGGTCTGACCGCCCCCCACAACCTAGCGATGTTTCTCTTGGCAATAGCATACCCTAACGTAACCCATGACTTCCCACGGGGTGGCAGGTCAGTAGGCTCCCATACGTTTAACAGGGGTATCAATTTTTTTAAACATTTCCGTCTTTATTTATCCATGTTTTTTTTTGGGTCTTCTTATTGGTATTTATCCATATTTATTTTGTGTTTTGAGAATAAATGGAGTCGTAAAATGGTATATTTCCACATGTATTGAACTAATAAACATGCACTCATATTTTGCTTCCTGTCTTGATTTAGCAAATAAAGCACCCAAATATAGCGAAACATTACACCCACAGGTACATATCAGCTTTACAATACACATATACGTTAACATATGCCTGTATTTAGGGAAATCTGAACCAGTCTTTTAACTTTCCTTGCTGCCTATCTGCTCAGCCGTTATCCTGAAAAGCACGAAAGACAGAATGGAGAATCACACAAAAGAAGCTTAATTTCCAGCATTATTCTGCTTTTAAAAATAAATACAGACAGGAAACACATTGTTTTCTGACTGTGTTTATCTGTAAAAATCAGTAAAAATGAAAAACTGGGAGCCTTAGTTATAATGCTTCCTCTTCACCCAAGTTTATTGCTTCCTATCTAGGTTCTTGTATATTGACTTGTCGGCCATGCCCTGCATGGGTCTACCTTCCCCACCTGGGCGTTGCGACGTCCTGTATCGCTCTTGGATATGTTGTTGTTTTCTTTTCCTGCTTCCTTGCCCTGACCATAAGTAAAGTGCTCTGGATACCATCTTGAGTCATTTTCGCGCCATTTAAAACTCTATAAATAAATAAATAAATAAATATGCTCCATTTGAATCTCATTGGATGTATGACGTTACAATGCACACTTTTACAACGCATACCTTTACAACACATTTTTACAACGCAACATCCATTACAACGCATTCCATTACAACGCATGCCATTACAACGAAATTTTAAAAATTACATTTACAACGCATACCATTACAACGCATAATACCTTTACAGCGCATACCATTACAACGCATAACATTACATTGCATGTTTGGTAAGTATTGGATAGTGTAGGGGTAAAAATTACTATTCTAACTCCAGGGGGTGCAACAGTAGGGTAAGTGTTGGATAGTGTAGGGGTAAAAATTACTATTCTAACTCCAAGGGGTGCAACAGTAGGGTAAGTGTTGGATGGTAATGTTATGCGTTGTAATGGTATGCGTTGTAATGACTGAGTTGTAATGACATGCGTTGTAGTGTGCGTTGTAGTGTCATGCGTTGTAATGGTTGCGTTGTAATGGATGTTGCGTTGTAAAAGTTTCGTTGTAATGGTAGTGCGTTGTAAAAGTTGCGTTTTAAAGGTTGTTTCCCATCTCATTGGGTTCACTGTGCCCAAGAAAGACCATAGGCGCTGACAGTAGGGCTGCAGGAGTGCTGTAGCACTCACAAAATAATCATGCTGGAGTTCAGAAGGTGAATAAGCAATAAAGATGTCATAACATTTTCTTTTCTTCTTGTCACATTTGCTGTGTGTTCAAAGACAGGTCAAATATCAGGCTGTGTCTTATGTCAAATTGCTGCTTGTTCTTGTAACATGGAGATTGGTGTTCACTTTTCTTTCTCGGACTGCAAGGTGAGAGGATTTTGCAAAGTGAACAATTTGAAAATCTTTTGTGGGGTGCAGAGTAGACTGAGGGAAGGGAACGTTTTCTTTCTAACACATTAAAATTTAAATACATATAAATGAACTGTACAAATATTTCAAATTATATCAGCAGTTAGGAAAGCATCAATAAAGCAAATTTTTAGTAATCCTGAACTATGATGGAAACTAATATTTTAAAAGGATCAAAACCTATCAAGACACTTTTCTTGGTCATATGTAAATGATAAATATTTGCTGAAACCCGATATCCACACATTATCGTTCGTGAGCTACATATCAGTAAAACTGCATGACAGTATGAATTGTATGCCCATTTCAATGGAAAATGTGCTGTCTGTAAATGACAGTGCACTACCATACCATGCGTTAGTAATTGGCTTGGCCAGTGTGCTCCAAAATGCTCCACCAGCTACATACCTCACGCTTCAATCCCACTCTCCTGGATGGGTGTGGTCATTTGCTGCATTTGTTCTTTGCGTGACACTTGGATTTTTCCCAATCCCTATGGCTTCAGTGATGTAACTTAGTTTGTTGGCAGCACTTCCATGTGTAAATTGTTCCAGCACCACTGTAGAAGACAGTACTGTGACCATGGACTGCTGCTGAGAGCATTAGAAGGGTGGGAGAGCGGCAAGGATTTTGACTGAGTTCCTGGCAGTTTAGCGGCTTGATCATTCCTACATGTCCCCCTCGTGATGCCGTAACTGTGTCATTCCATCTGCTTCCCACGTGAAGCTACTTGTCCAATAATAGAGCTCCTTTACTGTAGATACATAGCTCACTAAAGGAATTTAGGTGGTGACAAATACCTCTAAGTAAATGGTAGATGTGGTAATGCTGTCTTTTTTCATCCGTTATTATTGTGTGCTAATGAACTTCTTGTTCATTCTTCAAACTGCAACAAATAACACAACAATCCTTTATGAGGCTCCCAGACAGTGCTTAATTTGTAAAAAAAATTAAGTGCCTGGGCCTTTTTTCGGAAGGCCACTGCAGCCTGCACCCTGCACCCTGCATTGCCCCTGCCAGCACTGCCAATGACAGTACCAACATAACACCTAACCATCGCATCCTACAAGTGTGGCAATTCAGACTATTTCAGGCCACGCAAAGCTATAATAATGGTGTGAGAGGCTGGTATTATTTTCAATGCCATTTGACTTAATAAACACAGTTATTGGGCACATCTCAGATAGCGCCACCATCTGGTGGACAGTCCTAGAGCCGGTGCTGACAATTAAGGGCCAGTGTTGGTGCCGAGCACCGGAAACCACTGGCTCAAATTAAGCACTGCTCCCAGAACATATGTAGGACTCTACTGGAAAGAGCCCTGCTCGGAAATTGACAGCTTCCTCTGGAACAGTACCACACCTTGTAGCACATGACCAGCTAAGGTGAAGCATGCATCCAGTATCCACACTGGGAGCTGAGTGATGGCCTTGGCTAAATTATAATTCCAATACTTGCAGCTGATCCATAATCTGGTGCAGCTGCCAGACACTGAGGCATGAGCATTGTGGCACCCTAGATAGATGCATGAAGCCTGGTGGCCTCTGCTTTATCACAACATCTTTTAGTGAGCCCCTTCTACAGGCGCCAGCACATGACCTAGTGAGGTGCCACCAGTCGAGCAGTGTTGAAGATGACTCTGGAGGATTGGGTAGCCATCCTCTGACACTCTCATGTGACCAAGATCATTCCATCAAGGCGCTTCTGGTGCACAACAGCTTGGGGCTCCCTCTGCCACTGATGCAATTTCAAGATGCCATGTTGAGGGATTTTCTCTCTGCAGTTACACAAGAAGACTACTTTTTCCAAAGATGTCATTATGTAGACTTTACCAGCGTAAAATATACCATGTGGGACAGTCCAGTAAGCATATCCACCAATATATTTTGTCACTAACATATGTATTTCGAGTTTCCAAAGTTGCCTGCTGAATTAGGCTTTGGTGTGGTTCTTCAGTCTGAGACACAGGTTGCAGGGTACTTCAATGGAGGTTCAGACCACAACAGGTCACTGGAGCACACGTTGACTCTAAAAGAGTAGTGTCATACTCGAACATTTAGGACTGTTTTTTCATGAAAGTCAGTCTTTACTTCACAGCATTTTAAATATACAAGTATACCATGATAAGTACACTAGGAGTTCTTTTACTTCAGGAGTGATTATATCAGGAGTATCCTTTTTTACATCTTTATTTTTTGATTTTTAGCCATCCAATGTGGCAGCAACGTAATCAAAGGTAACCTGCTCATATACAGATATGTAAATCATTTTCAGCACACTTGGCATCAATACAGAACTGTGCTTATATTTTGTGCACATAGGTAAAGCATCCCCGCGCCGCATGCCTATACCATCTCCCCTATACATACAGTGCTCCTCACTGCATCTGCTCGTAGTGAAGTCAGTGATAGACTGTACCCCCTAATTGTCTCACAATTGTGTTTATAGTGGGACGGGAGCCTGTTGTCACCTGCCACGGCTCACCTGAACCTCTAGGCACAACACTCAATGAAACACACCTGATTCATCCTCACCATCCTGACGGTCAAAGAGATCCATCATCCTGACGGTCCCTGAGATCCATCATCCTGACAGTCCCATAGATCTACAATCCTGACAGTCCCGGAGATCCACCATCCTGATGATCCAGGAGATCCTCCATCCTGATGGTCCCGGAGATCCATCATCCTGACGGTCCTTTAGATCTACAATCCTGACAGTCCCGGAGATCCACCATCCTGACTGTCCAGGAGATCTTCCATCCTGACAGTCCCAGATAGTCACCATCCTGACAGTCCAGGAGATCCATCATCCTGATGGTCCCCTAGATCTACAATCCTGACAGTCCTGGAGAGCCACCATCCTGATGGTCCCGGAGATCCTCCATCCTGACGGTCCCGGAGATCCTCCACCCTGACGGTCCAGGAGATCCTGCATGATTTCGGACCACTTTCTAATATCCTAATCACCCCTTGCATCTGATCTAATTCTTTGCAATTGTACTACCTCTACCATGGTCCACTCCGCCATATCTCTACCCCACTTCAACACTGCGGTCCGCTTTCAGATAGCCAGGGGACTGCTATGCAGCGCTTGGAGGAAGCAGGCCCAGGGTTGCAAATTTGTGTCATAATTTGCTTAGCTTGGGTTTTGATATGATACTCAGGAGGCAGTGCCGTATCATTGTTTCAAACCAAAGATGCATCACTTGTTTGAGCTGTGACACCACTTCCTCCCAGTACTCCGGTAGTATCCCACATGTCCATGACATACGCAAGAACGCAGCAACCTGCTCAATTCATTTGGGGCAGGATGAGGTCCTGTTGGGGTATGTTCTTTGCAGTCTAATGGCGGTAAGATAAGTGTGGTGAAGATAATTAATGTGTGTCAACTTGAATCGCGCATTACTTGCAATTTCCTTGAACCTGCATGCAAGTTTTTGCCCAGTCCTCATCTATCAACGAGGTGGGTAGGTCACAACCAAAGCTTGTCTAGTTTTTATTGTGACCGAAGGACTGCTAGCCTGCAACAATTTATAAATTGTGAGATGAGTTTCCTCTCTTCTTCAGCCTTTAAGAGCACCTCCATAGTAATAGAGGTTTAAGGGACGTCCCAGAGCTTAGTCCAAATGTCACTGACTGTGGGCGCCAATTTAGCGAATTGTAAGAAATGCCCAGTTCCAAATCCAGAGCCTCCTTGTAGGTCATAAATGTATCCCCAGGGTATATATCATTTTTTTTTTCAAACTTTTATTTTTATTGCAGATTCAGACATTGCATATCCATCTGTGTTGGGTAACCGCCCAACAACCTAAGGTAAGCACTTTACGTTCATCACATCAAATACAGAGCACAGCCATTCAGCCCACATCCCGGAGGTCGGGCGGCGTTAGTAATGTAATAACAGAAGTGATATCTTCAGAGGGGTACCTCAATCTTTGCCATACGGATCATCCAGTATCTGCTTTCCTGCACTGCCTTGTCTCTCATCCCTACCCAGCAACTAAACTTACGGTCCCAGTGGTCTATATGTTCATGTTTCGTCAGCGTAAGACTATTTCCAACGTCAGACCCCCAGTCCTCTCTTGCTTATCTCAGTTTAGCGCCAATTTCTTATCTGCTCCCAAAGGCAGCGCCAGATTGAGTTCCTCATCTTAACAACCACCCCCTGATTTCTAAGACGCCCCTCTCTTCTGCAATAACAATAAACGTCCTCATTAACCCCATGAACCCCACCCCCTTAAACTGCAGTTAGTGTGGGCCATCACTCACGCATTGAGCACTTACAAAATGGAGGAAACCTGTAAGATCGCAATCACCCGCCTGTATTGTACATGGAACAACTCTTACAACTCACTTACTTTAGTCACCCGCTGTGGATAGGTTGTCATTTAACACTCTCACTAGGTCTGCCCATGCACGCGCTGCTTCCAGATTCTTCTCATCCGCTGTATGGGCCGCCTGGCGCAATCTAATCATACTCTCACTATGGGACCACTTATGGAGTTCATTCGCCCATCGCT
The DNA here is from genome assembly GCF_964261635.1 of Lissotriton helveticus. Classification (NCBI taxonomy): domain Eukaryota; kingdom Metazoa; phylum Chordata; class Amphibia; order Caudata; family Salamandridae; genus Lissotriton; species Lissotriton helveticus. Next base: position 347,598 of record NC_136058.1, read on the forward strand.
TACTAGAGGGACCTTCCTTCGATTTCCAGTGCCATGTTATCTCTCTCTGGGCCATGATTAGGCCCAAGTCAATGAACTTACTAGTGATCTTAGTCTTTTTAGTGTGAGTAAACCAAAGCAACAAACAAGTTGCCATAGTATAGTCCACTTGCCTCTCCGTAATTACATTGAGAAGCGCCCCTACCTCGGACCAATAAGACCCTAGTTTCGGGCAATCCCACATCATGTGGTCTAATTCCACATCCTGCGCTAGGCATCTAGGGCACGCCGCATCTTGCACGTTGAAATATTTCCGGATCCTCCCCGGGGTGAGGTAGGCTCTGTGTATTATAAAAAAGTGTACCTGTTGAAACCGCGCATTCCTACATTCCTTCCAGGTCCTCATCATAACATGACCCCAAACTGTGTCCGGAATGGGCTTCCCTACACTCTCTTCCCATTTCTGTTTGAGATTCGTCAGGGGTTCCAGACCTTCACCCAACATTCGGGTATGTAGGCAGGTAACCGCCTTGATTGTTCCCGCCGCCATTACCACGTATTGGCAAGCCATCGTGGTTTGAGGTTCCGACTGCCCCGTCTTCCAGTGTTTCCGCATTGCAGTGGTAACAGCCATGTGCAAAAGGAAACCTCCATCCGGAAGGCCAAATTGGTCTTGCAGCGCACTGAATGACAGCAACTCGCCGTCGGCATATAAGTCACCCACCATATGTAACACCAACTCCTCCCATTCCAGTAGTCGGGACCAATCCCCCCATGCAGAGGTGCTGTCAACATGCCAATCGGAGTTTTGGGTGCATACGGGTGTGCCGCTTTCACCCTCTTCTGACTTTTGTTCCAGCATAATCTCAGGGTCTTCTCTTCCAGGGTTAAATCCCGGACTACCAGGCGCTGTTGCATAATGATATAGGAGAGAACATGCCTCTGTATCCCCAATCCACGATCTGATTCAAGCCCCTAAATTCCCGCGCTACATTCTGTGTAAGGATCTGCAGCTGCGCCGCCAGATAATAAAGTTCGGAACCGCTAGTCCCCCCTCCGATTTCGGCCTCAGCAACCTGTCCAGTGCCACCCGTCTCCGTCCTGTTCCCCATAAAAAAATCAATGGTAAGCGTCCGTAGTTCCCGAAAATATCGATGTGGTATCCACAGCGGGAGTGTACGGAAGTAATAAAGCAGACGTGGCAAGGCCACCATCTTGAGCAGTGCCACTCTCCCTAACACAGATAGAGGCAGGGTCGCCCAAAACGCCATGTTGCCCCTCAGTGTCCGTATACAGCGCCCTATATTCCCCTCCAGCAGATTTTCGGCCGTGTGGTATATCCGGACTCCCAAGTAGGTAAAGCATGAACTCTCCCATACCAGACCCTCGGTTAGTGGCGGCTGAGGCATATCCGCCCTTAAGGGGAAGACACACGTTTTAGCCCAATTTACACGAAGTCCCGATAATTCCCCAAAGTCCGATAGCATGTTCACTGCACCCTTCAGTGCGGTCGTCGTGTCCGCCAGGAACTGAAGTAAATCGTCCGCATACAACGATATGTAGTGCGGTAGTCCACCACTAATCATGCCATCATATGCCATCCCCGACCTGGCGCGAACCGCCAGAGGTTCTATCGCTAGCGCGAACAACAGGGGCGACAGCGAGCACCCCTGCCTCGTGCCTCTCTGCACCGGGTATTCCGGTGATACGACAGAGCCCAGACGCACCTTAGCAGCAGCGGAGGAGTACAAGACCTTCGTCCAGCGTCTAAAGCGCTCACCTACCCCAAATCTCCCCAGCACCTCATCTAGATACTCCCATTCAAGGCAGTCAAACGCCTTCTCTATATCCACCGACAACACTGCTTGCGTCGCCTCATCCCCGATGTCATTACTCAATACTCCTATAAGGCGACGGATATTATGTGATGTGTTCCTAGTCGGTATGAACCCCGACTGATCCTTGTGGACCAGAGCAGTCACGTGGGGCATTAATCTTGTAGCTAAAATTCGACTCAGTATCTTATAGTCCACAGTTAGCATAGATAGCGGTCTATAGGATGTCACTTCGTCACCCTCCCTCCCTGGTTTCAATAAGGGGACGACTAGCGCCACCCTCATGGATTCGGGCAGGTGGCCCAACTACATCGCCTCATTATATACCACCTGCAGCTGGGGCACCAGGAGATCAAGATACGTCATCTAAAATTCTATGGGGAGACCATCCATCCCCGGGGTTTTGTTCCTGGCCATATGTTTGATTGCTCCCCTTATTTCAGCTATAGTAATAGCTTGACCCAGGGTCTTGGCGTCCTCCTCCTCTATCTGCGGCAGCGGAATCCCCATCAGGTAGGTCTCTATATCTAACGTAGTTGCCTCCAGGTGACTGATATAGCGTTGTATAGTACCTCAGGAAGCGCAAGACGATCTCAAATTGAGAAAAGAGCATAGTCCCCGAGCCCGATTACATACTCATGATCGGGGACCCCCGTGTCCTCGGGTCCGCCATCCTTGCTATGAGCGTGCCTACCTTATCCCCCTCAGCATGTATCTTTGCCCTATATTGCTTATAATCGTAACTACGCAACCTTTCAGTCTCAGTGGCCACGAGTTCCCTAGCTGTCCTAAGCTGGTCCTGCAGCACCCTTTGTTCTGGTCGCTGCCACTCCACCCCCCGTAGCGCCTCCTCTGCTTTCCTGACAGCATTCAACACTACTGTCCTTTCTCCCACATATTTACTGATACATAATCCTCTCATCACCACCTTAAATGCATTCCATTCCATTCCTCTAGCAGAGGCCGAGTTCACATTAACAGCAAAATATTGTTCAATACCCTCCTGGATATCGGCTCGAAAGGCTTGGTCCTCTAGAGTGTCTGGGCGTATTTGCCAGGTGGGAACCTCTGCCCTCACACGCTGCAATTGAAAGGATACCAACTGCCGGTTATGGTCCGAGATCGTCCTCGCTAAATACTCTGAGTGTGTCGCCAAGGGTGCCAGTGTCTGGGTGCATAGGATAGTGTCTATTCTAACATGCAGTTTGTGAAGAGCAGAAAAGAAGGAATAATCCCTATCTTCAGGGTGCTGCACTCTCCATACGTCAGTCAACCCCCATCCGCTCTGCCACTCCGCTCTCTTCTTCGCTATCTTGCGGGGTGTGACCTGTCAAGTGCTACATCTGTAAGCGAATTAAAGTCTCCACCCAGAATCACGTGGCCTGCTAGGAGATGTGCCAGTTTCCCGGACAAGACATCAAAAAAGCGGGGTTGGTCTGAGTTCGGTGCGTATAGGCTACATAATACCACCTCTCTGTCCCACATTCTCCCCGCTACCGCCACATATCTGCCCTCAGGATCTATCACAGTATGAACATTCTTGAACGGGATCCCAGCCCGCACCCATATTAAGACCCCCCTGGCGAACGCAGAATAAGCAGTGCCAAACACCCGACCCCACCACCTCCTCTGCAACGCAGCACATTCTAGTTTAGTGAGATGGGTCTCCTGAAGCAACGCTATCTGGACCCCCCTTCTTATCAAATATGCATGTACCTTGTGACGCCTTGACATAGTGTCTAATCCACGAACGTTCCATGTTATACATTTCAACTCAGGTAACTGTCCCATCACAGCCTCCCCCGGCCACTCCCTCCCTTTTGGTTCGTAGGCCCACACCAGCGCTGCTAAACCCCAAACACAGAACCTCCCGAAAAACTTCCCTGACCCCCCACCCCCAGAACAGGTCCCAATAACTCGTTATCAGTCCCCATCCAAACTTACCCTAACAAATCACACAAAACTATCCTGTAGTAGCCGCTACAGGCCGCCTTAAGGGCGATGGGGTAGTGGTCCGACTCCGACGGGTGGCAGCTCCCGCGCCCGCTCCCACCCCTCAACATCCCGCAATAATAATAAGGCACAGTCAGAAAGTTCACAATCGTTACCAGGCCCTCCAGATCACCACACTCAAGTCTTTTACCATGAAACTGAAACAGATGGAAGCAACCTACAAATCATCCGCCGATCTGGGCGTCACCTCAGGTCCCTTGGTGCTATCATCTTCCGATATCTCGGTGCCTGAACGTCTTCTCTCTTCCTCCGAATCCGTTCCCTTTGCCGAGTCTTCTTGCTGCGAACCTGTTATCGCCGCTGTCGCCACCAGAGCACCCTGTTTATCCGCCGCCATCTGTGCACGTTGCAGCTCCTTTTGTTTTTTGTATTTCGTGCGGAGGCGCTGCGATTGGCGCATCCGCGGTGGCTTAGGTACTCCTCCCTCACCTCTCGCTCTACGGTCCGTGCCTGCCCTGTACCTCTCTAGCCAAGTCCAAGCGTCCTCAGGTGTCAGGAAAAACTGCGTCGACCCATCCAGTATCACCCGCAGTTTAGCTGGAAAGAGCAGCGAATATTGGATGCCTTCAACCCTAAGCTCTTTCTTAACAGACAGGTACGAGGCCCTATGCCTTTGTATCTCTTGGGTATAATCTGGGAAAATTGTCACGGCGCTGTTGTCTACCTGGAAAGGACCAGTGGAGCGTGCATTTTCGATTAGTAGATCCCTGTCCTTATAGTGGAGGACTCTGGCCACCATGGGGCGGGGAGGTCGGCCCGGCGCTGGTGGCTTAGCCGGGACCCTATGTGCCCTCTCTAGCGTAAAGAAAGGAGAGAGGCCCTTCGGTGCGACGGTAGTCTTGAACCAGTTCTCCATGTAAGCAACCATGTCCGTTCCCTCAACATTTTCAGGCAGGCCCACAACCCGGACGTTGTTTCGCCGATTGCGACTTTCAGCATCCTCAGCCTTCCTTTCCAGTGTCTCGAGCCTCCGTAGTGCATCGTCCAATTTATGTTCTACTGTGACCACCGCTGGTTTGAGGTCCTGAAGGATCAGTTCCGAGTCCTTGACCCTATCAACTAATTTCGAATGATCTGCCTTGAGGAGCCCCAGCCCCGTCGCGACTTGAGCAATGTCCTGATGGAGGGATTCCTTCGTCGCCGTGATGGCCTCCAGGATGCGATCAAGACATTTGTTCAGTCTCTGTTCAGTGGACATTGCGTCATCGTCTTCCCCGCCTCCTTGTGCCCCTTCTGGGCCCATTTCGTCCTCCTTCTTACCCTTGGGTTTCATGCCTCGTAGAGACGTGGCCCTCCTCCCTGGCAAACGACTCCGTCCAACTTGACACAACCTTCGGCCACTACCGTCGTATTTAAGATCAGAGTCTCGGCTTGCGTAGCCCACTAGATAATAACACTACGCAGGGTACCAGTCTGTAGCCTTCACTCCCCTCATTGGCCACTGTAGCAACGTATCCCACCACCTTTCTCGCTGCACAGTATGGAGCCCCCTTCCACGCAGATCCCAACTCGTCGTTATGGTCACAGTGCCTCTCTCCCGGCCATATCTCTCTATAGCCGCCACTCCACTCCAAGCCAGGGCAGGACTCCAGATCTCCACATCAGCAGACACTGAGGCACACTGATCGGGGCTGCCACCGTACCCCCGGGGCATCAGCTCAATGGGTCCAGGCTGGGCACTTGCTGCTCCTCTCTGCCCCCCAGTGCCTCTAGTGGCCACATGCAGCGAGGCTCTGGTCACCCCCTTAGCTCACCGCCGCCACTCCCAGGCGACCCCGCGGGCCCTCCTCGCCCCCAGCACCTCGATCGGCCCCCCACGACCCCCGGCTGCCCAGCACCACGAGCCTGCCCCCTGCCCCCACCTCCGCAGCGCCAAGACCAGGCCCGCAGCACTGTACTCACCGGCGGCCCCAGGAAAGGATCCGCATCTGCTGCAGCACCAGTCCTCCTGCGTCGGAGCCCGCCAGTACCCGCTCCGCAGTCCAGGGCACTTCCGGCCCCCAGGTGCCCGGTTCAGGGCCCCCGTTGATTCACCTCCCTGCCGGTTCTCTCAGAATATCGGAGGGGCCCCTTCAGCCGTACACTCGCCCCAGCTCCTCCACCGTTACCGGACCGCTCCGCGGATCCGTCAGTGCCCCGCTCCCGGGCCGCTCCAGTCTCTCCGGCGTTAAACTGCGGCCATCACCAGCGCGGGCGCCATTTTGAGCTCTTTAAAATTCCGGCAGCTCGTCATTCGGGGTGATTCTTTGTTCGCCGCCACCAGCAGCCACCTCCAGCGATTGTGCAGAGCGTCGGCCCGCTTGCCTCTCTCCCACCACAGTTCTCCGCAGGTGCGGACATCCGCTCACTTCCAAGCTGGAGACACGGCCCAGCTTCCCTGAACGAGTCCGGCCGCCATCTTTTGCCGCTCCTCCTAGTGCACCCACTGAGATAAGACCTCCGCGCAAGGGGCTCCCGGAGACTCCGGATCACTCCCCGAGGAGCAGGAAGGCCTCCTAACACCTTCCGACGTCCGTTTCAGCCAATCTGTCCGTTACCCAGGCTGTTTCCAGGATAACCGGTGGGATCAGGGACGGAGCTCGCCGCTCACGCTGCCTCCGCCATCAGGGTCCAAACCACGCCCCTCCCCTGGGTATATATCATGCAGCGTGAAGTACCCACCATCTCTCCATGCTATTAGTGACATGTTCTTCTGTATACAACGGAATGACTGTAGCCACCCGATCAACAGTAAATTGCTAACCAGTGATCGCTTTGACACTCTTTTAACCACCATTCTCCATGCAGTGGCCACATGTCTGACTGCACATTGGGTGTCTGGGAGTTGAGGTGCCCCTCTCATCAGGCAGATTGGTAGGATTCCCTAAGGAATCGCCCCCTAGAAATAGCAGCGGCCAGCACGGATCGGAGGTAGGGGGCTGGGGATAAGGGTGGGCGGGGAAGGATGCAGGGGAAGCGGGTAGTAATAAATAAAATTACAAACTTACCTTCTCGCCGTTTCCTCACCTCGTCTTTCCTCCGTAGACCTCCCTCGTTGATCTGAACAGTCAGCCACTAACAATGCTGCATTAGCAGCGCTGTGATTAGTCTGAACACCGTGTTTTGGCACTAAGACACTGACTGGGAGTCTGGGCATGTTCTCCACACAGGCTGTAATGCAGCCAGCATAGAGCATGCGATGTGCGCAAAACTGTTTGGCCGGCCTGAGAGGGCAGGCCCAGCAGTCATTGCGCACTTAGGAGGATGCTACCACTCCTCCCCTGCTCCCGCACGCAAAGCTGCAGAAGTAGGAAAAAATTAAATTATATTACCGTGAGTTATCATAGTTTTATTTTCCCTTTATTTCACTGCTAAAAAGCAGTGGGCGATGCTCCTCTGCCTTAGCGGAGGAGGCGCCACTGTCTCTAGACCGCTTGCCTTCCTCACACAGTTAAAAGTTAGACCTGAAACACTTATGGTAGGAACCTGGTAAAACCCTGGATAACAATACTACAGGTTTTATTATTTGAAGGAGTGGCAGAGTCTGATGGCAATTAAGTCGAGCTGGCCAAATCGAACAGGGAAAGATATTAGTTGCAAAGAAACCCCACAATAAGGTTGTGTAGGAACCAGGTTCCCAGGACCAGTGTTCTTTCCCTAAACTATACCCTTGTTCCACAATTGGCACACTTTAGGATTCCTGTCAGTCCCTAGTAAGTGCACCTCTAGTACCCAGGGCATTGAAACTAAAGAGGGACTCTACGGGTTTCAGCACGAATTGCACTACCCTAAGGGGTCCCTCAGCAAACTCATACAAACTCAAACTGCCATTGCATCTTGCATGTTTTTGTGCAGAGAAAAACAAAGAGTCAACATGGAATACAACCCTGTGTGCCATGCCACCAAGCACTGCATGTGGTATAGGTAAGTCACCCCTACAACAGGCCTTATAGCCCCAAGGCATGGTGCACTATACCCCATGTGCCGGAATATCTATGTGAGTGAATATGTCCCTGTGATATCTAAGCAGAACCATATATATTACATGGGCACAGGGAAGCCATGACGAGTACATGGGCTGAACACTTGTGAGTACAGTTTCCCAGCTACTTGATGGCTTCACTGTACCCCAAGGTGTTTGGTACCAAACACCTCATCTTGATAAACCCACACTAATGCCAGTAGCGGATTGATTAAGTAAAGCACCCAGAGGGCACCTTAGAGGTACCCCCTGAAAACCTACCACCTACTAGTGTGTCGACTGACTGGTCTCGACCAGCCAGGCACCATAGATAGGTGTCTGACCTTCTGAGGTTATATACAGATCAAAGAGAGAGAGAGGACTAGGTACGCTAGCCCGTATCCCCTGGGTTATATGTAGATATCAATGTGGACTAGCTTAGTTTAAGGGGAGGGGGGATTTTAGTGACTCTGGTACGTCAGACAATAAAAAGGAAAAAAGCAATGTTTTCCTTATAAAGCCCTCACCCACCGACCTAGTCGGTGGCATGCTTCATCATCGGGCCCACCACAGTGGCACCGAATGTGCCCCGGGTGTGCTGCAACGCCAGGTGACTGCGGAGCTGGTATATTGCTGCGTGTGCAGTGAAGGAGTGAGAAGTGAAAGTTTAAAAAGCTATACAAGGGGTCCCAGCACCCGAGGGTTAACAAGTATTTAATAAACTGGGCCTCTGTTAGCTGTTTAAAAAGGCATAAGGACAAAGTGGAGTACATGATGACCTCCTGTGTCCAGTGTGGTCTACATGTTTCTGCCAGTGCCTTTTATATTATAAGCTGGCTTTCCTCAGGACCAAAGTGTAACGTGATAAAGTGCAGAAGGACGAATAGGTCCAAGGAGGAACCAGACCGAACTACTCGGTCTCTTTCTCTGCCAGGCGACCCATGAGGCTTTTTACCAAGAAATAACAGAAAAAGCTTGAGGGAATCCCCCTCTAACAGCTACAGCGCCTTAGCGAGCGCGACACATAGTCAAGAATTGACACAAACACTTAATATAGTTTATTATTATTTAACCTGCACTTTATCACGTTACACTTTGGTCCTGAGGAAAGCCAGCTTATAATATAAAAGGCACTGGCAGAAACATGTAGACCACACTGGACACGGGAGGTCATCATATACTCCACTTTGTCCTTTTGCCTTTTTAAACAGCTAACAGAGGCCCAGTTTATTAAATACTTGTTAACCCTCGGGTGCTGGGACCCCTTGTATAGCTTTTTAAACTTTCACTTCTCACTCCTTCACTGCACACGCAGCAATATACCAGCTCCGCAGTCACCTGGCGTTGCAGCACACCCGGGGCACATTCGGTGCCACTGTGGTGGGCCCGATGATGAAGCATGCCACCGACTAGGTCGGTGGGTGAGGGCTTTATAAGGAAAACATTGCTTTTTTCCTTTTTATTGTCTGACGTACCAGAGTCACTAAAATCCCCCCTCCCCTTAAACTAAGCTAGTCCACATTGATATCTACATACTTCTGAGGTTATAGCCTTCACTCTCAGAGGCCAAGAACAAATCCTGCTCTGGGTGGAGGTGTCCACACCTCCTCCACGCAGGATGTGCATTCCAGGGTGGGAAGCTTCAAAGGCCCTGCCATCTTAGTTATGTGACCCAGGCCTCTCCAGATAGTGGAGATGCCCACCTCCATGTCCTGCTCTCACTTTTGGTGGCAAGACAGGTAGGAAAATTAGAAAGATTAGGAGTGTGCCCACATTCAGCCAGCACCACCCCTAGGACTGGCCAGCTGATGTGGACTCCGCCTTTCAGATTTCCCCCATCTTGTTTTGGATGAAATTAGCATTCTAAGGTCAGGGCTATGCCCACTCACCACACAAAGTGGTCATTTACAGGGTGTTGATACCCTAAAGGTAGGTTGCCTATTGGCTACTACCTGTCACTCCCCTTAAATGCCCCTAAATTGAGTACTTAGGTGGCACCCCTGAACCCAAGAACTCAGATTTGATGGATTAAGAAAAGAATGATGAAAAAGAGTCACTGCCCGGCGAGACCTGCAGAACTTTGGAATTTTGGCACGAAACCCTGCCTGTTTTCATCCCTCTCTTGACAATCGTGACAGAGTGACTTGTCCTGCAAGCTGGAGAACTACAAAAGCCTTGGGTAGCTCCCCAACACTTCAAAAATTGCCTACAGTCTTCTTGGAGTAGAGGAGCTACTCCCTTGCAGTCCACATGCTCTGAGAAGCAGAGTATGGTCCACCGCCTGGCAGCTCGCCGGCCCAGCCGACGCTGCAGACGACCAGAAGGTACTCGTGCTCTGGAAGGTCAGATCTGTCTCCCCACTGAGTGTGAAGACACCAGGACCCACCGGAGCCGGGCAGCATCAACCCCATGGGGTACCGGACACCCTTAACCAAACCCCAACAGTGAGATTCCTGTCCGGATTCCCACTGCACCAGGACCAAGCAGCCGTCGAGGGATGTCAGCATCACTGAGACCCACTTTGTGAGTGGCCCAGCTGCATTGATTTTGCCCCTGTCAGCTGTGTGTCCCTGACCACGAGGAGCATCTTAGCGCACCCAGGGCAGCCAACCTAACCACACTGCACCCGAGCTGCCTGGCCTGGATCCCGGCGAACCAGCTGTGCACCCTTCCTCCAAGGCTCCTTGTGGCCCATGACCCAATTTGGGAGCTCTTGGACGTGTCCCCAAGTCCCCCTGTGCAGCCTGTTTATAGGTGCCCCGCCCCCTTCTCCATAGTGTGAAGCTACCAACTTTACCAGCACCCTGCTCTCAGAGGAACCCGGGCAGTTCACAAACAACTGCTGGTAGTACTTTTGGACTTTGGCCACTACAACTCCGATCCCTGAAGGTGAACCCCTGAAACTGAGTGCACCTACCTTTATACATCTCAGACTCTCCTCCCACATGTTTGCATTGTGCGTAAAGGCGCACAACTTTTAAAAGCTTTACTTACCGGTACTTATTGCTAATAAAACAGTACTTACCTTTGAATGAAGTTCTTGGTTTTGAAACATATATAAAATGAAGTGTTATTTTTCTAATTTGGTCTCAGACTTATTCTTTGAGTGTGTCTCTCATTTATTGTGAGTACAACAAATGCTTAGCCCTACCCTCTGATAAGCCTAACTGCTCGCCGACACTACAACCAGAGTATGATCTACTTTAGCCTCTGTAAGCCTATTGGAGACCCACTGGACTCTCTGTACAGTGTGCTTCTTTTTAGTACACTATATAGAGGGACAGCTTCCTACACGTTGGCATGGAGAACACTTCCTGAAAGCGCTACGAGTTGTAAACACAGATAAAATGTGCAATACAAATATTGACAACATACTGTAAAATGAGACTGAGGCAAAGAAATCAAGCTCGGCAGAATAAGACGGGAGACGTTTTGTGTGTTTCTTTAGTGGTGATTTCAAAGACCTGGGGACAGAATTGCAATCTGGGAAGCTGGGCAGGGTTGAAATCGTTTGTGGCGGAGAAAAGGGTAAATGGCTGACACATACACACTTTTGAGTGACAACAGTGCAGTGGCAGGTGACCAGTCTCCTAGCCTCCCTCGTCGGCCATTTTAGGCAATCTCATCCAGCTAATTTACATGTTGAGCCAGGGACTTAGGAGTTCTACAAGTGTGGCAGGATGCACGACACTCAGACCAGAATGATGGTCATTACATTTACTGCAACTGTCTGGATTTTACAGTTTCTTTTGGCATATCTGCTTGCCTTTTGAGTTTTGAAGTGCTCTTAAGCAGTACCAAAATGTCTTCCTTATCCATGCCAGCACTCCATATTGAGAAGAGAAAGTGTTAATTTTTTAACAATAAACATGATGAAATTTTAGCTTTTGCCTACCTATATCTTTCTAAACTCCAATGGAAGTTAATGGGAAAATAACCTCTCCATCCTTTCCTTCACCACGTCCCGCACCTAGGTATTCCCGAAATTTGTCATATGTTGGGATACCGTCTACAGCCTGCAATATTCACAGAACACATTTAAGGAGCCAGAGATACGTGCTGTTCCTTATTGAGACGATTTTGAAGACATGGGCCACAAAATTAATGTCTGTGAATGGGGCAGAGTTGCAGCGATTAGTGGAGGAGGAAAGACTAAATAGCTGATTAATGCAAGGTTTTCAGTGACAGCAGTGCAGTGGCAAGTGACCTGGCTTGTTGTACTGCGCTGAAAAGGCCAATATACCAATGAGCTCCCTCAGCAGACAATGTCTGCAGTCCTATGCGGTTAACTTACCTCTGGAGCCATGGACTGAGGGGTGCTACAAACATCCTAGGATGCATGTCCCTCAGAGCTGCATGAAGATCAATAAGTTTACTTTCACTGTCTAAATTCAGCATTTTCTTTTGGCATATCTGCTTGTCTATGGAGTTTTGAAGTTCTCTTAAACAGCACCAAAATGGCTTGTTCATGTATGTCAGCACCCCAGACTTAGAAGGGAGAAAGTTGTTGATTTTGTTATTATTTTAGCGTTTTTCTGCTTAAATGTTTTTTTAACTCCAATGGAAGCAAATGGGAAAATGTAATTCTCATGCTTTCTTTTCCAAATATCCTGCCTAGGTATTCTCGAATGCTGCCATGGGTTGGGATGGAGAAATGTCCACTGCGTGGCTCTGCCTCGAACTCTCTATACCATGCTGCAGCTTTTTTGACCACTATCTCAGCACACATGAGGATCATGCATGTGCGCTGGAGGTACTTTTTGATAAGAATTGAGATCCAGAACAGGGCTATGTGGTTGGAGGGGCACACTGTGGGTACTTTCCTTTGAATATGCATCACTCTTGCCCTCTCACCAGGCTTTAAAAGATTTATAGTGGTGGCAGTGATATGATTTAAGCAGCAGGTCAAGCCTTGTACCTCTATTGTCTGCTACAAAGAACGACCTGGAGACCTTTCTTCTGTGTTTTGAAAGTAGTGTCTTAAAGTCCCCTAAAACCACATCCTCTGCCCAACCATGCTGGGCATGAATGTTGCATGTGTGTACCATTTAGTATGTGAAGCCCACTGTTCTCTGGGTAGCTAAGTGGAGCAACCTCCCTTTATGAGAGTAGGATCTGCTTCTTATAGTTACCCCACTTTTTCCTGATGTTTCACTGTTTTCGGCTTAGTCTGGCTGATGATGTTATTCAGGACCCCAGCCTAGCTGCTTTCTCCTCTAAATTGATTGCATGTACTTTAGGTACACTTCAGATTGGATTCAGGGGTACCCTTATAAGTCCCTAGTATATGGTATACTATGTACCTAGGGCATAGGTAACCCAGAGGTCTCCCAGGGGCTGCAGCATGATTTGTGCCACCCCTGAGAGACCACTCAAATTGACACCACAGGTCTGCTACTGCAACCTGTGTAAGGTGGTGAAGGGCGAGGAGAACATGGCGGCCGGATAGGAACGCCGGTTGGGAGCTCCCTACGGACATGGGCAGATATTTAACATAATTCAGGTCATGCTTTAGTAAAATAGTCAGTCAGTCAGTCAGTCATAAAAAACTTTATTTGGTTTGTTACAACCATAAAAGTGTGTACTTTACATTTTATAAAACTTTATAAAAACACATAATATTACACAGTTATAAAAACGCAACACATGATCATTTCCTGGAGGATGACACGGCTCCTTTTGTTAAAAATCAATATCCTCCTGAATTATTAAAATCACAATGAATTAAACATATATAACCAAAACCTTCCAAACACAATATGTACATTACTATTAAAATACAATCACATGTTATATTCGGGGGATTACTTGCACCTATAACTCTGTACACTGGAGAAACGCCCTCACTCTATACATGTATTTCCCCAAGGCACAGGCTATATCCAAATTTGTCATTTCCACTAAAAGGTTGGCTGCTTGCTTCCTATTCATAATCTTGTATTTTTTAAATATCGGGCATAAAATCTCCTTACGTATATCAAGAACCATCATACAGTCTAATAAAATGTGTATAATATCACAGGGGGTACCTAACATACAAGTGCAGTTACCATCCTTATTTATCATGAGGTTTTTAATCCTATTGTTTACGTAACATGGATTTATTCCCATTCTCACTTTTAGTACCTCTCGTCTGAGACAGTGATTCGGCAACTTATCTAAATAGGGATACGTCTGATCTTCTGAAGCCCATATTTGGGTCATATGGGACACCGAAACTTTCTGGAGGAGGTACTCTCGATCGCTTGTACAGGACACGTCGGATCCCAAAGACCGTAGTTCGTTTTTGCCTATTATGGCGTGTCCTAGCTGCGTACATAATTCTAATCCCAGCACTCCATATGCTTCTCTTAATGCTGCCCTTGTTTCTTTCACCCAAGATAACTCACTAGAGGCAATTTCTTCTCTACACCACTGTGAGATTTTTTTGGGTGTCTCCCCGGTCCCTATAGGCTGCCAAAATCACATTAGGGCCATCCTTGTAGGTATTGCCCATGAGGTAACTCCCAACTCTAATCTTACTGCTTGTAGTAAAATAGTCATATCTACCTCTAAGGTTCCCTCGGTTGTTGTCCGAGACCCTGGTATGTCCCACGCTACATCGAGCCTACGTCCTCCAAGACCCACTTAGCAATTCAATGCGGGCTAAGGGGCAGGGTGCGAGCGAAATCTCCGGTGTCTCACTTTCCCATGGACGCGGAGCTGCTGCTGGATCGGAGCCTTGCTGCGATTCCTGGGAAGCCTGCAGGTACAGTGTGGACAAAGACAGGGGCGGTGACGGCAGAGCAGGAAGGCAGAAGCAAGAGTTTCCTTTAGAATAAAGGCAGGGCTGGACTGGCGTTAGCGGGCACCGGGCGTTTCCCCAGTGGGCCGCCAGGGTGGGGGCCGATTTTGGGCCCCTGGGGGTCGTTTTTGTTACAGGGCTGTTTTTTGCAGCAGAGATGCAAAATCGGCCCCTGTAACAAAATTGCCCAAAACCCACACCGGCAAACAGCTCAGCCGAACCCCCGACCCCCAGGGAGGCCGGCAGAGCTCCTTGCCAGGACCGGTTTTGGTTCCCAGTCCGGCCCTGAGTAAAGGTCACTCTCAGCCCCAATAGAAAGAGTATCGACGGAGGGGAGAGGGAAGTGGCAGACATAGCAGACCACACTAAGGTGATTAGGAGTGGCACTTTCACTAAGAGGGGTCGGAATCGTACCCCGAGAGGAGCAGCGCGGATTCAAAGGAATATTCAAGTGAGTGAAAAAAGTGAAGTTAAAACTGGGGGCATTGTGGCACAAGCTCAGGATCTGGCTCTGAACAAAGGCTTGGGAAAGATTAAAAACGTTGATATTGCAAAAGGGTCAGCCCAAGAGACGTCGCCTAGGAGAGGGATAAGATATTGTTTGAGAAGCAGAAATCTTCCAGAAACTTAGCGATAGCGGTAGAAAAATCCATTGAACATTGCAACACTACAAAGTGAAAAAGAAAAAATTAAAGTTGTGTCTCCACCACAATTCCTGGAGCCTACTATAGTCTCAACCCGGGCCAAAGCTGCGACTAAAAAAGTTAAAATTACTCCCTCTCTACGCACATACTTTAAGGTTAAACAAACCTTCTAATGTAATGATGATGTCCAGAGGATAAAGGTTGAAAGTAGTTTATTAGCCCAACAGGGAGGCAAGTCGTTCACTTCAAAGACCATGTAACAACTGACACTCTTAACACATTCCATTCTAATAATGACCTGGCTGCATTCTCAACAAAGAATGCACATAATTAAAGGTAAAGATACAACACATCTCCCTTATTATAATAATAAAATGAAAGAGAAAAGGAAAACAGGAAGAAATAGAAGGAGAAAAGAAAAGAGAGGAAAAGGCAAAAAAAACAAGAAAAAGAAAGAGGAAACAATCAAAACAAAGAACCAACAAAAGGGGAGAAGTCACTCGGGATAATAATCTTGAAGGTACAAAGGGGGTCTCCTGGTTCTGATGTTTGCGCCACGAGCAGAGATGTGCTCATTCAGAGGTGGTTGATACGAGCGTTTCTCTGGAGCAGTTTCCCCAACACATTTATTAGAAACAGGACCAGGTTTCACAACACCATCACCCCCCTCCACAGACCTTGACAATCGTAACATACTCCAAACATCTCCCCCAGCAAGCATAACCACATTCTTCATGACCCTAACAATACGTCTAGGTCCAAAATATTTTGACTCGCCCTTAGGGGACCAAACAGCCTTTTTGATAAAAACAAAATCACCCACTTTCCAAGAAGAATTCTTTGCCCCCTTCAAAACGTCAAACCTGCGCTTGTATTTATCCTGGTAGTTTTCTAACCTAGAATCTTTGATCACAGAGCCTCTATCCTTAACAGATAGCCACAAAGGATTAAGCTTGGAACCAGCAACCCTACCTTTGAGTTTTTTAAAAGGTGATAAACCAGTTACACTATTAGGAGTGTTCTTGTGCGCCCAAAGTTTTTCTCTGAGAATAGGTTTCAAAGGAAGTCTTCTCTCCAAAGCGGTTTGGGCACATGCTCTAATTAACCTATTCATGCTCTCCACCTGGCCATTTGCCTGCGGAGAATAAAGAGCAGTCCTATGATGGGTGATGGATAGATCCTTCAAAAAGTCAGACATTTCCTGGGAGGTGAATTGGACACCATTATCAGAGACCAAGATGTCAGGTACCCCTTCGCAAGTAAAAGCATCCTTCAAAAACTCAATAACATTTCTACTCAAAACAGAACCCATACAAGAAGCAGACAACCATTTAGAAGTGTAATCTACTAGAACAACAACAAATCTTTCGGAAGGACCAAGGTTCTCAAAGGGTCCTATAATGTCAACAGCAACTTTAGACCAAGGACGCTCAGGTATGGCAACAGGAGAAAGGGGGGCGGTGTTCACCTTCCTGGATTTATCATTGCCAGCACAGATGTGGCAATCCCTGACAACAATTTCAACTTCACGGTCCAACTCAGGCCACCAATAGGATTCTCTGACCCTTGCTTTAGTGAGGCTACGACCTAAATGTCCCTCATGAGCTAAATTAATTATCTTCTCCCTCATTCCAAAAGGGGGAATCAACCTGCCACTTCTGAATAATTCGCCTTGAACAATGTTCAATTCATCCCTCACATTCCAATAACCCTTAGCAGGATCAGGAACTTCCTTTAAAACAGGCCAACCACTAATCGTGGCCTCCAAAACAAAATCCCTGGCCGGATCATCAGAAAAACTATCTTTCCATTCCGCCTCATTTAATGCTGATTCCCTTACCCAAGAAACAACAGGGGAATCAGGATCATACACGACCAGCTTATCAAGGGGTGACCTAGAGAGAAAATCAGCAGGGACATTTTTAAGACCAGGTAAGTATACAACAGAGAAATTGTACTCCATGAGTCCTTCGACCCATCTCTTAATTCTAGGAGTTGTACATTCGACATTTCTACACGAGAACAGCTGCACAAGGGGTTTGTGATCGGACCTAACAACTAAAGGTAAACCCCACAAATAAAACCTAAAATGCTTGATGGCCCAAAAACAAGCTAGAGCTTCACGCTCAATGACCGAATACCGCTCCTCAGCACCCTTAAGAGAACGAGACGCGAAGCCGATGACCTTTTCCGAACCATCCACAAGTTGGGACAAAACAGCCCCCAAACCACGTAAACTTGCGTCCGTAGACAAAATAGTTTTCTTGTGCACATCAAAATGCCCCAAAGTTGGCATTTTTGCAATTTCAGACTTGACTGTTTCAAAAGCCTCAGAACATTCCTTGTTCCAATTGAAAACCGCACCCTTTTTCAGAAGAAGTCTAATTGGTTGCATCACATTAGCAAAGTTAGGAATGAATTTGGAATAATATTGCGACAACCCATTAAAAGATTTCACATGATCCTTGTTAGAGGGAGGTTGAGCTTGAAGGATGGCCTCCGCGAGATCAATCTTTGGACTGATACCCTCCCCAGATATATTGTGCCCCAAATAAGACACTGATTTAATCCTGAATTTGCATTTCTCCCGTTTCAAGGTTAAACCAGATTCCTTGAGTCTAGACAAAACAGCAAATAGGATGTCATCATGCCTGCCGACATCAATCCCGTAGACCAAAATGTCGTCCTGGAAGAAAAGAACGGAGTCAATCCCCGACAGAACATTCTTCATGATTCTCTGGAAACAAGCAGCTGCGCTGGCTAAGCCAAAAGGCATCCTAATAAACCTGTATGCACCAATGGGGGTTACGAAAGAAGTTAAGTGTCTTGACTCCTCATGCAATAAGACTTGGTGGTATGCTGCTGACAAATCCATAACGCTAAACACAGTAGCACCACCCAACTTTGTCAAGATCTCATTGATATTAGGCAAAGGCTGCCTGTCAACCCAAATAGAACCATTTAAACTCCTGAGGTCCACACACATCCTAATTTTGGTACCCTTGTCCTTAGGTGCCAAAACAATTGGCGCAAGCCATTCAGAGGATTCTATCTCCTCAACTACACCTAGCTTCAACAGCCTATCAATTTCAACTTGAAGTGGCTTTAACATGAGATTTGGAACTTTCCGAACCCTATGTACAACAGGCTTTGCATTACCTTTCAGAATTATCTTGTGCTTGAAACCTTTCAGAAGGCCTAAATCTTCACTAAAAACTTCAGGAAATTTCTCAAAAATATCCAAAAAATCACCCAAATGAGAAACTAACATAACCTGTTCAGGAGCGTTTGGATTCAATGTTATTCCTAAGTTCCTTTGATGACGCCACCCAAGAAGATTATCCCCCCTTTTTGCAACGTATACCTTACCAACAGTTTCTCTGCCCTTAAAAGTAATGGTTTGGATGGAGTAACCTATCACTTCAATCTTTTGTTTGGCATACCCAACGGGATTAATGTCAGGAGCCAAAAGTTTGATCTTATCTCCATCAAAATTAGAAAACCAAAACTTATCACTGATAAGAGTGAAAAGTGAACCAGAGTCAGCGAGTACGGGAACAATCTTGTTGGCAATTTGAATGTCACAAGAGGGCATGAACACTTCATCATCATCAACTTGACTCACACCATTAACAGCGTCATTGGTAATACAATGAATGGAATCCTGAGAGTACATCTCATCATCATCAATACAATTAACTTTGTTACTTTTACACATCCTAGCATAGTGGCCTTTTCTTCCACAATTTCTACAAGTAGTACTTTTCGCAAAACAGTTCGGATAGTTCGGTCCATGTTTCTCACTTCCACATCTGGGACATCTAAATTTGTTCTCTCTGTTAAAACTGTTAAAATTGTAACTTAGTTTGGGTCTTTCAACTTTAAGAGTGGTTTTCTCTTGTCTGGAAGGAACTTTACTGACAGCAGCAACACTTGACTCTGGTTGAAAAATTTGCCGATTTTCATTATTTATACTGGAAACAGGATCAGTTTGAGAAGGACCCTTCCTAATCTCCTTATCCCAAGTAGAGGTATGTTCAACACTCTCAACAATAAGTTTGGCCTCTTTCAAATTTGGATTTTTAGACAAAAGTTTTTCCTGGATTTTGAGATCATTAGTGCAGCGAACAAGTTGATCGCGAATGAGGGAGTCAGTTAAAAGTTCAAATTCGCAAGTTTGTGCAAGGGATTTAAGTGCTGCCACATAGTTTCCAACTCTCTCACTCTTAGCCTGTGTGCGCATGAAAAATTTGTGTCTTTCCATGACAACGTTAATGCGTGCACCAAAATGATTTTTTAAAAGGAGTACACTCATCTCATACACATCAGAAGGTTCACTAGCACCCCTACCAATAGGTATTGGATCCAAACTATCATAAATATTCCTTCCTTCGATACCAAGATTGTTCAACAAAACCGCTTGTTTCCTGACTGCAGAAAACTTTTCCCCACCAATGGCAAGCAAATAAGAGTCAAAAATAGGTTTCCATTTCTTCCATGGTAAGATTGGTTCGCCTTGCTCACTCAAAAATTGGGGAGGTTGATTCATTCCATTCGCAGAAGACGACATGCTGAAAGGCAAAAATAACTAAACAAGCTAACACAATAAGTTAACACAACAATCTAAAATAATAATCTAAAATAATGAAGTAAAATAACAACGAGAACAAGAGAAGTAAAATTAGAATCAACTAAAATAATAACTTCTCTGTTCGTACTACTTTGCTTAGGTACTTCTTTCTCTGTTCGTACTGCTTTGCTTGGGTACTTCTTTTCCTTAGATCAACTTCTTTTGTTAAACGAACATCAATAAATTCAAAAGAAACAGAGAATAATTCCAGCTGACTACGTGAATCTCCAGCTGATTACGTGAATCTTATGGTCATATTTTGTATCAAAACATAAATAAGACTTGCCTCAGTCCATCCGTTAAACGTGGTAAAATGCGCAAATTAAGGAGCGAGTGACATGTTTGTCAGAAGTCACAACGTATTACTGTAGAAAAGGAACACAATGCGCATCAAGATGGCAAAAGGAAATGGTTGCTAAGCAACGTGTAATGCGCGTTCTGCGTGTTACGCACGCTCTGCGTGTGACGACAAGACGTGCTGGCAGACAGCAAGATGCAGAGAGCTTGTGCCGCAGAGAGCTTGTGCGGGGTTCCAAAAGTGACGACAAGACGTTCCAGAAAATGGCAGGCACGCTCCAGTACAGCAGGCACGCTCTAGAACAGCTCGCGCAGATCGCGTGCAGAATTTAAAACACGCTGATCAACGAAGGTAGGCACATCCTCAGCAAATATTCGTGAAAACAAATATAAAAAAAAAGTACTTGCCGCTCTTGCCGCTAAGAAGTTGCCACCTCAAAAGTCAGTCAGTTTAGACTAAGAAAGTCACTCGAAAAGTAATCGAAAATGCAGATGAATAAAAGGCTCACTGTCAGGATCTGTAGAAATCAGGAAGGTCCAAATCACGCGGGGTTCTCAATCGCCTGTTTGGCTCATCGTCGCCAGTAATGTAATGATGATGTCCAGAGGATAAAGGTTGAAAGTAGTTTATTAGCCCAACAGGGAGGCAAGTCGTTCACTTCAAAGACCATGTAACAACTGACACTCTTAACACATTCCATTCTAATAATGACCTGGCTGCATTCTCAACAAAGAATGCACATAATTAAAGGTAAAGATACAACACCTTCCCAAAATTATCAAAAGAGTTGAGCCCAAGGAAGGCGGATATTATTGTTCACCCAAAAGAAAGTTCACCAGAAATTATAATGGCTTAGGAGGGATTAACGGCAGGTATCCCACATAGTGCCAACCGCTTTAAAGGTCTGGCAGACCCAGTACAAAACAAGGATATGGAAAATGGTGTATGAACTCCCCCTGGGACTTCGGGCGAAGTACTTTCAGGTATGGGTTCGAAACCAATAGATGGAGTTAAAACGGCAGACTATATGAAAGAAACTTTGATTACAGAGATGAGGTTGAGTTTTGCTATATCTGAAAAAAATCAACTCAGAATTCAAGGGGTCTGCGAGACTCTAGAGATTAAGATGAATACAATAATGGAAAGGGTCAGTATTGTGGAGGCGAATATGGAAGAGATGGATAAAAGGCTAACTACCAATGAAAAAGATATGGGGGTACTGCAAGCCAGGGAGAAGGAATTAAGAGGGAAATTTGAGTCTTTAGAAAATCAGGCTAGACGGAACAATTTGAGGCTCTTGCATATTCCAGAAGGTCAAGAGGCTGGCGATTTAAAAAAAATTGTGATACATCTCTTGAAAGAATTCTTCCCGTGGATCGAAATAGATGTTCTTTGTGACGACATACAAAGAGTCCATAGAGATCCCTTTGCGAAAAGCAAAAATAGGGTGAACCCAAGGAAGATCTTAGTCAACTTTAGGACTTACGCATTAAAGGAGAGAATTTTAAAAGAGGCAAAAAGTGCGGGATCTCATAAAAAGAACGACTGGTCATTTAGAATAAGATTGTATATCTCAAAGATGACACAGGACCATCAATGGCAGTTAGGCCAATATATGCAGGAATTGAAATCTCTGGAATTCAATGTACAGATGAAGTTTCCGGCATTGCTGAGGATTATGTGGGATAACCACATGTATAACTTGAAGGAACCTCAGGAGGTAGAATCATTGTTAAATAGGATAATGGCACATAAAGTGTAAAATGCCTATAAAGTAGGGAGCTCAAAGAGGCAGGATTGACCTGCGAACGAATAAAGGGAGGGTTCTCTGCGGGAGGGTTGAGACAGGGGGGTGGAGGTGGGTACAGGTTTTGTATAATATATTGCACAAAGGGTGTGGGAACATCATGGAGAAAAAAAATCTGGTCCGATTCATGAAAGCTACAGGAAGAAGTGAATCCATCATTTTAGAATATGGGAGTTAGCATTCTCACATGGAACGTGAATGGCTTGAGAGTTAGAGCAAGAAGGCAAAGGGTCTTAGATTACCTTAGTAATAAAAAGTGTGACATAATAATCCTTCAAGAAACTCACCTTTTGAAAATCGAATGGGGAGATATAATGAAAACCCAACGTTGGGTAGATTCCTATATCTGTACTGAGCAAATATGTTGCGTCAAGGGGGTAATTATTATCTTTAAAAGATCAGCGAAAGCCACCATAGAATCGTATAAGACTGATATAATGGGGATATGGGCTGTCTGGAACATCTGTATAAACAGTAGACCATTGGTCATAGCAGGGTATTATGGACCAAACGTAGATGACCCTTCAGCTTTGCAGTCCCTCTATTCATACCTTCTGGATGCGCCCAGGACCATTATTCTTGGTGGCGATTTTAATATACTAATCGACCCCAAGTTAGATAGGAGTCCCACCAAAAAAATCCTTACTCTGCCAATAATGAGGAGATGGCTTAAGAATTACCTAGAAGATTTAGGTTTAATAGATATATGGAGCGTTAAGGGTGAAAACAACCACTTGTTTACGTTTAAGAACAAAAAACTGGAACACTCCTCTAGAATCAACTACTTTCTAATTGATAAAGCACTAACAGATGAAGTAAAGGAGGTTGGACATCTCCCTGACCATCTATTGGATCATTCTGCAGTATTAATTGAGATTGAAATTCATAGTCAGCAACATCAGTCAAGGTGAACTTTAGATAAGACATTGCTTTTAGACGTCAAAGTAATAGAGGATCTTAGAGAAGAAACTACATCTTACTTCCACTTAAATTTGGAGCAGACCTCCAGCCAGACCAGATAGGAGGCCTATAAGGCTGTACTTATGGGGAAGTTGATTAGCTTAGCGGCCTATAGAAATAAGGTGAACAAGGAGGAAATAGAAAGTTTAGAGAGAGAAATACATAGACTGGAAAAGAACAACAGGGAGGAAACATCAGCTGCTAAAGCGGAAATATCTACGAGTGAACTAATTAAGGCAAAAAATAACCGAGTAAATATATTAGACACTCGAATTAAGAGAAAAGGGGAGGCCAGTAAACTCGCCCACTATCAATATGGTGAGGGGTGTGGCAAGCTTTAGGCTTAGAAAACGAAAACTGACTTAAACCGTAATAAGATCCTGAGCATTCAAGAGGTGAATAAAAGTCAAATTTTAACAGAAGAGGCAGAAAGTAAAAGGGCCTTTTATGACTTCTTTGTAGGCCTATACAAAGAGGATATGAGTAAAAGCGAGGTCCTAACTCAAGAACATCTTCATCAATGGGTTAAGCAAACTTTGTCAGAAGAGCAAAGGGAAGAACTAAATGCAGAATTTACTCAACTAAAAGTTAAAGAGGTAGTTAAAGGTCTAAAAAGTGCCAAGGCTGCTGGGCCTAATGCCCTGCCTAATGAGATCTATAAGGTTTGAAAGAGGAACTTGTGCCTCAATTCACTAGTTTGTTTAATGATATATTTGTAAGAGGACAAGCACTTCCTAAATCCTGGAGCGAAGATACTATCTGTATTATATTAAAACTAGGAAAATACCCTAAATACTGTGAATCCTACAGACCTGTTTCAATGTTAAATAGTGATTATAAGATCTTTAGGCAGCTATTAGCAAAGAGACTGGGGAAGTGGTCAGGATATCTAATTCACGAGGACCAGAAAGGTTTTATAAGAGGTAGACAGATTCAGGAACTCACTCATGAATTATTAGGAGCAATAGACCTGGCGGATGAGGAAAACTCCCCCTATTGGTTATTACTTTTGATGTCCCCAAGGCATTCGATAGGGTTAGTTGGTGCTTTCTACATAACACCTTGGAGGCTTACAAACTGGGTAGCAACTTTACAAAAGCAGTAAGAGCTATATATAGTTCCCCAACCTCATGTGTCCTGATTAATGGGTCCCTGATGGAAAAGATATATATATAGAAAGAGGTACCAGACAGGGGTGCCCTCTGTCTCCTGTATTGTTTAACCTTTACATAGAGCCCTTGGCCTGTGCCTTAAGATCAAACCCAGGTATATCCCCTTTTAGCTGTAGGAATTGTGTAAAAAAAAATCACACTTTATGCTGATGATTTAATGGTATTTACAAACAATTTGATACGCTCCCTCCCTGGAATAACAGAAACATTGGAGCAGTTTGGTAACTTATCAGGCTATCAAATTAATCAGCAAAAGACTGAGATTATGTGTTGGAATACACAGAGCGAAGACCCCCTGATAAAACATCAAATAAGATATTTAGGGATTTTAATTGTGGGAGAGGTCAAGAGGATTGCTCAAATGAATTTTAACAAAATTCAATCAGAGTCAAAAAAACTGCTTAATGCATGGAGGGGTCTTCCTTTATCATTTCTAGGCCGGTCTAACCTGGTAAAGATGATGATCTTACCCAAATTGACATACTTGTTTAACTCGATACCGTTAGACTTTAAAAAAGATTGGATTAGTAAAATGCAGAGCGAAATCAGTAGCTTTATTTGGGCTTCAAGGGGAGCTAGAATTTCATGGAAGAAGCTAAGAAGGAAACAGGAACACGGAGGAATAGCTAGCCCGGATTTGTTCCAATTTTACAGGGTGTTCCATTTTAAAAATATTAGTGTATTATTTAAAAGATACACTTCTTTCCCAATTTTCATGCAAGCAATGACAGGTCCAGAGGGAGGCCATTTTTTATACAAATTCGGCCACACAAAATTCTTCAAGAAAGTTAAATTAAAAATCTTGGGAGCGGCTATTAGACTGTGGGCTCAGATAAGGCGTTTGTAGAAGATCCCCTATTACTGTCACCATGCCCCAATTTGGGACTCGCCGGGTACTCCAGAATATTTAAAGGATGCGCTATCGTTCCCGTTGAGAGAAAGCGGAGTAGTGGAATGGGGACAAATATTCACTGGATCCAATATTGTTGACTGGGACCGATTGGTAGTATAAACCAATGGGGGTCTAGCTAAGTTTAAACATTATCAATTAATAAGTTGGGCTAAATCCTTGGGAAAAGACGGGATGGGAAACCCAGAATTAGAGGCGAAGCTCCAAGGGAAATTTGAGAAGAAAGAGGTAGCTTACTGGTACTGGGTGCTCATCAATGAAGGTCGAGAGGAATTCACTTTACCTAATGAGATCTGGGGGAAGGCGCTGCCGTCGCTGGAAGTATCAGTTTTATGGCAAGTATCTGCGGCTGCATGTGGGGATGTTATTAAATCTGCACCTCTCAAAAAGAACTATCTATTTACTCTGTATAGAGCATACTAGACACCCAAGAAGTTGTTGAAACTGAATAAAGGGAGAGCAAAGAGTTGCCCTAAATGTGGAGAAGAACGTGCTGATGACATTCACATGTTTTGGCAGTGCCCCCAACTTCAAATATTCTGGAAAAAAGTGGGTAAGACTCTTTCTGAGGTTTTCCATCAAGAAATACAGGTAAGCGCCAAATTAATATTGTTTGGGGTAAAGATAGACAATAGTGGGAGTTCCAGCCTTACTAAAAAACAAAGGAATTTACTATTGTTGCTGGTATTAGCCGCCAGGCGTTAGATTTGTATAAAGTGGGTTAACCCCCTGTCCCCTACAGAAGAAGAATGGCTGAACTCGGTGCTTAGAATAAACTTGTTGGATAGAGCTGGAGCACATAGCAAACAATTAGATTTTTGGAATATTTGGGAACAGTACTGGTTGGAGAAATTGTAATAAATTCTTGAGTTGGCGACCCGTTGAAGTCCAATGATTAAGCGCTGTAATAGTTTTGGGTGTTGGCTACATAGGTTCCATTTCTTGAAAGAGTGGGCAAGCCATGTAAGAGATGCTTGAGGGCCAACAAGATACCCCCACGCAGGATACAGAATGGTCACAGTGTCGGGGAAGGGCCATGGAAAGTACAGATCAGTAGGAAGAGCTCTCTTTAAGTGGTTACTTTTGCTATAAACCCTCTATTTCTCAAAACTCTGCGTGATGAGGACTTAATAAAAATAAAAATAAAAGTGGTGCATGCACCCCTTACTTAGATATAGGTTCACTATATCTATCTTATAACTGCACATATAAACCTATCAAGTCACCCCTATGGCAGGCCTTATCAATCCTGAAGGCAGGGTGCTGCGTTTTATGTGAGAGGGTGCCCATGCATGAACAGAGCCCCTCTGCAGCCTTCGGAATCTATTCTCAGAGGTTGCTCTGTGATGCAGCCAACCATATACTCTTAAGTGCATTATAACCTTGCAGTAAATGCTAACTTTAAAACGGCTGCACAGAAACCTGTCATGTTTGGTCAAACACCTTGGAATTATACCTTCACACCAGTAACTGGTGTGAGAGGTATGATTCCACCATGCTGCCAGCCATGGACACGAGTCTACCCTCCTGCTGCTGAGCTCGAGCAGGGGAAGGCATGACAATAGGGTTCCTGTCACAGTGAGGTGTAACCACCTCCTAGACAGGCTTTAGTGTACTAGAGCTGGGTGGGTACACTCTGAGAGTGCTGCTTTGATGTCTGTACTGGGGGCACATTTGGTGTCCCTGTGCATAGTCCAGCTCAAACTGGTTGCAGGAGCCATTTGTGACAGCTCTGGCGCAAAACTGGACAAAGGACATGGGTGTAGCCACCCCTCTGTCCTGACCCTCCCATAGTTGTGTCCCCAGAGTTTGTCCCACCCCTTCCTTGGGTATAAAGTAGGAACCCCGACTACAGGACTTTAGATTTACCTGGAAGAAACTCTGATACAGAAACCAAGTACTCGAGATCTACACTGCGTTACAGGACTGAAGAATCTCCCTTGGAGTAGAGTTACTCCCCTGCTAAGCAGACACCAAAGACGCATCTGACCGGTTTGCATCTCCGAAGCTCCCGAGGACTACGCAGATTTCTGCAACACAGGAGGTGGGTTTCCAAGCGTCTCCGAGGTTGACTAGTGTTCTCAGCAAACCTGAGACCCGTATCACTCGTGGGGACAGTGCAACCCGTACCCCTGGGCACCGAGTACATTTGCAGAAGCATCTGCTTTCCGGCGACCCCTGAAGCTATGCTTTGGGTTACTTGTAGGCAGTGATTCCACCTAAGATTACCGGTCTACACTCCACGAGTGCTCCGTGGGCTAGTATTTTGCGATTCCTCTCAAGGTCGCTTCACGATCCCTGGTCCGTTGGCCTGTGGGTCCCTGTCAAGGCAACTTTAACTTTCAGTGGGCTTTCCTGGTTGCTCCAGACGTGCCCTGACTCTCCATCACTTGGGGAGTCCCCAGGACCTTGCTGGTCCTCACCGAAGCATCTTTTCTCTTACTGCATGGGTTGCAGTTGCCAAGGCTTCTTGGTGTTCAATCCGGACACTGACCCCCCAGCACTCGATATCCTTCGTGGGACAGCTCATCTGCGGACTTTGGTCATCCTCGACATCTCCTGGTCCCCGTGGCTACAGAAACAAGCTTCACCTCTTCTCACCTGAAGCACCCGACATCGGTGGGCATTCGTCCACCGAGCCCCTGGTCACTGGCCAGTGACCAAGACTCTATCCCCTCTGCTTTCAGGTTCTTCTCAGCTTCGATCCAGGCTTGGATCACTCCGGACACTTTTCCTCTTCACGGCAGCAGCACTTTGCAGCATCGAGCCATTGAAAAAGATGAAGATGGCTGACACCATTTGACACCTATGCACCTGCCTTCTCTGGGTGAGGTAACACAAGTACTCCGGTGCTCACATGGGTGCTGGCCTTAGAACCTTCTGTTTGAAAGGTTTTGCTCAAAGTCCTCTCCTAAGTATACTTAATCTTTAAAATTCCAACCGTGACTTTCCAATAGAGTTGTACGGAGCCCGCGGCTGTGTTCTCACACTGAACACGTCCCCCGTGGGTCCTCTGTGTCACTACCTTGGGTGGTTCCTTGGGGTCCCAGCGAATCTACGTGCTCTAGGCACTGTGCCTAGTCAAGTTGTGGTTGTTATACCACTTTCTTAGTATATGGTTTGGTCTCCCCCTAGAGCCCACTGTGTATTGTGCTATTTACTGTTGTTCTAGTGATTTAATATTGTGTACTTTGTGCTCTAATCTCATAAAGAAATTAGTAGATAGTGTTTAGTAATAAATACATATTTTTATAATAACACCTGTGTGGTTCTCCTTTCATTTGGTCATTCAGGAGGTTACAATCTGGTAAAACAAGCTGCTTTACATTCCTTCAAGACTTAGGCTGAAGGCTGTTCTCCATAGCTACCACTAGGATAACTTTTAATAAAGGATATATTTAACCTAATCATCAATAAGGGTTGTTTAGATTGGTAAAAGGTGCCAACTATAACTAGTGGTCCGCATATACCAGGCCAACTTCTCACACTCCCTCGCCTGTTTGCCCCTGCTTTGGGTGTCTCCTGAAAGGAGGCTTCCAGCATCACCTCACCATACTGCTCACACATGGGGCCGTATTAAGTGTCCCAGGAACGCAACGAGCATTAGCACCCGCTTTGCAGGATCTCTTTGGTATTACAGATGCTGGTGCGGCCCTTTCTTTAAAACAGATGGTACACATATAGCGTCAGCCCAATCACCAGAAAGAGTTCCCTCATTTGCATGGGGGCATGGCCCCATGCAAATGAGGTAATCTTATTGCCTCTGTGCCCACGCCGTACTATAGATGCAGGCACAGAGGCAAAGAAGCTGTCAGGAGGCTCACTTTTAGTGTGCCCCTGATGACAGCCCCATGGAGGGGAAGGGGGGGTCCTATGGGCCCCCAGACATCCCCTTGCAGGCAGGTGCAACCATTTACTGCACCCGCCTGCAAGAGGAACTCTCTCTCCTCTTGAAAGTGCAGGCACGTTGCTGCCTGCACAGTGAAACACAGAGTGGCTGCTTCAAAGCCGCTCCGTATTTCACTTGAATGCACTGCCCTCAGGGCAGCATGACTACAGCGCATTCAATAGGGTGCACTTTCCTTGTTTGCTCCCGGCACACCTGTTTTAAGGTGCGCTGTGGCACATACAGGGAAAGTGCGCCCTATCCATTACAAGACCCTGGTCACAAAGACTCTGGCTGGTCATATCAGAGTGGAAAAAGCAAAATAGAAAACTAGCCAGAGCTGGTCTTAGAGCTGGCTGTTGGGATCCTCAACTACTGTTTGCATATTTAATATAAAGATGGGACAGAAACTTCCAGACAGTTTTAAAAGATGTTCTACTAGATTCTATGGTCTGCACACTAAAGGTGACCAGTGACAAGAAGCTGTCTGTGCTCCAGGGTTGGGGTATCCACCATCAAGTCCCCTACTCAGATTTGGAATCACAGTATGAAAACGTTGCTTGAACTGCCAGGAGAGGCTAAGTGGACTCTTGTTTAGAGCTAAAGGACTGACTATTGCTCAGGAGGAATATTGGAGTTGTGATTGCATGATGGAGACGCTGCTCAGAAGTGGGGGCTGTGAAAGAGTAGCGGTTGAATGAGCTGAAGATGTCTGCTGTGCACCAAAGAAGAATTTGTATGGCTGGGGAGGGTGAAACCCAGGAGTGCTACTAGTGCAGACTGTCCCAACTGTGTACCCCTATGGACAGTGGGAACCTGGAAACTTAAGGCTGCTGAACCTTCCCTACATCTCCTAGGCGCCGATAACCATACAATCATACAATAAACTGGATCCCAGGCCACAGTATTCACAAAACACAGTGAAGAGCCATGGGACAGTTGTGTTGATGGAGAGGCCAACATCAGGAACTAAGTGGTCATCTGGGGTGGGCCCTTAGCTGTTTGAGTGGTGGGTTTGTGTCTGGGTCTGTGTAAGAATGCCAAGCTCAATGTTTCACTGAGGCGTGAGCATCGCCACCCACTAGCTTCCTCCTCTCACCTGATATCTGTGTGACAACGCAGATTCTGACCACAGGCTAGCTGATAGGGTTGGGCAAGACCGCTGCCGCACACCACGCAAGCAGCGCGGTCTCACAAACGATAACTTGTGACATAGAAGTGGCTTGTGTCACAGCAGAAATTACAAAACTAAAGGTACTGTGTACTACAAGGGAGTTGAGGGGTTGAAAGAGAGCGAGAGCAGAACCACTAGAGGGAGGCTAGTGATGGAAAGCTCTAAACGTCTTCATAAATCCCCGTACACATTACAACACAAAGATCACCTTATGGGGGTATTCTATAGGGGTAGGCTAGGCCATCCTCTGTAGTAATCAACTGAACAGTAATATTAAGATCCACGATACTTTGTTGCTTGTGAACCATTTATGTATAGTATTGTTGTGTGTGAATTCAAGTATTTTTTTCTTTTTCAAAAGCCTAAGCACTAGCTCGAGATTCCATTATTAACCTAGGTTAGTTGGTATATTGAGCTCTCTGAGTCTCTAACCCCACTCCGCCTCCCTTAGTAAGCCTTGGACTGCTCACCTTTGCTGGGCTGAGGGTCAAGTGCTAAATGAGAGAACTTGGTGCTTAGATTTTGTCTCAAATGTAAGGTTAAGCACTGTCACACTAGAGGTAAAAAACTGATTGTCACAATCTGAGCTCAGTAACTCCCACCTGCCTTGGTATTCCTGAAAAAAATCTCACAGCATGCATCCTTGTTATTGCTATGTAAACCGTATAAGTTGAACCTCCTGGGCATGTGTGCGAGTTAATCCACACCATTTTTTAGGCCACGAGACATGCTGTATTCAGGTATGTGCTTTAAGCTCTGCCCATTTTTTCAATTGGCTCCTATTCTTGTCTTTTGTAAATGGTGGCTTTTGATTGGTGAATAGGCTTAGTAGTCCCTCCTTAGTACCTCTCTCTCTTCTGTTGTTACCTCCTATGAGGACAGCCCCCTCTTGCTTATGTCCTTACTCTCTAGGTTTCATCAACAGTTAGGGAGCACTATTTAATTACTGTCTTGTTGAAGCAGGCACGACATGCTGTCTAGCTTTTGCAACCCACCCTAGTATCTGGCTTCTGCAATCTGTAATGCTGCAGAGGGGGCAATTTGTTTAAAGTGTGCTTTACTATTACATTTACTATTTATTTAATCAACATTCACAGCACGTCGCGTTT
The DNA here is from genome assembly GCF_964261635.1 of Lissotriton helveticus. Taxonomy (NCBI): domain Eukaryota; kingdom Metazoa; phylum Chordata; class Amphibia; order Caudata; family Salamandridae; genus Lissotriton; species Lissotriton helveticus. Next base: position 378,739 of record NC_136058.1, read on the forward strand.
TAGCTCCACATGTTTAAAGATAAAGCGGTGTGCTTCGATTTCTTCAAAAGTAAATAATAGAAAATAAAGAAACGTGGGGCCGCCACATTAGTTTTCCATTCATTTATTTGTTTAGCAATACCTGCATACCATGCTTTATCTTCAAACATTTCTATTTATTTTCTTTTGCAGCAGTTGCGGCATGCCGCGCATTAGCATTAAACATTTTAAGCTAAAGCGTGGCTTGCCACGATCGCTACAAAAGTGAATAAATAGAACAAAAAAAAGCAGGCAGACGCCCCATTTCGTTTCCATGTATTTACTTTTGTAGCAGTCGCAGCACGCCGCACTTCAGATTAAAACATCTGAAGTTAAAGCGCGAACATGGCGGCTTCTTCCATCTCGTAACTTCATCTGTATCAGCACAAGATGGATTATTTCATTGATTCACCCATGGTCTGCCTTGGTGTATCTCCGCATTCACGTACAATCTGTCACATCGTTTAACACCTCGAATTCACAGACACCTTCAAACACGAGCTCAGACAAGAGCTGTGTGACTGTCTTAGTGTGATCTAGCCCCATTAAGAATTTTCATTTTATGATCTGCGTCGACCACAGACATTAATACCTGTGTAACATCTTCCGTGATTACCGGCTTCCTGAGTGGCATCTTGAGCCAGTAAACCAGGTCTGGTGTGACTGACATCTAAAGACTGTGATTTGAAGTTGATATTACATTTACATACAGAAAGAGTTGTGGCCCTCCTGATGAAGGCGCTTTTAGTGCCGAAACGCGCGTTGAAAAGATCCATCTTTTAGCCACCTCAGATCATTTGTCTTTGGAACATTGTTTTTCATTATGTCTATATGTATTAATGTTTTGTCTATTTTAGATCATCTTTTGACTATGATATCAATGCAATTGTGTACTTAGCTGAAAATATGTTGCATCAGAACTATGTTTTGTCTATAACATTATTTGAATGAAAATGTTAAAACAATTAATAAAATAAATTTCCAATATGTTTTAATGTAGCTTAATTACATTCACACCGAGTTCTTATCATGTTGTCTGTGTGGATGAGTTGTTGAATTAGTTTAAACCATTTGACTGCCTAGGAATTTTGTTTTCTATTACTAAAGCGGGGCGTGCCATGATTGCTACAAAACAATTTTTTTTTATGTGGCAGGCGAAGTTGGTTACTTATGGGCACAATGCCTTCATCTTTAAAATGGCACCCAACGTTTGTCTTGTTCTGCTCGGCTCGCCAAAAACAACTTTAACAACAGTATTTACTTTTTTAGCAGCGCACTTTCATAATAGCGGCCACGCGCCTTACTTTTGGGCAAACCGTGTTTGATCTTTAATATGGCAGCTGTGCTTATAATTTCGTCTGTGCAGCTTGCCCAAAACAATTTTGCTAATATTTTTTAGTATTAACCAGTGTGCCATGCCGCGCTTTAACTTTAATAATAGTTACTGACCTGTTTGTTTTGTTTATTTCTGTTGGTTTGCACTCCCCGACTGCAAACTTTAAATAAATACATTATCATTTACAATGACAATAGCTCTAACTTTCACAAATGCGAGACCTATTGCATTCAATGCTTGTCTAATTTTGCAACTATGGTGGTCCAGATATTATAGTGGAATAAATAAGACTACAAATTCTAGAACACAAAGAAGAACAAGCATTGGAAATGCAATAGGTCTCGCAGCATTAGAGTTTGTGCTTTTAGAATTGTTTATGGGTTTTTTTTTTAAATCTTTAGCATTTTTGTTTCCTGTAGGCAATGCCACATAAATACAAAATGTGTCATTTACAATACCAATAGGTCAAACTTTCCTAATGCGAGACCTATTGCATTCACCCTCAACCCCTCACCCTCACACAGTGCAATAGGTCTCGGAGCATTTGAGTTAGAGCTTTTAGATTTGTTTATGGCTTTTTTTTCTTTGTAATTCTTTAGCATTGCCTACAGGAAACAAAAATGCTAAAGATTTTAAAAAAAAACCCATAAACAATTCTAAAAGCACAAACTCTAATGCTGCGAGACCTATTGCATTTCCCTGAGTGATGCTGTAGTGGTGCGATAGATAGAGTGAGGGCAATAGATAGATAGATAAATAGATAGAGTGAGGGTGATAGATAGAGAGATAGAGATAGATAGATAGATAGAAATATATAGATAGATATAGAGAGAGAGATAGATAACTAGAGTGAGGGCGATAGATAGAGTGAGGCAAATAGATCGATATATTGATAAATAGATACAGAGTGAGGGCGATAGAGTGTGGGCAATAGATAGAGTGAGTGCGATCGATAGAGTGAGTGCGACATATAGATAGATAGAGTGAGGGCGACAGATTGATGTGTGTGGTGTGTGGTGTGTGTGTGTGTGTGTGTGTGGTTGTGTGCGGTTGTGTGTGTGCGGTGTGCGGTTGTGTGTGTGGTTGGTTTTTTGTGTGGTTGTTTTTTTTGTGTGGTTGTGTGCGTGGTGTGGTTGTGTGTGTTTGTGTGGTTATGTGTGTGTGCGTGGTTGTATGTGTGTGTGTGCGTGGTTGTATGTATGTGTGTGTGCGGTAGGAGAAGGATACATGTGGAAGAGAGCAGCAGATCTGCACAGAAGAAAAGAACAGGGAGTTGGAGAAGGGGGCGGGGTGGAAGAGAGCAGCAGATCAGCCCCGGGAGAAAAGAACAGGGAGTTAAAGATGGATGCAGGGTGGAAGAGAGCAGCAGATCAGCACAGGACAAGAGAACAGGGAGTTAAATAAGGATGCGGGTGGAAGAGAACAGCAGATCGGCCCAGGAGAAGAGAACTGGGAGTTAAAGAAGGAGGCAGGTGGAAGAGAGCAGCAGATCAGCACAGGAGAAGAGAAAAGGGAGTTAAAGAAGGCGGTGGGGTGGAAGAGAGCAGCAGATCAGCACAGGAGAATAGAACAGGGAGTTAAAGAAGGAGGCGGGTGGAAGATAACAGCAGATCACCACAGGAGAAGAGAACAGGGATTTGAAAAAGGGGCGGGGTAAAAGAGAGCAGCAGATCAGCACGGGAGAAAAGAACAGGGAGTTAAAGAAGGATGCAGGGTGAAAGAGAGCAGCAGATCAGCACAGGAGAAGAGAACAGGGAGTTAAAGAGGAGGTGGGATGGAAGAGAGCAGCAGATCAGCACTGAGTGGTATTTGGAGTGTATGTTGCATTGAGTGCAGTGTAATTATGTTGTAAATAATGATGTGGCACTGAGTGGTATTGTGTGGAGTGTATGTTGCATTGAGGAGAGTGTAATTATATGGTGTAGTTATGTGGCACTCAGTGGTATTATATGAAGTGTATTTATGTTGCATTGAGTAGAGTAAGTATGTGGCGTGTAATTATGTGGTACTGAGTGGTATTATGTGGAGTGTATTTATGTTGCATTGAGCGCAGTGTAATTATGTGGCTTGTAATTATGTGGCACTGAGTGGTATTTGGAGTGTAAGTTGCATGGAGTGCAGTGTAATTATGTTGCAAATAATGATGTGGCACTGCGGCAGAATGGGTAATGCTGTTACACAGCTGAGCCCATGTACAGAGCCTGGGGCACAATAAGGTGGAATGAGGCACCGTAAGGAACAGTGAGGTGGAGTGAGGCGGAATGAGGCAGAGTGGGGGATGCTGTTTCACAGCTGACCTGGGTCCCTGGTCTCTGGGATGTCAGTCTTGCCAGGACGATTGCTCCATATGGACTTGGTCAAAGATGCAACATACCAAAATGTCTCTGGTTGGATACATATAAAAACTTATTGTTGATAAAACGTTCTGCAATGACGAACAGCACAGTTTCCCTGTGTTTTATTTGGGGCATGGGAAGGAGACCGGAAATTGTGAGAAGTTTGCAAACCGTGTATGGACGCTTTTTTAACAAAATATAATATAGGAAAGTGAAAGGGCGATGTTTATTTTGACTCAGACCGCGGGCGAGGCTTCTCCAGTCACTGATGCAGTTAAAACTCGCAGAGCGGAGTGGTTGAACACGAGAAAGCTCCTCATTCTTTGGCGTCCCACCTCACACGCTGCAACCCAATCCCCGGGAAGAAAAACAACAAAAGTCTGATTACTCGAGCCTTGGGTTCCCAAGTAGTGCAAAGCAGGCCTTCTAGCGCTTCAAAGTCTAGTCAACACTAGCCATACAATTATAAAAATAATAGCAAAATTAATAGCTTTGTCATTCACAATGCCAATAGCAAATGTGACACCTATAGTATTTGTAATGCAATATGTGTTGTATTTATGTGAGACTTGGATATATTGATATTACAAATAACAATGGCTTTTTTTAAAATAATAATAATAATACTTAAATAAAAGTTGTGTAGAGAGAGAGAGTGCGAGAGAGGTGTGTAGAGAGAGAGAGAGATAGTAAGAGTACGCGAGGTGTGTAGAGAGAGAAAGATATGCATATAGAGAGAGAGAGATGCATATAGAGAGAGAGAGGTGTGTAGAGAAAGAGAGAGAGAGAGGTGTGTGGAGAGAGAGTTAGAGAGAGCGATGTGTAGAGAGAGAGCTTGTGCTCTCCTGGCTCCTCGGGTCGGTTTAGTGTTAACACGTAATTGACAAACCCATCGTCAAGCAGGATGCCTCTGTCTATGTTGTTGCCCACTGGCGCCTGTTGTCTGTTTCAAGCAGAAGAGCTGGAGAAGGCGGATGCACATGCTGCTAAGGGAGAAGGGAGGGGGTACCCCCATAAGAATGGCTCTGTCTGCCTTGTCCCCAGTGGCGCCAGTTGTCGGTTCCAAAGTAACACTTGCTAATTAATAATTGTAGCAGAGAAAATGAAAAAAAACGACACAGATGTGTACCAACAGAGTGTAGAACCGGTATTTCTGTAACAAAATGCACAACCACGCAAATGTTTTTCCCTTCAGTAAATACTTAATGTAATAAAAGCGCTTGTTTTTTTAAAATTACCTTGCACCTCGCAAACAGAATTCCTTAATGCACGCGCTCTATATATTGTGGAACAAGCATACTAAGCCCTGTTGAGTTTTCAAACCACATGTAATATAATTGGGCATGTATGAAAATGAACTGTGCTTCCCTTGTGTACTTGTACACAAATGTAAAGGAGTAGTGCGAAATAATTCCAGGCTGTATCCTGAAAAGCGATCTTTACAGGTTATAGGTTGAATCCCTTCAATCTTGTACGTTTGTTTCGGTACGTTTGTTTCGCTACCAAGTGAAATGTTGGTGGTTTGCATGTAAGAAGGGATAGATGTTATATTTGTCTCAAAATACGTAGCAAAATAATTAGATGTATTAATTTAGTGTAAACTTTTAAAGCTTGTAGAGATTTCCCTGCATTGGGTTCTTCATTATGCGCCGTTAGTTATTGTCACACCTCTCGGTTTTAGTAAAAAAAAAAAAAATTTCATCCACCCCAGAGACTTAATTGCAATTAAATAAAACTTCTAAATTCACCGATGCACAGAGACATACAAACGCGCAAGCACAGATGAAAAAAAAACGTGCAAACACAGACCAGGCACACCTTTGGAAACCCATCCACTTGCAGCCGTATACACTGATGTATGCAACTACACATGCATGCAGCGACCAGCACATACAAACTTACACACGCACATAAATATACACACAAAAAAAGCATGCACAAACATATAGGGCATTAGCAATTTACACACACATAAACAAGCACACATATGCAGGCACTCCTACATACCTACACATATTCACACTCAAACACACATGCATGGAGGCATGCTCCCGCACATATACACGCACACGCTCTTGTCTGTGAAGCGACTTTAATGAAACATTTATTTTAATCCTTCAAAAAATGCAACATTTTAAAGTGCTAATACGGTGGCAGCATGTGGGAATGCCCTCTGTGTGGGAGTACACATACTAAACGTGGTTAGTGGGCATGTGAAGCGTACGCTGTGTGGGAGGCGGGTTCAAATAAAGGCATGGACACATGCTCCCGCACATATATACAAACACTCTCTTGTCTGTCATGCGACTTTAATTAAAAATTTATTTTAGCCCTTTAATAAATGCAAACTTTTACATTGCTAAGACGGTGGCAGTGGGTGGGCATGTCCTCTGTGGGGGAGTACACAAAGTAAACGGGGCAGTGGGCGGGTGGAAGCGTCAGATGTGTGGGAGGTGGGTGCAACTAAAGGCACTGAGGCATGCTCACGCACATATACACTCACACGCTCTCGTCTAAAATGCGTCTTTAAATAAATGTTTATTTTAAGACTTTATAATTTTAAGACTTTAAAATATTTAAACTTTGACAGTGCTAAAACGGTGGCAGCGGGTGTAAATGGCCTCTGTCTGGATGGACGCAGGGGCAGTGGGCGGGTGGAAGCGTCCGCTGTGTGGGAGGCGGGTGCAAGTAAAGACAGGGCAGCTGGTGGAAATAAAACTGCTAAAATGAAATGGAAGAAGGGAGTAGGTGCATGCGAGATGGTAGCGTCCGCTGTGTGGGAGGCGGGTGCAAGTAAAGACAGGGGAGCTGGTGGAAATAAAACAGCTAAAAGGAAATGGAAGAAGGGAGTAGGTGCACGCGAGATGGAAGCGTCCGCGGTGTGGGAGGCGGGTGCGAGTAAAGACGAGAGCTGCTAAAAGGGAAACTGCTGAGAGGGATTGGGATAAAGGAGGGGGTACATGCGAAACAAGACGGAGGGAAGAGAGGGGAGGGGGGAGGAGAAATGCGAGGGGCCAGAGCGGGTAAAATAAACAAGACGGAGGGAAGAGAGGGGAGGGGGGAGGAGAAATGCGACACGGCGGGAAGGGGCAGGCAGGATGACTCAGGGGAGGGGGCGGAGCGGGGCAGAGCGGCATGTGGGTGTGAAGAAGCCGGGCCTTTGAAGTGAAGCTAAGCTTCACTTCAAAGGTGTCGGAGGAATGCGGGCGGCTGTGCACGCGCTTTTAAGCTCAATGCACATGCGCATTGAGCTTAAAAGTCACGGGCACTGCAAGGAATCGCCACGATTCCTTGCAAGTTAGATAAAGAGTCGATGAGCCCCTATAGTCTCGCTTGCTCGATGCGCATCGACAGGCGAGACCTAAAAAAACGACCTGGATAAACTATTCACGGAAGGACCAAGGAACATTGAGAGGTTTGAACAAATAAGCGAATGAACGGTGAGTACACAAAATGTGCAGCAGCTCTCAAACTGTCAAAGTTGTCATGAGGGATCCAATGACATGAAAATGCTGGTCCAGATTCAGCTTCCCATTGAAATCCATGGCGCTGCTCGAATATTTGAGGTTTTTATGTTTCCCCCTAGTTGGGGAGTGGGGAGTAGGTTGACGTGATGCGATGGTAGTGAGTGTGTGTGGCCGGTGTCGGGTTCCCTCTTCTCCCATACGTCCCGCGCCTCTTTCGTGTGTTCGCCCCATGGAGGGCCCCGAGAAGGCCGCGCTCTGCTCACATACGCGGCGGCGGGGCCGGCTTCCTTCCCTTTCCTGGCCGTGAGTCACCGGTCCCGGACGGGCGGCGGCAGCCTGGGTCCGGAGCGGCCTCCCCTCCCGGCCTGCACCGCGGCCCCCGGCCGAGCCCGGGATGACGCGGAGGGTGGGCGCGCCCGAGCCCCGCCCAGCGCCCGCCCCCGGCCCGGCTCCGCCCGCCCCTCATTTCCCAGGCAAAGCGAGGGACCGGGCAGGAGACGGAGACAGGCCGGGAGCCGCGGAGTCTGAGCCAGCCACCGAGCCCCGCCGCGCACCCCTCCTCTCCGCAGCCATGAGCTGGGGCTCCGAGCTCTGGGTGAGTGAGCGCCGCCGCCCCGGGCAGGGGCGCCCACCTGCACAGGGCGCCAGTGGGCTCTGTAACCGCTGCCGGGGCCGCCTCCCCCCGGCCGCGCTCAGGTGTTGAGGCTTTTGTTTGTGGTCTGAGGCGCCGCAGGTAGAGGCGCCCCCGGGGGACCCCTAGACTTTGTCCGAGTGCATGAGCGGGCGGCAGAGGGCGCAGCCCCGGGCAGACGCTGACAGCCCCCCTCCCGGGCTCCCTACAAAGGGAAGCGGCGGCCCCTGCCTCCCTCCCGCTGCCCGGCTGGTTGGACCTGTGGGTGAGTCAGGGCTCGGTGGCCGTGTCCGGGTGGAAGCCCTCGCCCCGCTCCCTAGGGTGCATGGGGGCCATGCAGGGGCCCGGGGAGTCTGTGAGGGGGCAGAGACCGTCTCGGAGGAAGGGGAGAGCCGGGCAGCTCCAGGAGGAAGGGGACGGGACTGAAAACCGTAGAGTGCACAGGGGAGAATAGGAGCAGTCTACAAAGGAAGAGGGCTGCAAGGTGTGGGGGAGAGCCTCACTGAGAAGGGACAGTCTGGGGCTGTCTCTTGGACTCAACCCCGGGGGAGGTGGTAGCCTTGGGAGAAGTGAATAGAGAGCTACTCAGAAGTGGTGAAGAGACCCCGACAGAGCCGGCCCAGTGTGAGCGGCTGAGTACAGCCCCTAAGAAGTGCCGGAATGAAGAAAGAGGGTTCACACAGGGTGCAGAAATAAAAGTGAGCTAAGACTAAGTGACTGAGAGCCGAGGATAGTCTCACAGGGGGGCGTGGGACTGGCAGCTTTACTGGGTGGAAGACGCCGCCCCCTTCAGGGAGAAAGGAAGTTTCCTGGGAGATGACAGCTCGGGATGGAACACCCGGAAGAGACTGAGGCATGCCTCTGAGAAGGGTGGGGGTGGTTTAAAGGGGTAAAGGAAAGGTTTAGGGTGGAAATGTACAGACTTTTGAAGCCAGGGGGTAATGTGCAGACACAAGACGCAGTTAGGGTATATGGGGGGGGTGATTTGAAGCCATGTGGGTCAAAGGGGCAGGAAGAGGAAGACAACTTTAGGAAAGAGAGGGCACAATAAGTCTTGTTTGAATATATACCATCCATTATTATAGTTCGCCGGCAGGTGCAAAGTGACATAAGCCATAACTTCCTAAGTGCTAGAGGTACAGTGATGCAGAAGTGTCAATATTGGTGATTTATCTTGATGAAGAGAAGCACCATAGCGACCTAGATCATAGGTGCAGCTCTATTGGGAATGATTGAGTTACCAGAAATCGTTATTAAACCAAGCCCAATCCTTCACACTGTTAACCAATGAAGAGTGTACCGGCAGTGTTTGTGTACTAGAATACACAGACTAACTGTGGCACTAAGATTTTTTCACTGCAACCTAGTGTGCGATTTGATGCTGCATTCCATATAGCAGTTTGAGAAGTATCTGGATAACACCCCCCCAACCCAAAAGAGGTGCCGAATAAAGTGGCACCATTTTAAAATGCCCCTGAAGGATGCTATCCTATGTTCAGCACATGACGCTGGCATACATGTACCAGACCACCCAAAATGTCTTATCGAGCTGGGCCCTTCTTGCTAATAATGGCTACCCAAAGTCATTCACTCGAGGTTTCAGCTGCGGATTTCCATTTCTGGGTCTGAAAGGGTGAGAGTGATGCTCACCTCCTGAGTGGAAACAAAGAACAGTGCGAGCAGGCGGGTGGAAGCATTTATATCCACACAGGGAGTTCTTTTGGGTGGACGGGGTATTTATTGATCATATTTGTTTTGGTTACTGCTTCAAGTCTCAGCGCATAATGTGAGGGCAAAAGTTTGTCATTTTTATTATGAACTGAAATTGTATCAGAAATAACAGCAAGTCAAAATATTTTGTTGACATTTACTGCTTGTTAAGCCCTTGAAGTGTCTAAATATCACAAAACACGTGTTTGTTGTCCGTACACATTGATGGAATGAAATGAAAGATGGACTGAAAATGTAGCGCAGGGCTACTTTTTAAAATGGACTGATAATGTTTAGCGCAGGGCTACATTTTAAAGCTGTGTTCGCCAGCCAGAAGTCATCTATTCAAACAGTTGGATTTCTGAGCGGTCTACTTCAAGGAGCACGTACCTGGGCGAAGTTTGTGTTCTACACATCAATCTATACAATTGTTCTAAAAAATAAGGGCATTTGCTTATGGAAATTGTGTTTCTAGTGGCAGCAGCAATCGATTGGAATCTGTTCCTACACACTCCATGTAAAGCTTTATAATGTTTAGAAAGTTGCTCAGGATCTTTCATTTTCATAGGTAGAATTGTTTTCTTCACATAATGTTTCGTGTACAGTGTTACCTTTTGTCTTATTGGTAGGGACCTCATTGTATTGTCTGTAGCTCAATCAGCAGAGAGGGTTAGCTTACTTAATTTGTTCTCATAGCTGTTGGTTATGTTGTTGCCTCAGCAGCCCAAGAAGCTTTGCACACACTGTGCTAGATAAATGCAAATAAAACAAGAGTGCACAGCAGCACCATTTTAATAGTAATGGCCACAGAGTAGGATTCAGATACCGTGTAAGTACCCCAAGCTGCTGCACCATTGGATTTTGGGCAATGCTCAGGTGAGGATTTTCAAGTAGTGTACCAGTGGAAAAAAGACATGAATTAGCATCCCTGGGTGGTACATGCACCACTGTTGGGCAACTTCATTACACTTTTTTGAGGTCAGGTCCTGAGGTATGGCAGATATCCAACACCGCGCTTATCGTTAAAGAGCTCCAACTGGCTTTAGATTAACGTTGTTATTGTTAAGAGCTGATGAGTTGTGCTTTTTAATTGTAATCTATACTGTAGCCACTTTGCCTTGATGGCATGTAATCACTGCGGCAAGGCTGGTGTAAAGGGATATGTGACCTTCTTACTAAACTAATGTCAGATTTGAATATTTCAACCAAAAGGGTTTATCCTGTAGAGATTAAATGTAAAGATTTGAAGGATTACTTTCTTGGGCAGGTACATCGTATGCAATGGAGGTAGCATGGCAGGAGAGGGGATACATCTTCCTGCACTGTTGTGAACAGGCAGTGAACTCAGATACTTCAGCAGGAGAAAGGGATGCAGCTTATCAGCCCTGTTCTCCTGCATACTCCTGATGGAAATGTTTCTTAACATGACTCAGAAGGTATGCGGAGCAGTGCAACAAGCAACCCTTCCTGATTGATGCCCTGCCGTGTATTTGGGAATGCATTGCAGGGACACTTGGATACCAGAAGCGTGAAAGCAATATCAAACCAGACGCTGAAGGTTGTATGAGTGGACGGTTGAGGCCATCGGAGAACAGCAGAAAAGAGCTGAACTCTAGAACAAACCCTGCTTTTAAAGATTCCCATAAACCCAGGTGTAGTTCTTTAGGCTGTGGAGATGCTGTTTGGTAACTGCACCAATGGGAAAACAGTGCCACCAATGTCATTGCTCCCATGTGACACCTGGTGATCACTCAGGGCTGCCTTTCAGCTTACGCTTGGGTCTTGGGTTGTTAGTGCTGTAGTCATGGTTACCTGCTGTTTACATTTCTTCTGGCTTAACTTGCTTGATTTATTATTGCACATTTATTCATTAGAATGTACACAGTGGGTTATTGCTCCGCCCTGGCCAATATTTCCCTCTCAACACATGCCATTTGATGTTTGGTACACCATTTTGTACTCTAGGGAGTGTTTCTATTGAAATGCATGAGAAACTACATTACATCTGAAATGTAGTCTGTCACCAATGACACTGTTGGTCCCATTCAGTTGCTGATCGCCTTTACAGGTCTGTACAGAAGCAAGCCCATTTGTTTTTTCTCCTCCTTTGGCAAAGTCAGTTGGTCTGACTTTAGCACACTGAACAGTATTTGCACATGCAAACAGTATCTCTACATGCATGACATATGTGAAAACAACACATTCGCTTTGCCAGTGCTTGTTTTTACCATGTTGTTGTCGCTGTTGATATGGACCAATCATATGAAGATAAGTTTCCTCAGAATTTGAACGAGGATCCATAGAACGGACAGTTAGGGCGGCAGCAAGTACATGGTGGGTGTGATCCACTTAAAATCAGGAATATGCAGAAAAGCCCATTGGAGCCGGTGCGGACAGAAGTCACCCGATTACACCCCTCAGATTGAACATTCCATGCGTGTGAAAGGACGTTCTGAAGAGCTGTCGGTGTGCCGGACACCCGCTTTGCCTGCAGCCTTTCCGTCATTACACTAATGTTAGCTTGTACTCGAGGACAAATCGCGGCAGCGCGTCTAACGCAGTGACCCTCTCTCCCACCCGTCGCCGCGCATGCAAGCCATACAAGAAGGGATGGGCAGAGGGTAAGGTGAAGGGTGTGGAATTCTTCAAAAGAGTAAACGCATTCGAGTCAAATACCATCAACGCGCCACGCCACTTTAATGTTATTTCGGAGTCGTTATTTCCTGCTCCGAATGTATTTTTCTTGGGTGACCTGGGGCGATATTCACTAATGTCTAAGGAAATATTGACATTGCTGCTCCAGTGGAAGATGTAAGTGGGTGTACCCGTTTTACCATGCTCGAGACCTGGTGTGTCACTGCCTCCTATAAAATAATGTTCTTCTTTCTGTGCACAGGATTAGGACCGGCTTTACGGTGCTTGTGCAAGGTGCGACATCCTAATCATTTAATGCAGTTTGCATGCAGCTCTCTGATTACAGTTCGTAACAGTCACTGTTCTTTATTAGGGTTGTATTTTATAAGCGGAGGTGGCAAAAGGATCTCTGTGTCACAAGCAGTAATCCACTCAGCTATCCTCATAAATACATATCTGCACAGTGCGAGTTATTTTCAGCGTCATATTAACCCTCTCGGCTACTTTATGGCAAGTGAAAACTGCAACCAGAAAAAACTCTGCGGGCTCTCTCATTAATTACTCGAGGTATCTTGACATTTTTAATGCTGTCTGAAAACTGGACGGCCAAGGCCCTCTGCCGCAGGTGTTTTTAAATGATAAGTTATTGCTAAAAACAGCTCCCCCCCTCCCTAGGGCAGCGCCCAGTGCGGGCGCACCTGTCGCACTGCCTAAAGCCAGCCCTGCAGAGGTGCGCAAGCCTGTGCGTTTTAGCTTGTGCGCTACCCACTAACGGTAAACTGTTGGTAGCTGCCCATGCAAAATGTAAAAAATGTCTCAATAAAGTGTGCAATGGGTCGCCCTACAGTACCTGATACCTGCTGCAATGCTAATTGCGACGGGACATTTTTGCGCCCACGATTCACACCGAGGGTCTAAGGGAGCCTGCAAACCGTTGCTCTTGAACCGTGTATCATGGGTGAGGGGTGGCGGTGAGTGGGGTGGGGTGGGAGATTGTTTGCTTCGGTGGTCTGCAGATGTGCTGCCCACTCCTGGAGCGTTAATCCAAGGATTGGGATCTGCACATCCTTGGGTCCTCTCTGTTGTTCAGCACAGATTAATTGTTGTTAAAGTAAGTTAGAAATGGTGCTCTCTGTAAGTTGACTGCAGTCTAAATTGGCTATTCTAGATATGGTACGCATTTCCCTATTAGGTAGGACCACACACTGTTGCATTACAAGCTTTATCAATGGTGTGTGTGAATATATATATATATATATATATATATATATATATATATATATATATATATATATTCATCTAAGCATTCAATACTATGCTGCACTATTTGGTAGCCTGAATGCTTCAAAATACTCTTTATCTCTCCATTATCCCATTACCCCTCCTCATATTCCCTGGTTAGTACAATACATTTTTAGGGCTCGCCTGCTCATGCGCATAGCTGGCGAAGCTCTATAGTGGCTTATCCAGACTTTAACCACTGGCGATTCCTTGCACTGCATGTGCGCTTTTTAGGTCATTGCGCAAGCGCAAGCCCTAAAAAGCGCGTGCACAATGCCACCAGCCGCCTGCCTGCCTGCCTCGCATTACCACATCAAAGGCAGCCCAGCCTCCCTCCCACAAGCTTCTCAGCGTGCGCTCATCCCCTAATTATTCACGGCCGGCCGTACTTTCCATTTCTGCAGACTTGGTAAAACCCAGGAGTTTTGATGAAAGAATGACATCGGAGTGAATGTATCTATTATACGGCCTCTGCTCTCTCCCCCTCTTTTCCCCTCCCAGCCCCCACCTATGTCATCCTGTCACCCCTTCCCATGCGTCTGCTGCCTCCATGCCCCTCACTTCATCTGAATCCTGGACACGGCAGACACACAGAGATGAGGTTACGTTCCAGTTACTCAGTCTGTTTCTGCTTGTTCAGTTTCTTGCCTTCCGTTCTGTCATTGCGCACACTGTCCACACTTTTCGGGATTCTTCCCGGTACCTTGTGTTCTTAATGTTCGGAGTGATCTAAATACAAACCCAAGGTTGGCTCAGGTGACACGCATGGGGCCATTTGGTGAATATTTTATTTCACAGAACTCCCTCAATGAGCTGCTTCCGACATCCATCATTCAACATCCACCCATGCATCGTTTCACCCAAGCATTTACCCACCCATTCACACTTTCATCCATCTACGTGTGTTGCCGGAACATAGACCATGGAGGAACTATTCCCCCCCTAGCCCCTGTGCTTGGTATCTGCTTCAGCGTCAAACGTTCAAAACAATACCTTTATTACATGTATTTGCTCTTTTCATAGCTGCAGGACTTGGTTCGGACGCGGTTTTATTAACTGAATGTTTTTCTCGACTCATGTCACTCTTCCACTGTGGATAAAGTGCAGAGAGTCGGCCCGGGAACCTGCACAGCTCGTTAACGGAAGGGTTTCACTTCGTTGTGACATTCCCATAGTTCAGCAAACTTAACGTGACATCTAGAGAGGTGCAGCGTCACCAGCTCTGCAAAGCGCCTCTTATTATAAATTGTATCTGAAATTATCCAGTTTCTTTAAATCCACCCATTCACACTTTCATCCATCTCCGTGTGCTGCCACTCCTACCCATCCACCCTCGCATGCAGGAACGCCCATCCAACCATATATTCATCCAAGTATACACCTATCAACTATAAACGTACCCATGCATCCATTCACCCACCCATTCACACTTGCATCCATCCATGTGTGCAGCTACCCCTACCCACCAACCCACCGCTGCATGCAGGCACGCCCATCCATACATAAATTTATCCATGCATCCACAGCATTAATACTATGTGCTTGTCCTCATACAACTGTCGTTTGTCACCATATGTATGTATGAGTGTGTGTGTGTGTGTGCATACTATTGCCTTTGACTAAAATAAGCTGGTCCTATTGGCTTTTCAATGCTTGTTTTATACAACACATTTGCCTTAAAGCTCTCAGAAGAGCATAGATTCAGTTTAGAATGAGATACAGCCTCGTCATTCATATTCTTTGCCTTCACGAATTTAATAAAACCTTCATGAACAATAGAAAGACGAAGTCAGCAATATTCACTCGTTTAAAGTTCCTTAAGGGTTCACCCTGAACCAAGGAGTAGAAACAGCACAACTCACTTCGCTGTACGCTCCGTGCTGCAAAGCCCACGGCCCCCCTTCCCTCCGACAAACTTTAAGAAATTTAGGAATGCTGCTGATTTCATCTGTCGTTAAGAGCCCGCAGCGTCTCAGAACCAGCTTGCTTTTTTTTTTGTCATGCCATAAGTATGCGCTATATCCACATCCTCCACCACCGCATCCACATCCACCATCACCTCCACATCCACCGCCACATCCACCACCACCACCCCATCCACCACCACCACATCCACCGCATCCACCGCCACCGCATCCACCACCACCGCATCCACCACCACCGCATCCACCACCACACCCACCACCACCACCGCATCCACCACCGCATCCACCACCGCATCCACCACCGCATCCACCACCGCATCCACCACCGCATCCACCACCTCATCCACCACCTCATCCACCACCTCATCCACCACCTCATCCACCACCTCATCCACCACCTCATCCACCACCTCATCCACCACCTCATCCACCACCACATCCACCACCACATCCACCACATTCACCACCACATCCACCATCACCACCACCACCACCACCACATCCACCATATCCCCCAGATCCACCACCACCACATCTATATGTGTGTGGCTCTGTGTGTGTGTAGGTGCAAATGCAATGTTCTTGGATTTTTGTCACAATAAAATACACTGAACATAATCTTCACAAAAGTTATTTACAAACGTTTAAGCTATTGCCATTATAAATTACAATAACTTTTATTTAAATATTAATTATTTACAAAATGAAAAGCCATTGTTATTTGTAATATCAATACATCTAAGTCACGTAAATACAACACACATTGCATTACATCTAAGTCACGTAAATACAACACACATTGCATTACAAATACTATAGGTGTCACATTTGCGAAAGTTAAAACTATTGACATTGTAACTGACAAAGCTATTAATTTTGCTATTTTCAAAACCAACACATAAATAAAAAAAGTGTCATTTACAATACCAATCGCTCAAACTTTCCTAATGCGAGACCTATTGCATTTCCAATGCTTGTTCTTTCTGTTCATGGTGGTGTGAGGTTGCCAGACGGGTGATGTGACCCATTGCATTGTTGGTGCTTTAACTTAGCCGAATTCCCTTGCTTAATTTCTTGCCTTGTGTGTCTTGCTTCTTTGTGGTAATAAATAGCGATAATATTTTGTGATATACCAAAAATATAAATATAGAAATGCTTCAAGCTGTGCGGTTAGCAGCTCGATACTCTTAAAGTATCAGAGGTTGAGGTCGAAGTTCTCCCCAATTAAGCTCCCATAGACTGGTTCTATTTAAAGTATCTATTTCTTACGTAAGTTATACGTAGGTTAATATTAAGGTAACTGTGTAGTGGTTGAGTACCCCTCCAAATGTGTAGTTCCCAGTGCTTCAGCTAGTGTCAAAAGTAGGCAGCTGACTTGCTGCTGGTAGTAAGGTAGTGAGAGCTGCATGAGCAAGACGATTGATGCCCCCATCCTCAATAATGTGATCATGGTGTTTACTGACTTCGCCCTCTCGCGAGTGTAAACTTTGTACTCGGGTCTGAGAGATACTTGTAACGAAATACTGTCTCAATTGTTGTTTAGTAGTCCCTTTATTTTCTTACATTAAATCTGGTTTGTGAAATTAAAAACATTTGTGAACCAGTTAAACGTCTCTCAGGGGCTTTGCGGTGAATTTCCTAACACACTTTTGAAAATCATTTTATGAGTAGTAATTTATTTTCTAACTATAAATATATACATTTATAAACACTGCAACCTAACTATTTTATTTAACGGGGAGGCAGTAAATGTACAGAGGGAAGATATAATCTGTATTTTACCCAAAATGCATTTCAATTTTTCCTTTAATTCTATTGTAATAACTTATTATGTTTTCAGATATTTTGCGTAGGCACAGCAGGCAAGCAAAATATTCTATTTTAACAAAAATACATTTTGTAAAGTTCAGTAGGCAGGCTGTTGGCTTTACAGATAGTGTTCCATTTTTAGAGCTCAGATCCCCCAAAGGCATCCTTCCACCCCATGCTTAGGCCAGTCCCACCCATGGAAACATACATCAGTACTTTAGCCATAGCAAAGCAGAATAAAATTAGAGGTAAGATGCACCTTTCAGTTTCATAACTTCTGCTAGGTGGGCAAAGTCTGAGCAGAGCAATGCTTATATTCAGACATTGGGCCTTCAAAGGGACCATCCACTTTAGAGAAAAACAACGGTCTCTTTACGCACTCTTGTATTCCTAATGATCACCTACAATAAGCATTCTGCGGTGTTCTTTTGTTTGGGTTTTGAGACTTACTGTGACATCATCCGCCCAATGTCCTCTTCTGGAGCAAGTATGTCAGAGGCCAGTGAGTGGGGAAGTAGTGTAGACGCATACATGGAGCGTTCCTCAAACAACTCCTCAGATAATCATACTAACCATAGACACTGAAAATATTACTTCGTGTCGCGGATATTACCCAAGATACAAACCTTTTTGAAAAGCTCAGGAGTTTGTTTGTTTCTTCCTTTGTACACCTCCAGTTGAAGGACTGTTCTTACAGATACATTCTTAAAGGGCAAAAGTGTTACTCAGAGCGACTGGGAAATTTGTGGCATAGACTGATTTTTTTTGTTCTCACTGTAAAAGCATTCAAGTGTGAGGGATAAAGCTTCATGGTAGGAAGTTTTGTCTGCTTGACATTTTCTTTCAAATGTTTAACATTTGCATAGCCAGGAAATGTTATGGTGAAAATTTTTTTTTGAAGCGCTACAATGTGACTTATGTAAGAGTGGAATTACTGCTCTCCCTGCCTGGGTATGTGCCTCCTGGGTTTCTGATGTGATCAGACTCTGGGCACTGTTTCTTGTGCAGTTCAGTATATTCCCAATGTGTAGTCACCGGCAGTGAATGGAGATCTCTAAAAGTTTTGCAAATGTATGTATTAATTTTCTTCAGGCACAAAATAACATTAAGGCGAAAGACATTTTCCCGTAGTTTTGGACTTGCAACTCGGTATAGAAGAATTCAGCACTTGCGATCTGGCTGCATCGTGCTGCAGTTATTGAGTGACGTATTTGTTTTATCCATGAAGCCGGTGCGCAGCATCGGCGGGCTTCTAACCGGTGGCCTCTGGCGTCCCTGCAGAAGGAAACAGTGGTCCTTGTAGTTTCCGCAAATGAGCACCATTAAGAAGCAAACACCGGAGCACAGCGTTCCCCGGCAATGTCAAACACTGTGGAGTGCAGTCTTGGCAATGGCGCGAGACTACCTAATGAAATGACGAGGACCGCATCCGGCCTTAAGGGGGTTTGACTTTAGAGAGTGTAAACAGAACAGTGCCGGTTCCTGCCAAGAGCTTTAATATTTAATGTAGTCAGTCAATGTCGATAGCTTTCCAACTAAAAGGATTGAAGTCTCTCGGTATTTAAAAATGTCTGCTCTTTCGCACGTCCTTGGGCGCAAAGACCAAAACAATAAGGGCTGTGGCTTGTGCATCGCGCTTATCCTTTCTCTCTTCAGCGCGTGCACGCTCCGCCCTGCTGCACGTTACTTTAGTTACTCTTCTGTCTCTATGGATTACCTTGAAGTTACTGCAGGGCCCTCCCATCCGCTCGGAAAACGCACTTGGGGTTCTCCCGCCGCTGCTGAGGCCGGAGCCCGGTGCGCAGGTGCATTCCTCCTCCCAGAGCGCTCCTCCAGCAGACGTCAACACATCTTTGTAAATATGCTCTCTACATTGTGGCATCTGTTCGGATATCAAGGTCGTTTTCTGTACAGCTAGTATTAATTGTATTTATTTGTGGAGAACCCTCCTTATTTTTTGTTTGTGCATTGCTGCAGTTATTCACCGCACTGACGTATCAGTGTTCTGTTATGCTTGTTTAGGCGGGAAAGAGCCATTTGATATTTGCAAAGTATTTTCTGGAGGTACGCCTACTTTGACGTTTGACAGGGGACACAGCAAAATAGACGTACCACCTCTGACACAGTCAGGTTTTTTTTTAAACTAGAATTTTTTTGCTATATTTTTTTATATTAAACTTGAACAATGTGGACGGACCCACTATGTGTTCGCAGTTAGATCACTGCATGTAGTGTGAACAAGGACCCATTAGGTGTTCTTAAAAGACCCCTCACACACCAACCGGTTTGGTGTCATGCTTCATCATTGGGGTCCCAACCAGGCGGCCGAATGCCTCCTGGTTGTGCTGCAACGCCTGATGACAGCGGAGCAGGTGTTGTGCAGTGAATTTTTAGCAGTTAAAAATCTCTCTGAGAATCCTAGCCTCTAACTTTAATAATGGCAGCTCAGGATATGGTTAAAAAATATGTGTAGTGCAACTATTCAGCAGTTATTACCGTAAGTTGACTATATGTGGCGGTCTACATGTTTAGGCCCATTAAAAAAGTGGAAGGGCTTTCTTCAGGACCAGATAAGTGAATGGTGAGTGGCAAAGATGAAGGGTGCCACATGTAACCAGTTGTGATACCTACACACACGCTAATGTGTGTGGTGTAAGTGTTGGCGTACTCACTGACACTTGAAAATACAATGTATGGGGATATTAGGCAGAATATCGGAGCGAGGGTTGATCGTCCAAGAATCCGATTTGGTCTTGGAGGTCTCTCCGCTGCAAACCTGACTCGGTCCCTCGAAGTCCCAGCTGGTCAATCGCTCAAAACCAACCTATTTTTTAATATTGACACCTGAAATCGTTTTTGTTTCATATCACTCAGAAGATACACAAAGATATACAGATATAAAGACCTACAAAGAACATAATCTGTTTATTTGCAGTTTGATTTTAAGTGGTGTAATTCTAAACTAGCATTCATGTTTTATTTAGAAATCGTCATAGGAGTGACACCACTGCAGAATCATTGTCAATTTAAAAGGAAGATTTAAGGTTCTAGTGAAGAGTTACATTTCAGCTGACAATCGGTGGTTCCTCAGAAAAATCTTTAGTACACCTACCTTCTGTAAAGCAAAGATCTAACTTGGGATCATGCATAATCTGTTTCGCACTGAGGTAACTGAAATATTTTATTAGTAGTTTTAACTTTAGAAGTCTGATATCTTTCTTTTGAGATAAAGGAGATGGGTAAAACTGTAAAGCAAAGATATATGGGGGTTGATTCTATTCTTATTGATTATACTTTTTAGGTCTAACATTATTTCAGAGAAAAACAAGCTTGCGGAACTTCACAGGTGTGTCTTTTTTATTTTTTTGCATGAGTAAAGTTTGGAAAGTCTGCTTTTAGAGGTTATTTCTTATTTTATTTATATTTTTTGTATAATTTCAGACTAATCTCCCAGAACCAGATGGCATTGCACCATACAGTACATTAACAGTAGTATAGCCAGCGTGTCCGGAGACATGATGCAAGTGAAGAAAATTGGCCGCTCCATTTGCGTTCGATAGTAAGAGTCCCACAAAGGGGGCGCAGTGAGACTCCGGGCTCCCGTGCCACTGTACTTGCTACACTAATGACTGCTGTTCCCCTACTTGCCATACATTTTCAGCAAATGCGGACTTCCCCAATGGTGTGAGAAAAAAGGGACATGGAAGCTTAACTTGAGGGAAGTTTGAATAATGATATGAACGCCTTAGGACTTCAATTAGCAGTGAAATTATATATGTAGTGTGTTATCTCACTCGCCTGTGATCAGCTGTACATTAGAAGTACTCCTGATGCCCCAAAGAGCAAATTCAATATCATGAGAGCTGTTAAAACTGTAATCTAAACACCTGACTGGAACCTGGCTAAAGTGCATAACAGTAATAGGAGATCTTTTCCAGGACGGTCAGCTCATGTCCTTCTCAGCTCTACTGGAACAATTTGGCCTCCCTGGGGGTCAGTTTCTTACATATGGTCTTTTATGTCCCATCATGGTGGGACAACTAGGTGGTGGGTGAATGAAAACCTGCTATCCCCAACTAATAAATATCCGCAAGAGACACCCGTGAGGATGAATTTGACCAAGACTATCTTGGTGGTAGAAATTCTACTGTATTCTTAGAAGATTTACTGCAATGCTAATTTATAGCTCATACAGTTTTTAATTCTATACAGGCCTCACCTTTCTTCCAAATGGATTCACAGAAGGCCCGGTACATACGCCCGTTCACGCTGGTAGACATGCCGTGGCATTGCTCCCGTTTGAGGTTGTACTGGGCTGAGGTGACACAGAGGATATCAACAATCACAGTCCTGCAAAAGGTGGATACGTGGGCGGTTGGGGCCCTAGGCATTTACAAATGGTCCAAAAACATAAAACCGCCACGCAGTTCCTCGATCTAGCCCTCATTCTTGCAAAACACACCAGTACTATGAAGTGGAAAAAAAACAGCTTCTGCCATCTAGTGAGGTCTGGTGGAAGGCTTTGGATTTGTGGGTGAAGCTGTAGCTGTACACAAGGAAGAGGCTATGAGCCACAAAAAGGGAAGGGCTTGTATCCAAGTTCTCGTAAACATACATTGGGCCTACCTTCTTACGCCCCCTCTATCTCCTACCCCCACATTATTAGACAAGCTGGCTAAAACTGAAACCCAGAGTCACACCCCCTGCCGCCACCTCCCCAACAGGCCCTTCTATTTGAATAATGTTTTTAACACCTTGATATACAATTCACTGGTGCATGCCTTTTATCCATAACTCTTGGCTCTAAACTTCTACTTGGTACTCCTTTGACAGTCACTCCCTCTACCTGCCCAGTTTACAATAGTTCTAGCCTGCCATCACATAGGCTTACAGTCCTACATACATAAAAGTGTTGACCCCTTACAGGTTATGTACTTGCTTGATATGCACTTGTCTCCGTCTCCCAGATGATGTTCCAATGTATGTATATGGTGCTATCTTGTGTTCTGTCGGAGGTGCCTTCTCTCTCATGTAATTTCACAAGTCATTGTTTGTATTGACTGCCGTAATCTTTTAAACCATAAATATTGAAATCCTTTAAAACATGTTGTGGTGATGTGACTGGCTTCGGTTTCCTGGGAGTAATTTAAATGCACCCAAACAGAGGAGGCAATCAATGGGAGGGGAACGATGGAGTTGAGAGAGATGGTCTAGCCTCCTACTCAAGTTGACACAAGGGAAGGTGAACATTTGGATTGGCTGTTGAAAACTAGGTTATGTTATATGCATTTTTGTAAAAACCGGTCTGCCATCATCAAGTTTATGTCAAATAAAAAGAAACAACTATAAACACAAAGTAGAATCATAGAACAGACTCCATAAAAAAACAGCCCTGAAAAATTCTTCATCAGAAGAATAAGATGAAAAGAGGTGTGAATATATCCAGGACATTCCTTTTCTTTTTGCCCCAAGTCTCCCCAGCCCCAACATAATCGGCCCCTTTTTCTTCAATACTTAATAGATATTGCCAATGTATAGTTTTGAAAAAGGTGAAGATACGTTTTTGTGCATTATGCAGGTATTTAACATGCACCATACAGCAGTAGATGGAAATGTTAAAGTGATAATGAACTTTTTCTCTGGTTACGTTGAGGTAATCTCGGGAAAATGGGGTTCTATACGAGGATTTAGCATACACTCTGTGGAAGCTGTTTTTAGTGAAAGCACTATATGTGCTGCATGGCGGAATGCAGCCTGGGGTTATTTGTGACCTGCACAAATGAAGAAATGACGTATAATGGTGCAAGTAGGTGCTAAAGATTGTATTGATTTTGATTCAAAATTGTTTCCTTTGGGACCAGAGCTGAACCCTGTACAAGGGAACAGGCTGACAGGGTGGTGGCGTCTGTGAGGTTGTGCATTTAAACGACTTAGACAAACTGTGTTTTTCTACTTACTGATTTTTTGCTGGTTCTTCAGTGAGAAATTAACAATTTAACCTCCCACTCTTGCCCGCAACTCCTGTTGGCTGTTTGAATCGTGTTGGAAGCATTTCTTTTTGGTAAAGCTTACTAGACCGTGCAAGCAGCCTGGTTGTGACAGACATATTGTGGGCTTGTCAAAATATAAATGGGCTTGCAGCCTGCCTATTACTTACTATTGGTTGACTTTACTGTCATCCCTATTTGCTTGCTTTCTATTCAATGGCATTCCTTGTTTTTGCCTCCCCATTTTGTGTTTGTCCCTCCTTTGGAGCATAGCTTGTTTACTGTCTCACTGGTTGGCTAGCTTCTATGCTTCGTCTGCTTGCTTTAACCCTTTCCACACTGCGCAAATGTTCGCGCTGTTCGGGGGTTTTATTGAGTGGGCGGGATTCGGACGGCCCCCGGCCGTAGTCAGCACACGCCCACTGTGAGGTCGGACGGCCCCCGGCCATCCGAAGCACACAAGAGGTTAACAAAACTACTGTTTTCTTATTTTTAAGCTCTTCTAGAAAGTTTGTGTTTTTTGTGTGCCCTCCCCCACGTTGCTCGCTTTAACCGTCTGCTTTTCTGCTACCCCCAACGTGCAGTGTTATGAGCTCTCGTCTGTGTGCATCTTTACTCTCCCCACTGTTGTGTCTCGTCCATGTGCTTGTCTGTTTCAGTAGATAACATTCGCAAAAGTTATTTTAAAAATTCAGCATAAAACTCTGGCTTCAGACATGCTGGAAACTGTTTCAGAGCGGGGAACTGAAGTCATGATTGTCATCTGATAGCCTTCTTTATATAAATGACCCAGTTTATTGGTAGTGTTTTGTGAAACAAACTCCCACCAGGGGGTATATATTGAAGAGCATGTAAGCAAGTTTGCGTGCTA
This sequence comes from Lissotriton helveticus, assembly GCF_964261635.1. Classification (NCBI taxonomy): domain Eukaryota; kingdom Metazoa; phylum Chordata; class Amphibia; order Caudata; family Salamandridae; genus Lissotriton; species Lissotriton helveticus. Next base: position 402,744 of record NC_136058.1, read on the forward strand.
TGATTTTAAGTAGGGGGATTGTGCCAGATCCCGCCTATTTCTTGGCCACATGTGTCTGACCATGGTATATGCTGAATTTGCCTTGGTGTCATTTTCTGTCACCATGACACAATTCAGCAACACCTGCATATTGTCTGCATTCCTTTAGGTGCAGCAACCTGCAGGTATGGAGGGTTTTTTCTTATTTTCACTTCCACCTGGTCACAAACAAAGGCCTGACTTTAAAGGGCCCTCAGCCCTTATTTTGTTCAAGTATCATCTTGTCTGGGAACCACAATGAGCCTAAAACCTAGATGGCAATTAAATGAAGGAAACAAAGGGACATGGCATATCCTTTCACAAGTACTTTAGAGAAACTATGGCTTGGAGGGAGTATTTTGACTTTGTTCAACACCCCTATGTAAGAAATGTGCATGCATTGTAAGAATGCACGATTTATCTGTATGTATGAGTAACTACACAAATTATTTAAAATTGCACCTACAAATGTATTTTGTATTTAGTTCCTTTATAGTGCTACTCATTCCAATGTCCGGTTTCAGAGCGTTTTTATATCACACACGGACACAGAAAATCATACAAGTGTGTAAATCAATGTACAGGAGAAGTTACTTAAAACTCTGAGATCTTTGCAGGACCCACAAAGATTTCTGCACCAGTTGCCCTAACTCTGTAAGCTATTTTAAAATGCTAGAACAGATTTGCTGTCACATTTAACCCCGTTGCCAACTTCTTTGCAGCAGCTTTTTTTTAAATGAATGCATAAGTAACAGTTAAAATCTGCTTTTCAAGCCCCCCCTTCGTGACTCCTCTCCATTTCCTCTGTCACACCGTGACCCAAAATTTGTGGGTTCCCGTGGTAAACTGTTTCCAATTCCAGCACTGCTCGCTACACACATTTGGTGTGGTCTTGTCTGGTTTTGCTATGTAATGACAATTCCAAATGCCTCTAAGGCACCAGCTGGCAGTGACCGTATTTCTCTCATTCAGATAATATGGTCTGCTGTAACATTTTATTATCCTGTTATAGGTGAAAGAATAACTGTATTCACATTTAATAGTTAACATGTTTTCTTTAATTCTGTGTTTGCAACAACCATTTGCAAAGCCAAAACATCAGCTAATGCCTTTGAAAAGCGAGTCCTTTAAGGCTTTGCCAATTGTTGTAATGACTGCTGTAGAGAATCGAATAGGACATTAATAACACCTTCTCGGGTAGTCTGATCTTTGTTCAACTGTGTGAATAGCTGGTCTGATATCGATTTGCCTGTATGAGCAATACCTTATGTGTTGGTATAAAAATATTTGCAATATTTGAATAATATCCTCCATGGTGGTCTGACTTTTGTGGATCTGTATGACAAAATGGGTTGATATTTGTTTGTCTGTATTACTAACTGGTCGAGCATGTTAACCTGTATGAATAAAAGAATAAAGTCTCCATTACAGTCTGTTTGTTTCCCTATGTAAATAATACTTTCCGAAATGTTAGTTAGCCTCATATCAGCGTTAAAACTGATATTTAAATGGCCAGCAGTTCTCTGCCAGTTGCTTCGGAACAGAATTTAGGGCTTATCCTTTACTCCATCTCTCCTTTATCCTCCAAGTTGTCGCTATAATTAAATCCTCTCATTTTCTCTTTTACAATCTGATCTATCCCTTACTGTACTGGTTATAACAGACCAGATTGTTTTGGTGCAAGCCATTGTTTTTCCCATTCTGTACAGCAATAGCGTGACCGCTTATTATATACTTCTTTATCTTTTGGGCATGTTGCAGCCAGTTCAGAATAGAGTGCTCCATGTAGTGTTTGTCTTGAGGAAACTTGCCCAGGGTCTCAGCTGAACACAAGATTTTTTGGGGAAAATTTGTGGACATGCAACTCAAGATTGTGCTGTGTGTGACGTGGAATGCTGTTTTCACCTTACTCCTAAATTACAAGACTAGATGTCTACTTTTCAATGATCTTTCTTGATTGCTGTGAATAGCTGTAGATACAACCAGTGAACCCCATGTTGCGCCACATAAAGCTTGGAGGGAGTGTTTGGTAGTACCTCGACAACTCTGAAGCCAACTGCAACCTTTACTTTTATTCCATTCATTTGTTCTCTTTTAAGCGAACCTAACAAAATAATATATGGACAATTTTGATAAGCTATGATCTGTTCTGCTTCCATATATTGCTCGTTATTTTTGTTTATTTTTGTTTTATGTTCACTTTTGTTGTTTTTATTTAAGTATTCTTTTCTGTATTGCAGGGTGCTTGGGGGCAAGGTTTAGTCCTGGTATTTGTTGTGCTTTAATAAATGGAGATAATTACAAACAAGTCTATTTTTGTGTGCTTTGGTATTTGTTTGTGTTTATGAACAACTGACTTGATATTGGTTGGTTTGCATGAATACTATCTTGTGTGGTCGTCTCTTGGTTGACCTCATGTTTGTTGTTTATAGCTTTACTGAAAGGACAGTGATGATTTGCATGTTTTGCTGGGATGTGGGGGAGGGGAACCAAAATATAGACCCAATTCGCTACGGCTGATCAGTGGAACCTGACTTTTTCTAGACCGTCAAAAGTTCTCTGATGTTTGCTTCCACTTAAAGCTGTTTTATTGTAGGTGCATTTTGCCTTGTTGCCCACAATACTTGATAGTGGAGCTATTGTGATTTAAAAAAAAATGTTTTTTTAAACGAGGCTCCTACAATCTCATGAGGCATGGGGCTCCCATTGATGTTGTGAAATTTTACATAGGTGTGCATATACATACGTTGGTCTTCTGTAGGTTGTGTAGGCTACATGGCAGAGGGTATAGCAAAGCGTGAAAGAGCTCCTGATGCTTTCCCCCAATATTCCCCCTTATTCTACATTGCTGATTCAGTGAATGCATCTTTTTGGATCATGTACATTTTCAAATACTCCTTATGCTGTAGTTCGCAATTAAATTGGGGCTATGTAGTGTTGAAAGGAAGCCTTTGAGTCTCAGTTACACCATTTATTTTTTTTGCTTTCCACTTGTCCTTTTGCTTGTCGACACCACAGCCAGCCCCTTTTCTGAAAGTAAATCGCAGTCTTACTTCCAAGTTGTCCGTGCTTATTTTCAGGTGGTGACTGGCAGTGGTTATAGTAGGCAAGAGTGCAGCCTTAGTCCCCTGTTTTCTGTTTTTGTCTGGTGTTTTTTTATAGTGGCAAATTATTGTGTCTTTTGTTCAGGAGCTGTTCTTTAGTCCTATAAACTATACTAACATCCAAAATGTATTCAAATTAGTTTATCTTCCCATATTGAGAAGAGGAGTTGGCCTAACGGCTAGGGCGGTCGACCTCGAATCTGGGGAACCATGTTCGAGTCTTGGCAATGATGCTGATCATCCTGTGATTCTCGGCAAATCACTTAATGTAAAGCGCTCTGATACCTTTTGGTCAAGTTTACTCTATATAAAACTCTGTAAAAAAATGTATATATTCTCGCCAGTCTTATATTTTCTGAATCCATGCAGAACTGCTTTGATTATTTTGCTCGTTTGTAACACCTTGACAAGTGTTTTTTCCTCTTTTGCATTTATAACGTTTCTTGTTCATACTTTTAACCTTAAATTAAGTCCTATCGAAATGCCAAACATAGTTTTGTAAGTTAATAGGCAAGTTACTTTTCCCCTCTTCCCCATCAATGTTTTCTCTCCAAATTTCGCCAGCATTCTTATTGTCTATTATTGGACTCCTTCTCACTTTGAAAATTGTTTAGGGTTTGGCTGTAGGCAGCCCATATCTCTCCCAAGATATTAAAACAATATCGCGTTTTTACGTTTAATTTTTGTTCTATTTTGGTTTTTTTCCATTATACTATTTGGATGTCGAGAAAGGATGAAAATGTGCAGACTAATCTTATGCAGCACTTTAAGCTGGACCACTAGGCAACTCGTGGCTGTAGAGTAAAGCTGTGTTTGTTAGAAGAGTAGCAACTGGATACTGTACAATTTTCAACGATTCTATGCTTGTTCCTTTGACAATCCCCAGAAAAAGGCTAAACTTCTTTCAGTATGCATGGGTTTTTCGCTGGCAATTTGTATAGTTCTTGGAATTGCATTGAATAACAGGGACCTTGTAATGACAGGAATGTCTTTGCTTGCAATTGATTTTATTTCTGAGGCTGATACCAGCACAGCGCCTCAGTAATCTGTGTACTGCTGAACAGATAATGTATGCAAACAAATGACTTTGTGTTCATTGTTTGTAAGGTGGATTGGGTGGACTTTGGATCCCTGACACCGTGAAATGTGTTGCCTTATCCCACAGCAGGTCTGGTTTGCCTCCGTATGGCTGAAGTCTCCATGTACACTGGTCGTTGGATGTAATAACGCAAGAGACTTTTCTTAAATTAGTCTTTTTGGTCACTTTGTGAAGCAAGCTGAGTGCAATGGAGCGAGATGGTCCCGAGGCGCGAGCTATGATCTCGCTGCCAAATTTCTATGGTTGACCTGGAGGTGAAGTAAGGGACTATGAAGTGGATGCTGATGAGGGAGTTTATTCCGAAGGTTGGTGCACGAGACCCAGAAAGAACGTTTCTGAAGTTCAGTGTTGAAGAGACAAGGAGATTAGTTATAATGAGTCTGAGTGTTGACACATTAAAGTAACATCATTAAAAATGTTGAGGTGGTAGAATCGGCAGAAAAAATTCACATATACCGTAGCGAAAAAAAGAGGTTGGAATCATGATCAAACCCAGTGCTCTTTACTCTGCCTTATTGAAGCTGACATGGCCCTCCTTAGAACATCTTGGTTTAAAATGATAGCTATTGAAATAAGTTAAGAGTTCAAGTATCTAGGTATTTATTTCCTATATTTATATACTATAAATACCGGGATTTAATAGTTTGTCAGTTACGTTTTTGCTAGTGTTTTACTCCATAGGCTTTGTCCTCCTAATGTTTCAAGAGTTAGAAATCTTTTAATATCTGCTGTGCAGAAGCAAATTATTTATTATTATTATTATTATTATTATTATTATTCTACAATCTGCTGTTTTCTGGCAAGAGGATGCATAGAATTGAATATTTCAATGATACAGATTCTGACCTAGACAAAAAGATGATGTCCCAGCATATTTTTTTCTATAGTCATTATGCAATAACATTTGAATAGTAGGTTTGCTTCTTCGAAGGGTTTATTTGTTCCTGTGTGTAATTATTACCAATGGCAGACAACGTCCTATAAAACACATAGACTTCAGCTTTCTGTTTCATTCCAAGCTAGCTAGAAATAATATATAAAACACTTGAAATTAAATAAATACATTTGATTTGAAATGTGTAGTATGGAAAGAAATGAATGCACATTTTTTTGACCAAAGGCAAAGATTAATTCTAACCCCTGAAGCCTGTCGTACAGCAGCGGATCCTAGGTAATGATTTTGTACTTGGCATCCGTCTACCCTCAAATAGTATGCAAACAATGTTTTACTTGTCGAAAGACTTGATTGTTCTGATGCAAATGCATCGGCAGACTTTAAGAAATGCTGTACAGCCCCATGATCTGTGTTTTCCTGCAGGATTGTGTCCATACTACACTGCTGTGTTATGTAATCCACAAGAACCATAAGATTAAGACAGCAAGCCAATGTTATTAGCGATAGAAAGTCGAAATGGCTGTCATTTCTTTTTACTATTGTTTCGCCACTCATATTACCTCATGCTGTCACGTGTCAGTGAGTCAGAGCTGATAATCATACCTTGCAGTAACTATACCTGGGAATTCCATAGCAACTGTTAGTCATCAACCTTTGATATTTGTTTCATTTTTTTCTTGCAAACCTTCATAGGAGAAGACAAAAGCCTTCTTTGACCATCCAGGTTACTCCAGACACTGGCAAATTACTTCTTAAACGTACGCTGTTTGATACTTAATTTATTTTGTGTTTCAATTATTAGGTGACTTTAATGTAGAAGTATTGTTGGAAAATACCTGCATTGCAGCATGGGCATTAATTACTAAAGACTGAAATGTGGAGTACGATTACAACGAAAGGGGTAGTTTGAGGATTTCAAAGTTGGGATGCTTTGTTAGAAGGATGGACTCCAGACCAAGTGAAGCAGAGATAGTGGGAATCCACACCATCTAACCATGCAAAAAATAAAGTAAACTATGTAAAATGATTAATTAACCAAAAAACAGGTGGACGCAATGAAGTATCCGTGGCAAATACTGCTAATTTCGCCTGAGGCTTGAGTCGGGCGCTCATACTTTTTCTCTTGCTGATATTTTAACTGATCGTTTTGCACTTTCCCTTTGTGTCCTTGCCCCCCCTGCACCAGCGCGCGGCCCTATTGGTGTCTTCATCGATTTTCGGGTGAAGGCACTTTTTAAAATTGACTTGCCACCTAAATTACCTGAGTCTACTCACCCTGCATTGTGCTGCCTCCCCCAGAGGTTACAGCCGATTTTAGGGCTGTTTTCGACCTGGGGCACGGGCTGAACTTTTGCGGCGGCCATCTTGAGCAGGGCTAGCCTCCCTTGGGGGCGAGAGTCAGGGGTATAAAAACAGAAGAAGGACAATCCCGCAAGAATACTGCTAATTTCGCCTGAGGCTTGAGCCGGGCGCTCATACTTTTTCTCTTGCTGATATTTTAACTGATCGTTTTGCACTTTCCCTTTGTGTCCTTGCCCCCCCTGCACCAGCGCGCGGCCCTAGCGCGACGCTTGGTGTTTTCATCGATTTTCGGGTGAAGGCACTTTTTAAAATTGACTTGCCACCTAAATTACCTGAGTCTACTCACCCTGCATTGTGCTGCCTCCCCCAGAGGTTACAGCCGATTTTAGGGCTGTTTTCGACCTGGGGCACGGGCTGAACTTTTGCGGCGGCCATCTTGGGCAGGGCTAGCCTCCCTTGGGGGCGAGAGTCAGGGTATAAAAACAAACAGTCATGTCTCCGCGCAGCGGACGCGTTCAGCGGACGCGCCGGACTCGTGCCGGAGTCAAGCCAGAGTCCGGCCCGTCTGCGCCCGTCCGCGCACTGGCCGGGCACAGGGCTGGGAATTCTGCTGGTTCTGATAAAAGGAGCTATAGCAGACAGGAATTATTAGCCCTAAAGTCGGATTGCGTATGTGACCTACATAATCTCAATCCCTCTGATTGGACAGGCCCGGTGAGTTGTCAGAACTGTTACTACAATTTCACGTGGTCCCAGGTCTCTTCCGTTTTAACACATAATCATAACTTAAAGGCTGGCTTAATTAATGCTAGATCTCTGCCAAAGCATGCCCAGCATATCCAGGACCTTCTAACCGATGACAACTTAGACTGTCTGTCTATTACAGAGACCTGGCTCAAACCTTGGTGCACTCCCGATCTGGTACATGCCCTTCCTATCGGATATGGTATCCAAAGGGTCGACAGAGGAAATGAATAACGAGGGGGGGGCGTGGCCATTATACATAGAGACACACTTGACTGTTCAGTGATAGAACTACATGAACTAAAGGATGCGGAAGGAATGGGCTTCTGTATTAAAATTCACGACAATTTCTCCTTCGCAGGGGCATTGATCTACCGTCCTCCGGGATCATGCACAGGTTTTCTGGGGAGCATTGGAGAGGTACTAAGTCCACTGATTCTTAAATACTCCAATTTTACTATGTTGGGAGACGTAAACATTCATCTTGAGTCCAAAACGGATGCATCCACTATCTCCTTTAGAGAAACCTTGGATGTATTGGGCCTCATTATTCGTGACACCCAAGCCACCCATGAGGCTGGGCATACGATAGACTGTATTGCCTCCAATTTAGATATTTTAAAAACAGACCATCTTAAACCCCAGACGTGGATGGATCATGTACTAATACCTTTTGGGTTCCAATTAGAGACTAATAGGAAAAATAAACAGGCAGAAGAACGTAACTTGGTCAGGCAGGATGACTGGAAAGCTATTATGAATCACCCAGAATTAAACACTATGGCTAGAGAATGTAGACCCATGACAGCAGATCCTCCAAATTTAAATACCTTTAGAGCCTGGATGAACGAACTGAAAGGCATGGCTGGACAAGGAAAAAATAAAGCCAGACCCAGGAATAAGAAGAAATCCGCCCCTTGGTTCGATCGAGAACTTAAAAACAAACAGGGGGAGGTGCGCAGAGCTGAACGTAGCTGGCGAAAAAACTACCACAGTATAGAACGCTGTAAATATAAAAAGGTTAAAAGTGCTTACCACGCACTAATCAAACATGCCAAAACTAAGTACTTTTCGTCAACGATCGAAACGGCTAACAATAAACATAAAGCGATTTTTAAAATTGTGAAAGATTTTAATAAACCTAAATGTTTAATGCAGGACATTCCGCCCTCACAAATACTCTGTGACTCTATCGCAGACTTCTTTGAAGGAAAGGTCCAGGGTCTGACGAAAGACTTTGAGGTCCCCACTCAGGATTCAATGAAGGAGGATGACAACATAAGGCAGGATAGAGCCCAGCTCACAGTCTTTACTACAATCAGTCTGGAGGAGACTAAGCAAGCCATCCTACCAACTAAATCGGGATCACCTTTCGACCCGTGCCCCATTAGACTTTTACATCTCATTGCCGAAACTGTCAATCCAGACATAAATGACATCGTCAATAATTCACTGGCTACTGCCAATGTCCACTCAGAGTGGAAATTGGCAGCAGTGAAACCTCTGCAAAAAAAACAGCTCCCTGACCCAACCACATTATCAAATTTACGTCCCATCTCACTCCTCCCGGCACTGTGTAAAATTACAGAGTCGATAGTTAATAAACAGCTTACCAGATTCCTGGAAAACAGTGAAGCTTGGCACCCCAACCAAGCAGGTTTTAGGACTCAACATTCCACGGAATCAGCTCTCCTGTTCACTACTGAGTCTATCCGATCTGCCCTAGACCAAGGAAAGAAGGCCGTCCTGATACTTTTAGACCTGACGGCGGCCTTCGACACGGTCTCACATGTCATCTTAATAGACCGGCTAATAACATCTGGCATCTCAGGCATAGCCCTGGAGTGGATAAGAAACTTCCTTAGTGACAGGAGACAAGTGGTGACCTTGGGGGACTTCCGTTCCAGCGAGAAATCGCTTTCGACGGGAGTACCTCAGGGTTCTAGCTTGAGCCCGACATTATTTAATGTTTACACCGCGCCTCTGATAAAGTTGGTATCGTCTTTTGGCATAGATGTAATAGCATATGCCGACGATACCCAACTTATCCTGGTAATGGATAAAGACAACCAGATTTGGGAGGAAAAACTCAAATGTTGCCTTACGGCCACCTTTGACTGGATGCGAAGAAACCACCTTAAATGTAATACAGGCAAAACTGAGATCATGCCTATAGGCCCAAAGAATGAATTTATTCCCAGATTATAGTGGCCTGAAAAGGCAGAAATACCGCCTCACACCACCTCCTCAGCTCGGAATCTTGGGGTACACTTTGACTCCGACTTATCTTTTAAAAAGCAGGCGTCAAAAGTGGCAGGCACCTGTTTTGGGGTGATAAAGAGTCTCAGGAAATTCTTTGACTTGCTGCCCTTTGTAGCGAGGAAAACCGTCACTGTTGCATTAGTCACTACACGCATAGATTACTGCAACAGCCTGTATGCTGGAACCAATAAGGCGGTTACTCACAAACTTCAGATGGTCCAGCATGCGGCAGCAAGGCTGGTCCTAAAATGGCCGAGAAAATCCTCAGCATCCAAAGCACTCAATGCTCTACACTGGCTGCCCATAACAAAGAGGGTCCTGTACAAACTATTGATAATTACTTTTCGAGCTGTCCATGACCTTGGCCCTTTATACCTAAGGAAAAACTTTGTTAGATACTGTCCGACCCGAGCACTGCGCTCCTCAAACGCCAACCTATTGATCGTCCCAGGGTTTAGACTTAAATCCCGTGGGGGCAAATCCTTGGCGGTACTAGGCACAAAAGCCTGGAACGCCCTTCCCCCACCTCTCAGAGCACTGGCCAAGTGTTAGACCTGTCTGCTTCTGGAGAGACCCTAACCATTATTATTTATTTTTGTCCCCCTTAGCCTCCCAGAGTTTCTATTTTTATTTTTACATATGTCCATCAGGAATTGTTTAATGCTGTCAGGGGGCTAGGTGTTCCTTGGCGATGACGCCATTTTTCCCTCATAACCTGTGAGGCCTAGTCAGCCCCCTTGAAAATCTAGGGATCTCCAGAAACCTAAGATGGTGTCCACCAACTGCCATAACGGACACTACTGGAGGACAGGTCCATAGGATAACATTAGGGAACTTTCTAGAATTGACTAGAGACTTCTGCAGGTCTCAGGCCACCCTATATAAGGCCAGTGACCAGCAGCCATTGTGTGCTGACCCCAGAGTAGAGGAGTGAGGCAGTGGTGAGAGGAGGTGGACACACTGAGAGCAGCTAGTTTGTCACTGAGGCTGACCGTTACTTCAGAGGATTGTTCCCCCTTCAGCCTTTGACCGATCCCTCTATCAAGACAACAACTACTGACAAGGAAATCGAGTTACTGGAGGAAGAAGATCCTTTTATCTCAGAGCCCCAGTAAAACCACTCAGAACACCCTTAATTGGGGGTATTCCTGCTTGTCAATACCCAGCGCTGTGCTCACCGGTGTCGTGGAGTAGCTGTAGTGAAGGTGGGCGTCTGTGGCACCTTAGCACCCTGAAGAGCGAGGTCGCCGTGTGTGCACATCCTTCCTGTGAAGCCGGAGTGAGAAGTGCCTGAGGAGAAGCAGTGGCGCTGCTCCGATCGGCGTCGGGACCCCGGGGGCACCGGCCGCGTCACACGAAGAGGTAGGCGCTTCCGCGCATGACCAGCAACTGAACGCTTTTGCGAGGCAGGAGGGGCCTAGGATCGAGCAGGCCCAGAAGAGACCGAGCAGCGTCCCTGTGGAGAACAGCGTCCTTCCTGGGAGCAGGTGCGCCGAGGCGGAAGAGGAACGAGCGCTTCCGCGCATGCTCCGCCGAGTAGTGCCAGCGGAAGGAAAGTCATCGCGCCAGCTGAGGAGTGCCGCGTCGGAGCTCCAGGAGGTCGATCCCCTCAGAGGAGGCAGAAGCGCCACAACGGACGACTCGGTAGGGAGCCCTGGGCCGGGAAAGCCTTCCCTGCCTTCCCCCTTCAGCCCGTCTGTTACCGGGCTCCAGCGCGTGTAGAGGAAACACCCGCGACACGCCCCCAACCTCACAAGTAAGCCGGGTAGCGTGGGAACGGGAGGCGGCAGAGCCAGGTGAATGAAGCAGAACAGTGGGGCTACGACCCACGCGAGTGACTGACTTGTCAAGGGGAACCTGACTCGAGGAAAACGAGTTAGTGAACTGAATAACATAGAATAAAACTTATCCGTTATCTGACTCAGAAAAGAAAGGTGGAAATGGTGCAGGGAACCACAGGGTTCCTGGGTAAAATCCCCTACAGATTAGTGATAAGTGAAGAAGTAGATTCTCTACCAGCTAGGTGTGCCTGTCAATCAGAGGGAGAGGAACCTTACTAATATTATTGTGTCTTCCCTTTTAGCACATAACTGGTGGGTCATACAGTGAAAATCTACATTCAGGTCTTGCTGTTGAGTTGGGCAGTGCTTAAGTGCTGTGGGGTAAAGTACCTATTAATGAACCTGTAAAAACGTATTGCACTAACAGTCTGCATCTTCTTTTCAGTAGATTTATTGGTGGAGTAATGTGTCATTGTATAATAATGTGAGGTAACCTTACAGAGTGTGAAGCTAATGAGATTCTCTTAACCAACCAAAGAGTTACCCTTATGCTTTACTGTACCATTGACAAAAGAATGTGGTTTATTGTCCTTTTTCCACAGCTGAGGAGTGAAAAGTAATTTCTTAAAGTAAAAGTGGAATGTTTTCTCCTGAAAGAAACTAATGTTGTATCGTGTATAACTTGAATCCAAAGAGACATATTATTTTTTATAAAAGGTAACGGTATTTTTCCAAACAGAGGTGTTGTGTCTTTATTTTAGTGGTTCATCACTGTGTTACTGTGGGTGAGACTTGTAAGTACTTAGCCAACGCCTTGAGTTAGCTGTAGACCACTACTGTGCCAAGCTACCATATGTAGGCTTGGGTAATCTAGGTCCAACATAAATGGTGTTTCAGCGGTGGGATCACGGATTTGTGCTTACACTCACTTAGTAGTAACGCAGTGCCAACCACGGGACCCCACCTGGAGTTTTCTCCCTGCGGCCCTCCTAATCTAATTTTTGTTTTTTTCTAAATTTATTTCTGGAGGTGGGTGGAGGTTAACCTCAGGTCACTTCGTGGTTTTCTCCTGTGAGTAATTTTATACCATGGCAAAGCTGGAGGTGAATCTTAAAGAGCTGGAAGCCAATACTGTGGCCCAACTCAGGGATTGGTGTCAGCAGAACGGGGTATTTTTTAATAAAGGTGCCAAGAAAGGAGAGTTGCTGACAAGCATAAGGGCATGGTTAGAAGCTCGTCTAAGGGAGGAACCAGAAACGGAAGTGGGTGATGGGGACACTGTTACTGAGGCTGCATTGCTGAACCAAATGGGGAGAGGGAATCTTCTGACAGGTCCCAGGCTACCTTCAAGGGCAAGCAGCAGCGTTTCAGACAGGGGCTTAACCGAAGCCGAGCTGGAAGATAGGAGGGAGGAGAGGAGGTTGAAAATAGAACTAGCCAGGATGGACATGGAAAGGGAGGATAGGAGGTTGGCGCATGAGCGAACCATCAAAGAGATGGATTTACAAGCCCTAAACCGAGGATCCCCCAAATCAGAGAATGGTGGCAGCGATACCCAGACCAACATCAAAGAACCTAGACCGTACCTACCAAAATATATTATGGCTTGTTATGTACCCAGTGACGACATTGCTAAGTGGCTAGCCGCCTACGAGGTCTCGCTAAGGGCCCATGGGATTCTGGAAGTCCACTGGGGAGGTGGGTTATACAAATACATGCCCCCCACTGGCAGGGATACTTTGTTGGCTCTTGACCAGAGTGAACAGACCTACTATCCGGCTATGAAATCAGCGCTGCTCAAGAAGTTTGGGTTGACCCCTGAGAAATATAGGCAAAAGTTCCGGGGCAGCTACAAGCTGGGCACGCAAAACTGGGTAGATTTCTTGGACTACTCCAGGAAGGCCCTGGAGGGTTGGGTAAGAGGCAGCGAAGTAGGAGACTATGAGGGACTATATGACCTCATACTCAAGGAACACCTACTCGAGAAGTGTCTTCCCGAACTAAGACAGCATCTGGTGGACAGCAAGCTGACCAGCCCCAGGAAGCTTGCTGAGGAGGCAGACATCTGGGTTAGTACCCGGGTGTCGACTAAGGGGACTGGAGGGAATTCCCAGAAGCAAGGACAGGGCGCCCCCCAGAGGAAAGAGGGAGGGGAAACTAAGAGGGAGTTCTCAAAAGGGCCACAAAATACTTCGCAAGGAAGGGGCAGAGGATTCATCCCCAAGAGTAACCCCCCTCGCAACCCTACCCCTGGCCAAAGCCAGCAGCCAAGGGTTGTTCATTGTTTTGAGTGTGGTGGTGTGGGACACTATAAAGGAGATGTGAGATGCCCAAAAAGACCACCCCCTCCCACTGGAGGAAAAGCCCCGGGAATCACTAGTGTAGTGCTCGGGGAGGAGATACCTTTGGTTAATGGAGGGGAGCGGGCGGGTGTCACCTTAGTGTCCCTGGGAGATAAGGAGATGGTTCCCAAGACCCAGCTGCCCTCTAATACTACTAAGTATGAGCAGTGGGTCACCATCAATGGCGGTAGAGGGGAGGCTCTGAGAGACACAGGAGCCAGCATGACTATGGTAAGGAGTCAGCTGGTGTCTCCAGAGCAGGTCATCCCAGATGTACTCCATCCCGCCGTAATGGCTGACGGCAGATTGGGCCACTACCCTGTGGCTGAGGTTCCCTTTGAGTGGGGAGGGGTTGCAGGTCCACTTCGAGTTGCCGTAAGCCCTGCCGTGCCTGTTGACTGCCTGTTAGGGAATGATATGGAGCACAATGCTTGGAGGAGGGTGGAGTACCAGACTCACTCTGAGATGCTGGGACCCCCTGACTGGACTTGTGTCAGCACAAGGTCCGCGACTGCCCGAAGGGGGAGTTCATTGACGCTGGAGCCTGGAACAATGGCCCAGCCGGCTGCCAGAGAGGAGAAGGACAGGAGGCCGGAGGACCCTGCCTCGACATCTCCACCTAGTGAGACAGCTGGACCACCTGCGGAGGTGGATCTGGAGTCCACCGGGGAGAATGTTGCTTCCCTGGAAAACCTACCCATCCCAACTGAATGGCATGTGGAGGGAGGTCCTTCCCGGGAAGAGTTCTGCAAAGCTCAGAAAGAGTGTCCTACTCTCGAGGGGCTGCGGCAACAGGCCAACGCCCAGGCAGCGGGAAACAGTGAAGGGAGCTACCAGATTTACTGGGAGGATGGACTCCTCTACAGTGAGCCCAAGGCACCTGGCCACGGTTCAGCCAGAGCCTTGGTGGTCCCTCAATGCTTTAGAGCCTTTCTACTGGAACTGGCTCATGAGATACCATTGGCAGGACACCTAGGACAGGACAAGACCTTTGCCCGGCTTGTCCCCCATTTCTACTGGCCTCGAATGAAAGTGGCGTCGGATACATATTGTCGGACGTGTGTGTCTTGCCAAGCCAGTGGGAAAACTGGGGTGAAGCTAAAAGCTCCCCTGGAACCACTACCTGTCGTTAGTACCCCCTTTGAGAGGGTGGGCATCGACATTGTAGGGCCATTGGATCCACCAACTTCAGCTGGACACCGGTTCATACTGGTTTTGGTGGATCATGCCACCCGGTACCCAGAGGCAATACCTCTGAGGACCATCACTGCACCTGCAGTGGCAAGGGCCCTGATGGGGATCTTCACCAGAGTGGGTTTCCCCAAGGAGGTCATTTCCGACAGGGGGACTAACTTCCTTTCAGCATACATGCGGGCCATGTGGAAGGAGTGCGGCGTTACCTATCGGTTTACCACTCCCTATCACCCACAAACCAATGGTCTTGTGGAAAGGTTTAACAAAACCTTGAAAGGTATGATACGGAGTCTACCTGAGAGCCTACGGAGGAAATGGGACATCCTCCTACCCTGTCTCTTGTTTTCCTACAGGGAAGTGCCACAGAAGGGAGTGGGCTTCAGCCCCTTCGAACTTTTGTACGGACACCCTGTAAGGGGACCTCTCAGCCTGGTGAAAGACGGATGGGAACAGACTCCCAGGAAGCTTCCCCAGGACGTGGTGAGCTACATGCTGGCCTTCCGGAGCCAAATGGCTAAGTTGTGGAAGCAGGCTTCAGACAACTTGGAGGCCAGCCAAGCAGTTATGAAAGAGTGGTATGACCACAACGCTCACCCAGTGGAACTGGAGCCTGGACAGAAAGTGTGGGTAATGGAACCTGGAGAGCTAAATGCCCTCCAGGACCGTTGGACAGGCCCCTTTGAGGTTTTGGAGAAAAAGGGGAAGTCCACCTATTTGGTGGATCTTAAGACCCCGAGGCAGCCCCTCAGGGTGCTGCATGCCAATCGTCTCAAGCCACATCATGAGAGGCCCGAGGTTGTCTTAATGCTGGTGACCGATGGAGCAGAGGAAGAAGAAAGTGAACCTCTCCCTGATCTTCTCTCGTACAAAGAAAAAGATGGATCAGTGGAGGGAGTGATTCTCTCGCCATCCCTGACTTCTGAACAGCAAAGTGATTGCCGCCAGATCCTGGAGCAATTTTCTCCCCTGTTCTCCCTTGTCCCAGGTAGGACCCACCTGTGTACCCATGACGTGGACACAGGAGACAGCCCACCTGTGAAATCTAAAATCTACCGGCTGTCGGACAAGGTGAAGGCCAACATCAAAAGTGAAGTCGCCAAGATGCTGGAGCTAGGGGTGATTGAACCTTCTGGTAGCCCTTGGTCTAGCCCGGTGGTTTTGGTACCAAAAGCTGCCCCACCAGGCACCACACCTGAATTGAGATTCTGTGTGGACTACCGAGGCTTGAACTCAGTGACTAAAACTGATGCACATCCTATCCCACGGGCGGATGAGCTTATTGACCGGCTGGGAGCTGCTCAATACTTAAGTACCTTTGACCTAACTTCAGGGTACTGGCAGATTTCCCTTACTGAGGAGGCGAAGGAAAGGTCAGCCTTCTCTACACCTGAGGGACACTACCAATTTCGTGTGATGCCCTTTGGGCTCAAGAATGCCCCTGCCACTTTTCAGCGGCTGGTGAACAGGGTCCTTTCGGGAATGGAAGCTTTTTCTGCTGCATACCTGGACGACATTGCTGTCTTCAGTAGCAGCTGGGAGGACCATTTGCAGCACCTGCAAGCTGTTCTTCATGCCCTGCAACAGGCTGGCTTGACCATCAAGGCCAGCAAGTGTCAGATCGGACAGGGGTCGGTGGTGTACCTAGGTCACTTGGTGGGCAGAGGGACGGTGCAGCCCCTCCAGGCAAAGATTGAGACTATCATCGCCTGGGAGCCCCCCAAGACTCAAACAGAGGTCCGAGCCTTCCTGGGCCTCACTGGATACTACCGTCGCTTCGTGAAGGGGTATGGCACTATCGTGGCCCCCCTCACTGAACTTACTTCCAAGAAGCAACCCCGACGGGTAGTCTGGACAGAGGCTTGCCAGCGAGCCTTCATGACCTTGAAACAAGCATTGTGTTCCGCTCCCATTCTCAAGGCCCCTAATTTTGCTAGAGAATTCATTGTCCAAACAGATGCGTCAGAACATGGCATTGGGGCAGTGTTATCGCAGCTAAATGATGAGGGCTTGGATCAACCCGTGGTCTTCCTGTCCAGAAGGCTACTCCCCAGGGAAAGGAGGTGGAGTACAATTGAGAGAGAAGCCTTTGCGGTGGTCTGGGCTCTGAAGAAGCTGCGACCATACCTGTTTGGTTCGCACTTCCTAGTTCAGACTGACCATCGCCCCCTTCGTTGGCTGATGCAAATGAAGGGGGAGAATCCCAAGTTGCTAAGGTGGTCCATCTCCCTACAGGGAATGGACTTTAGGGTGGAACACCGACCTGGGGCAGACCATGCCAACGCAGACGGTCTATCCAGGTATTTCCGCCTTAGTGATGAGGACTCCCAAGGGGTTGGGTAGTTCTCCCCACTTTCAGCTGGGGGGGACGCGTGTTAGACCTGTCTGCTTCTGGAGAGACCCTAACCATTATTATTTATTTTTGTCCCCCTTAGCCTCCCAGAGTTTCTATTTTTATTTTTACATATGTCCATCAGGAATTTTTTAATGCTGTCAGGGGGCTAGGTGTTCCTTGGCGATGACGCCATTTTTCCCTCATAACCTGTGAGGCCTAGTCAGCCCCCTTGAAAATCTAGGGATCTCCAGAAACCTAAGATGGTGTCCACCAACTGCCATAACGGACACTACTGGAGGACAGGTCCATAGGATAACATTAGGGAACTTTCTAGAATTGACTAGAGACTTCTGCAGGTCTCAGGCCACCCTATATAAGGCCAGTGACCAGCAGCCATTGTGTGCTGACCCCAGAGTAGAGGAGTGAGGCAGTGGTGAGAGGAGGTGGACACACTGAGAGCAGCTAGTTTGTCACTGAGGCTGACAGTTACTTCAGAGGATTGTTCCCCCTTCAGCCTTTGACCGATCCCTCTATCAAGACAACAACTACTGACAAGGAAATCGAGTTACTGGAGGAAGAAGATCCTTTTATCTCAGAGCCCCAGTAAAACCACTCAGAACACCCTTAATTGGGGGTATTCCTGCTTGTCAATACCCAGCGCTGTGCTCACCGGTGTCGTGGAGTAGCTGTAGTGAAGGTGGGCGTCTGTGGCACCTTAGCACCCTGAAGAGCGAGGTCGCCGTGTGTGCACATCCTTCCTGTGAAGCCGGAGTGAGAAGTGCCTGAGGAGAAGCAGTGGCGCTGCTCCGATCGGCGTCGGGACCCCGGGGGCACCGGCCGCGTCACACGAAGAGGTAGGCGCTTCCGCGCATGACCAGCAACTGAACGCTTTTGCGAGGCAGGAGGGGCCTAGGATCGAGCAGGCCCAGAAGAGACCGAGCAGCGTCCCTGTGGAGAACAGCGTCCTTCCTGGGAGCAGGTGCGCCGAGGCGGAAGAGGAACGAGCGCTTCCGCGCATGCTCCGCCGAGTAGTGCCAGCGGAAGGAAAGTCATCGCGCCAGCTGAGGAGTGCCGCGTCGGAGCTCCAGGAGGTCGATCCCCTCAGAGGAGGCAGAAGCGCCACAACGGACGACTCGGTAGGGAGCCCTGGGCCGGGAAAGCCTTCCCTGCCTTCCCCCTTCAGCCCGTCTGTTACCGGGCTCCAGCGCGTGTAGAGGAAACACCCGCGACACGCCCCCAACCTCACAAGTAAGCCGGGTAGCGTGGGAACGGGAGGCGGCAGAGCCAGGTGAATGAAGCAGAACAGTGGGGCTACGACCCACGCGAGTGACTGACTTGTCAAGGGGAACCTGACTCGAGGAAAACGAGTTAGTGAACTGAATAACATAGAATAAAACTTATCCGTTATCTGACTCAGAAAAGAAAGGTGGAAATGGTGCAGGGAACCACAGGGTTCCTGGGTAAAATCCCCTACAGATTAGTGATAAGTGAAGAAGTAGATTCTCTACCAGCTAGGTGTGCCTGTCAATCAGAGGGAGAGGAACCTTACTAATATTATTGTGTCTTCCCTTTTAGCACATAACTGGTGGGTCATACAGTGAAAATCTACATTCAGGTCTTGCTGTTGAGTTGGGCAGTGCTTAAGTGCTGTGGGGTAAAGTACCTATTAATGAACCTGTAAAAACGTATTGCACTAACAGTCTGCATCTTCTTTTCAGTAGATTTATTGGTGGAGTAATGTGTCATTGTATAATAATGTGAGGTAACCTTACAGAGTGTGAAGCTAATGAGATTCTCTTAACCAACCAAAGAGTTACCCTTATGCTTTACTGTACCATTGACAAAAGAATGTGGTTTATTGTCCTTTTTCCACAGCTGAGGAGTGAAAAGTAATTTCTTAAAGTAAAAGTGGAATGTTTTCTCCTGAAAGAAACTAATGTTGTATCGTGTATAACTTGAATCCAAAGAGACATATTATTTTTTATAAAAGGTAACGGTATTTTTCCAAACAGAGGTGTTGTGTCTTTATTTTAGTGGTTCATCACTGTGTTACTGTGGGTGAGACTTGTAAGTACTTAGCCAACGCCTTGAGTTAGCTGTAGACCACTACTGTGCCAAGCTACCATATGTAGGCTTGGGTAATCTAGGTCCAACACCAAGGAATTAGAATTCCGTAAACAACTAAAAACCTGGATTTACAACCTTCCAGACATAGTTGCCAGAGCACTAGTGTGAGTCCGGCCTCGATCAATTCAAGCAGTAATGGCACCTTTGACATCAGGTTGACCTCTTATTGGCGCCAAGATGCTCCCTGGAGCGATTGTTGCGCGGTATAAATGGGCTATCATATCATATCAAATAGTAAGTTAAAAACTATCCCCTTTAATGAATTGGGTCGGAGAGAGGTGCATGCTTGTGTCTCAGTGACAAACTGATGGTGGAAGAGGTCACGGCAATAAGTGCAACAGGTGTAGCGAACAAGAACAGAAAAAGAAATGTGAGTTAAGATCATACCCGTTTGTAAGCATAGGATATGGTTAAGCAAACTGGCAGGGAAAAGACGAGGTGAATGAGGATTAAAAGAGAGGTAAAAGAAGGGAGGGTAATTTGGCTTTGTTCAGATACAGAGAGTGAAGGTTATGTTCCATAGATGCTCTCACAAAAAGAAGAGAGGCATCCTTTTCATAGCAAAGAATAATAGTGATATCAATAACTGACTGCAGTGTATTTTTGGATTTATTAACATTATGAACGAGATGGATGGACTAGACCCCATTACGAAGTGAGAACGAATTGTGCTTAATCCTATGTTTGTGTGCTGTTTCACACGGTGGTCGTTTCCCATACAAAATAATGGTACACAAGGGGTAATAATGTGCACAAGACATGCACATTATTACCTCTTGTGGCAAAGTTTGCACACCATCTTTTACACTTGTACATCAGTTGAAATAACAAGCACGTCCTGGTGGATTCATTATTTATGTTGAGGTGTTTGAGTTAACAATTAACAAAAGTGTAGACAAGGAAAATGGAGTTGAAATGGTTGAATAAGTATTACGTAGAGAGTTGAATAATTGTAACGGTTGAGGAAAAACAGTAAAAGGTAGATAAGAGGTTGCCTAGGGATACAGGACCGTAAAATAGGCCGGAGTAAAAAAATGATCACTGAATGGTTTTCACCATTGAAGGATTTTTTTGTGTTAAACAGAAAATAAACAAGTAGTTTTTTTTTCTTTTTCTTCATCTCCCTGCATGTGGGCAGCCTCACCCAGCAGTTTGGTGAATGGAAGGATTGCAAATGAGGTGAAGTCAGCATGGAGGTACAAGTGGTTGACTGGCATAGGTTGTAAGGGGTGGGCTGAGAAATGCAAACATCTGCTTGACTGACAGATGGTGCGAGACATGAGAGGAGGATCTTTTTAGACCGTGCTTTACCACTTAACAATCACCAACAATAAGCATTTCAGAATATTCCATTGTTGATGATGTCTGCTTAGATTTTGAGACCTATTGTGACACTATTCATTGGATGGCCAGTTAATTAGCGGAAAGTAATTGGATAGTGGCTAAAAGCGAGCCACTGGTAACAAGCATTGGCAAATATGTATAGAAAATAGTCACCACTCACACACCAAGGGGACCTAGGAACCGAAACCTCTAGGTGTCTGTAGATGAAGACTAATTGTATTGTCTTAAAATATTTCCCCTGAAAGCGTTTTGCAGTGCAATTTTGCTGTCACAAAGCTTCTTTGTAGTTTCCTTACACAGTGATATTTTAAATGTTTTTAATGTGGGATGTTTATATTGGGAAAAGTTCCCTTTTTAGGTTGAGCCTAGACAGCGCTTGCGCTTTCTAAGACATGTTGTAATCAGTGTGTGGGCTTTAATGCTGCCTCTTGCTGCTGATTGGTTAAGGAAAGCGTTACTTGCAAAAGCTTGCTTCTTTTAATGGTTTATTTGTCTTCTATGTCCCACCTTCTAATGTCTTACTCCTCCCCTGGAGTATTGGCCTATTACGGTATCCTTTCTCTTCACTCTTTGCTGCTTGTTCTTCCCCCTGTCTGAGCTGCAGCTGGCTCCTCCTCCCTCCTGTTTGTTTTGTTTGCCTCTGCTCTTGTATCAGCACGGCGCCCCGAAACGCAGCGCTTCATGTTTTCGATTACATTTGCCTGTGTTTCCTTATGTAAACAAACTTTGGGCTTTTGTCTGAGCACACCAGCACCCTCTTAACGGACACTGCACTTTGTTTCATTTGGTACATTTAAGGTTTTCACCGATATTACTTTCTGATAAGTGCCCAGCGTATTACTGTAACCTTGCAGCCTCTGCAAATGAAGTTTGCTGTGCTCCATTCGGTGTGACACTCACACTAAATAACTTTGCAAGGACTCTGCATAACCCCACCCCTGCTCTGTTTACAGTTATGAGCATTTCTATATTTTCATTTATCACTTTCCTTACAGAATAAGCAGAGAAATTGTTTACCGCCTCAGCCGAACATCTGCGAGCATCATCATTAACCTAATACTCAATCCCAGTGACAAACGAGCCACAAATTACTGGGACCCTAATATGCAAGGTCGTATGACTGCAGTGGACCTCGCAGATCACAGCACTTTTTGGTTGCTCAGCAGCCAGCTGTGGATGCAGGGACATCATAAGGATTTTGGGGGCCCTGGGCCAAACTTATTGTGGGGGGGCCCCTGTTCGGAACAGATTTGAATTTCTGATACAGTTTCTGCTCTTTCATGCCCTCTTTGGCCTGGTCACTGACAGTGTACAAGCACACTCGTCCAAATTCTAAATGTGTTTACATCTAATATTCAGGTATAGTGATGTGTGTTTTTAATATTGTAACACAGCAACAGCTCACTAATATTACGGCAAATAATATCTGCGACACCCTCCCATTTCTTATATGTAAGGTCCTGTTTTGATTTAAAAGAATTTTTTTTTATGGATGTTGCATGAAATATAAACGCAACAATTCTCTGCAAAATGTCTGTAATAGACTCTCACACATCACCCACAAAATAAAATTAAGAGAAAACGTATTTTAAACAGTCTGTTTAAGAATTGTTCACATCATCCTGGCAAGACTCTCTGCAGAACAGAGCTGGTTCTATCAGGGGGCCCCGTGAAAAGCTGGGGTCCTGGTCAAAAGCCCACTTTGCCCATGCCTTAAAACGTCTCTGCATTGATGTTGGCAACCACTTTCTTGGCGGTGGCTCTCGGGGAGGCGCGGCTGTTACAATCAGGCCACTCGGGCTGGGGCAGGCACCTCTGGCATCCCTCGGTCAACGCATGTTTGTACGGGGAGGACCACACTGAGGGCTTCCTTTGGCGTGGCAGTGCTCTCTGCACGCCGAGGCGGGCCGCTCTAAGGGGGTTTTCCTTGTTCTCCGTGGCAATTTAAGGAGCCAATTGGGATTTCTCCTCACGCCGTGTCTCTGCATGCGTCAACCATTGCGCGCTGGACAAGTAAAACACCAAGCGCTCAACACGCACTGACGAGCTTGGGTTGTTGCTCCTGCACTCGTAGTGCATGTTGAGCACCTCATTTTCGTAGTTTTTGGTGAAAGTGAGCGTGTATAAATGTTCGAAATTTGTGTACAAGATGTGAGAGGTGCATCAGTGGGTTGTAACATCCACATTATTATACTCTTCTATTTTGATTTTTTTCATTTAGCTCTTTTATTCATATGTAGAAAGTGGTACAAATTGCCAGTGATTGCTTGTAGATGTATGGAACCATGCCAGTGATTGCTTGTATGTGCAACAGCAAATGCTGATCCGATTCCTTGATCTCTGCCTGTTCTTGAGGGGTCCTCAGCCACCATGTAGTGAAAGGGGCGGGGGAGATCGGGTCTACATAGCTTCGCTGCAAGCTCCTTAAAAACCATGCCCTGGAAAAGCTTTATTTTGCCCTGCCTTTGCCGCTGGCACCACGACACGAAGGGGAGGATGGGGGGACAGCGCCCTAGTACCACCCAGCTGGCGAGCGCAGCCAGCAGCGCGCCCTCGTTTCCGCCCCCCCCGGACAACAGCCAATAGGGAGGGCTCATTGTGGACGGGGGAGGGCGTTTCGCAAGTATATCCTGGCCAGCAGCGTGGCTCGGCCTTCTCTCCCGCGTGGCTGCTCTGCGCTGTCTTCTGCGCTGTAACCCTCCTAGGCTCTGCGCGGATGTTCCTCGTGTGCCCGTCGTGCGCCTGCCGGCATCGCGGGTCTTGCATCGGGTATTCCCTCGTCGGGTCACTGTTACCCTTTAGCGTGCGATGCGGTCGAGGGATTGCGTTGGTTTAGTAAAGGGGCACTGCGGGGCATGAGGTCTTTGTTCATGTTCCTATTTATGGGGGCACAGTGTCTGGGGAGGCGGCGGCGTGGTACAAAGGGATTTCCGCCGCGCGAGGTCTGCGCAGATTTCACGGGATGGACCTGGGTGGGCGGCGCATTAAGGCGTTAATGGCACCATCTGCCCTGCATCCCCTCAGGACAGTATCCTTGTTTAGGTAGGCCCGAGGTGTAGAGTGGCTGGCGAGAGCGACGAGTTCAGGCTAGGGACTCTGGTGTGAGTAGGCATAATGCTGCGGTTCCTTCTCTATCATTTTAAAATTGTTCCTCTGTATCGGTGGATGCAATCAGCGTTGATTGTACGGTACGAGCATGATCCATGGGCAGGGTCAGGTCAGCTTAATAAGGGCAAGAGCAGGAAGAAGTATGACCGCTGACTGCTCCCTGTGGTGCGTGCGTTCCGGCGCGTGGGCCTTGCCTTGGCTTCGCATTGGGGGAGGGGTCGTATCAGGTGATTGACTTCAATTATCGTACATGTGTATTTAATGCAATTAATTGTTAGTTGTTCCCGTCTGGCGTCTCCATGCCTCGTGGTCTTGCGTCGGGTTGTTACTTCAACGGGTCTGCGGTGAGTCCTGGTATTATTGGGCCCGCTTGCGGGTTGTTAGGGGTTTGAGGACACGGCGCGGGAAGAAGCATTGATCGGGGGCTTTGGTCGTTTGTTGTCCCGTCGCAGAGCAGCGGTTTGGGGGGGCCGAGGGAGAGCGTGGGTATCACTGTTCAAGCAAGTCGCGTTTATACCGCGAGTTTGGTATGTTTTTTCACCCGTCATGGGTTTCCCCATCAAATGTTTAAACTCGGTCAGAAGCCGAGGGATGTGGGAGCGGCAGCATCGGCGCTATTAGTGCGTGTCCCTTTCTTGGCGCCTATTCTAGCCGGGGCGTCTCAGCATTGTTGCTTGCATCGGCCGCGCAATTTTGAGAGACCCCCGCCGGGTTATGTTCCACCACGAGCTGCAGCTTGTCTGCTCGCACCTTTTTAGAGTTTGGAAATGGAGGTTGGTATTGTTTATGTGGGCCAGTGCTGGCAAGCTGAGCCGCGGGAGCGAGCACAGTTGAAATAAATTTCGAACGTACCTACAGTTTCCGGACTCCTTTATCACCAAACAAAGATATATTGGCGAACTCATAAAATACAAACACTTGAATAAAAGTTATGGCATTACGGTAGCGTGTGAACTTTCCCCAGCAGCTTTGCGAACAGCTTGTTTCCTTGTGTAATGCGACCCGCTTGCCTTGTTTATATGTTCGGCCTTCAAGATCCCGCTAAAATAATTCGTGCAGGATGTTTTGCATTGGCTGCCAGAGCGCCTTTTCCGGTTGTACAGTACCCTGCAGTCCGTGAGAAGTCACCTTAATTCATAGCGCGGTTGGTAGAGCATCAGGCTTGTGATCTGAGGGCCCAGGGTTCAAGTCCCCGTTCGGGCCGTTCGTTTATCCCCCCCCCCCCTTTTTTGGTATGGAGAAGTGCATTGTGGGAAATGGAGGGAAACAGTGTAGCGCCATAATGTTGTTAACGGGAGGTGCGCGGCATCTTTGAGGCGTCGCTTTTTCGGACGAGTCTCCTTCTAATACGTAGCATTGTTTTGTGTACTTTTCACATCCAATCTTTCAAGGACGTGCAAGTAAATTGGCTAGTTGTATGTCTGCGGCATTAATGAGAAGCATATTACAACGAGAATGGCACGATGTATAATGTTAATACACAGCATTCAATAATCAGTTTGGGCATTTGATTGTATCACGATATATATATCACCATTAAAAGCATGGCCCCGAGTTTTGCCCTTAGGCGATAGATCGGTTGATAAAGAGGTTCAAAGGACAAAGTCGAATGTTCACTGTAATACCTACTCCACTCTGTAAACGCTGAATAATAGTCGCTTACATTATGGCTACCTATGAGCAGTGCTTACGTAGAGCCGCTGATTGGCGGTGGGGCCCACTGGGCGTGATATTATGTACCGCAGGTTCCTCTTCCAAAATAAAAACGGACTATAGGCCCTCATTAGGAGAACGTCATGATTCCGTTTGTATTGAGTTGAGCTACATAGATTTGGCTCGACGAAGGGTTTGCTTTAGATACTTGCAGAAGTGCCATCATTGCTTACGTAGCGTTTGTCTGGTGCGGGTGTGTGCCATGTGTTGCGCTATTGCACCCGCAGCTACTTAGCTCCATTGTTGGGCGCGTGAAGCTAATAACGCTAAGGGCGCTGGAGCTATCCCCACACGGTATGAAAGTTTTCCACCAGCTTGTGATTCAGCTCTTGTATAGCCGGTGACCGGATAGCGAGGCCTTATGTTGGAAGGGTTTGGAAGCTAATAACGCTAAGGGCGCTGGAGCTATCGCGACACGGTATGAAAGTTTTCCACCAGCTTTGTGATTCAGCTCTTGTATAGCCGGTGACCGGATAGCGAGGCCTTATGTTGGAAGCGTTTGGATTGTCCGAGCATGATGTGATGAGCGTAAATTAAGGACAAATTCTACTTACATTAGGTTGGTACTGTGTAAGGGGCGGGCGTGTTTTGGGGCGCGGGTACTTTCCACTGGAGAAAGTGCGTCTCGCGATTTGTAATGCCGTGGCCGGGAGTCGGTGCCAGGGAGTGACCGAGTCCAATCCCTCCATGCTTTCCATGTCACAATTTGGTTAAGGCTGTTGTGAGGGAGTGTGTGACTGCGCAAGCGAGTCCAATACTTCCATGCTTACCGCGGGAAGGTGTGTGTCACATCGTGTTTCAAACATTTGAAGCCCCTGGTTTCAAAGTTTCACTTTCAAATCGTCCTCCTTTCACATCACCTTGACTTTGACCCCTGCCCTGTTCCCGTGCTGCCATTTGTTTTAAAAGAGTCCCAAAGAGTTTAATTCTGAATAAGCCTGGTTAAATTCCCATCTGCTAGCTTTCTTCGTTTAGTCAGAAATAGCCTTTCGGAGACGCACGTATTTTTCGGTTTGAAAAACGCACCTGGTTAACTCTTTTCCGTCCACGATCTTGTAATATCTCTGTGAGCACATTATGACATGGTACAGTACATAGGACACATCTGTGAGGGGATTTACGATATTATGTCTCTTCTGATTGTAAGCAGGAGGCTTTTTTGCCATGCTGAAATGCTTTCTTCGTTGTCTTTTTTCCCTCACGCTATCACCGAGACTAGGGGTGAATAAGGGTGTCTCCAGAGCCTCACTGAAATACTAACCCTTAGCTGAGCTTCGAGCAAGTCTTACGAGCAATATTTTACAGGTGACAAAAAGTACACTTTTAGCTAACGAAATAAACGTCCAGGACGAGAGGCGGAAAATTCCCCTCGCCACTGTGAAAACTCACAGGTACCAGAGCAGGTCTGGCTGTGCATTCACTCCTGCGGCAGGCAGCTGCTGAGGGCGGCGGGGCAAAACAACCAACAGTTAGTTGAGTAAAACACAGGGTCGTAGCTACCAGTTGTTCGACAGGTGCAGCAGCACCAGGGCCATCGGCTTGAGGGGCCCATTGCACTCCGATTGCTGCTCTATTTACTCCCTGAGGGCGGCGGGGCAAAACAACCAACAGTAGTTGAGTAAAACACAGGGTCGTAACTACCAGTTGTTTGACAGGTGCAGTAGCACCAGGGCCATCGGCTTGAGGGGCCCATTGCACTCCGATTGCTGCTCTATTTACTCCCGGCCAATAATGAGGGCCTCTTGTTTATTGCTTGCACTGGGACCCACGTCTCCCTAGCTACGTCAGTGGTGCAACGTATTTCATAATTAGGGATGATAGAGCACTGCCACAGTCAATGGCATAACAGTTGTTAACGGCCCTGAGAACACAGCTCAGACTTATACTTATTACAAGGATGAGTACATTTATCAGTCATTGTAGCATGAGGCAATATGCCATAAGTAGTACTTATTGATTTCTGGTTTTGGGCACTGCTAGAACAGGATAAGCGGGGAGTTGCCTAAACATGGAGCAGGTTAGACACGGGATATGAAAAGAGCAGTTAGAGGCGCCGTGTCTTGCTCTGCACTGCTGCGGTCTTTCATTGTTCCAGTCGGGGCCTGCAGTACCTGTCTGCCTGTCTCTGGCAGATATCCATTAGAACGGTGTTCCTGCCGGGCATTGTTTGTGCATGCGGTAACGTGTTACAGACGCCTGCTCAAGTCTCGACTCGCCACGCAGCATTCCTAAGCACCCAGTAACAATGAAGCGGTTCTAACGATGCAGATAAGACAAGCGTACACAGCGGACGCACAAGGCCAGCCTTGTGAGCCGACGCCATTAGTAACCGGAGCTTCACTCCCACAAAGCTTGTTTGGTCCCTTCCACAAACCTTGATTGGTCCGGCAGAGCACAAGTCACAGGGATGCAACTCGGGCAGTGTGGGTTGACATATTGCGTCAAGAATAACGGGGAAATTGCTACCGGACACGCGCCACTATAAATGCTCTGGGGGTTCACATAACAGAACATGCTACACACCAGAACGCCGTGTGTGACTAGAACGATATTCCTTCTAATGTGCTTTTACAAACTGGCACAACCATATGTTCGCTGAAGCTATACAACACTCTATGAAAGTGAGCACATAGCGCAAATTACCGAAACGAGTGGCATGGGATAGCAGGTCCCAAGGTACTAGAGTTCCCTACCATTCTAGGCCACAGGCGACATTAGAAGGATTACAGTGCGTAAAAGAAATAACTAAGTGATATTACATTTAGTCTGCCACTGAAAGCATCACAACATCCACCAGGTAACCATTATGATGAAAAGTGTACCATGTTTTAATGGCAGTTTAAAGTTAAGTTAGTATGATCCATACTAATGTCAGTAACACAATTGCTAAGGTTTTTACTATCTGCTGTAGTTTAAATTAACAGTTCCATCGTTATGTTGGAGCGAGTTAATGTTTACGTGAGAATGCATCCACTTGGAGGGTGTGCCCGGGTGGTACATACTGGCAGAGTGTGCGGAGAAGGACGGAAGTGCACGGTGACTGTATACGTTTTGTAACAGGGGATTAGTTAATATATCTGGTTGTACTAGCAGTGCACAGACAGGCTCAGACAAAGTTTGAATTGGGCCAGATTAAAAATGTCGTTAAGGGCCCCAACGGAAACAGCCCCGAACTTGTTTCCATCAAGAAAGCGATACATGCCCGACAGGCTTCGGGTGTACAACTATACAGTCACTGCCGCCACCTTCTGGCTGTCTAGCTAGCAGCAGCCCCTCACAGAGAAAGAATTTGTTTTATCAACATATATTCGCGCTGACAGTAAAGAGTCTGAACCCGAGTGCTCTAGCAGGCGGCACAGCCCCTTGCCTGGCTCCAACTATAAAAATGGAGTATGCAATGCAAGGTCAACTTTTGTCATTTATGTTAGGATGCATTTATTAGCACGAAAGTACCCGAAGGCGCGGGCTCTTCACGATAAGTACAAGAAATGACCGGTGATATTGTACAAAAGCAGACGTTAAGTTATATGAGGTAAAGCGATGGTGAGGCAAACAAAATACATGAGGTAGCAAACAGTGCATACAGAAGGGACAAGTGATAAGTGCGCAGATTACAAGAGCGTCAGGATGCAATGGGTGGTGAAATACTGCAATATGTGCTAGACACACAGGCCTAGAACAGGCGTAAGATAGGCGATGGTGGCTCTGCCAGTCTTTGTCTGTCCGGTACTACCCGAATAACAATTTAAATAAGTGCAGGCACCATAAGAATGCCAGTCGTCTTTACCTGTCCCGGTACTTACCCAAATAACAATTTAAATAGCACTATTTTATGCTTAACAGCAACACGCATCCGTATGCAGGATGGCAGAGCACGGTTGGGTAACATGCGCGTCATACAGGGACAATACATTGTGGAGTGGTGAAGGAAACAGATCATAGGTATCACATGAGACAGCGAGGGTTACAGGTACAAGAGTCCCACATCCTTCTGAGTCCACAGTGCGATATTAGAAAGGATTCCAGTTTGGTGTGCCGCATAAGTGGGTATGACAGCGGTAGACATGGTGTTTCAGGGGATGGAGAGGGTCACAAGGTACAGGAGTCCCATATCCTTCACAGTCCACGGTGGGGCGTTAGAAGGATTCTAGTTATGAGCTGCAAGTAAAAAGCTACAACAATTACTGATCAGTTTTCTACATGATGATGAGGGCTTTTCACTGCAGGCATTAACGTTATACCTGCCATAGCCATCCCTTTGGTTCCAGGGACCAATATCACCGGTCTTCCAGTAGCATCCATGAAACATTGCAAATAACATGCAGAATGCAACAGAGAAGCGGGGCTAAGCAAGGATGTGCGGCTCCTCTTGTAGATATTGGCAGGTTAAACAGCCTAATGAAAAGACAACAGGATTCACAAGAGGTGGAGGGCCCGGGGCCAGGTACACTAGTAAGAGGGCAGGGCGCCCCGAGCAGTGAATTATGGGTTATTCAGGTCCCAAGGTGGCAAGACCAATGTAGTGGTAACCAGTCCTGCGAGAGTGAGACCTGGCCGAAGAACAGTATCTACGCAACGACCCATTAGAGGCGCGGGTTGTGTGGCTAAGGGCGTGTCTACGCAGTCCTCATTAGAGGTGCGGGGTATGTAACTAAGGGCGTGGCCTAAGAACGGTATCTAAGGAATCCCCATATTTAAGACCTAGGGGAATACAAAATAGCACTTATTGAACTGATACAAGCACCTTATCCTGTGTTGTCCTTCAACAATCTGCTGTTGCGATTGTGTTTAGTTACAGAATAGATACGAGATATTTGCCGAAGACCATGGCTGGTATCCGGTTGTAATTTCACGCACATATGCCGTCAACACAAATGTCGATATTAAAAGTACCTACAGCAAGACCCAGCAGTTGATGCCCCTATTAGCTACATGCTGAAACATTGGCATGAAAGGAATTGCCAACTGCAAGCATGTCCCTACTTGAAGAACTGTCGGCTGCAGGGTGTCGGTAGCTGGGTAGGTGGGGGGGCTCTGTCATCGACGGGGGCCTCTTTCAGAGCTGTGGCGGATTACAGGGCGATCTGGAAGCAGATGGACAGTAGGGGTACCTCTGCGGCAGAAGGATACAGTCTAAATACCTCTGCCCGGCACAGTAGGGTGCCCGAGCCAAGAACCTGGAGCCGAGGGGGTTCCAGCAGCGTCGGCGCCCCGTTAGTCCTTCGGGCGGTCGGGGGGCCTGAACCGACCGGGGGTGTGCCTCATCTTCCGCCCTGACAGGGGGGGCGGGAGTCTAACAAAATAAAGTGAATGTACTGCACCGTCTGAGCATCGACTCGCCGTGCAAGATGGCTCCTTGGGCATGCGGGTCAGCGAGAGGCTGCCGCTTTGGATCGCCTGTAAGATGACCCACCTACCAGTACCTGTGTTGTACGAAATAAACCTGCACCACTGCTTTCCCACAAATATGTCTCATGGTTTTCTTGGTATGTAAGTTATGCATGCAGGGCGAAGTAAGCCTGATGGTGTGGGCACTATGCCGCTGGCACCACGACACGAAGGGGAGGATGGGGGGACAGCGCCCTAGTACCACCCAGCTGGCGAGCGCAGCCAGCAGCGCGCCCTCGTTTCCGCCCCCCCCGGACAACAGCCAATAGGGAGGGCTCATTGTGGACGGGGGAGGGCGTTTCGCAAGTATATCCTGGCCAGCAGCGTGGCTCGGCCTTCTCTCCCGCGTGGCTGCTCTGCGCTGTACCCACCCTGAACCCTGACCCAGCTGCAGAGCGGTTGGCACTGTTGGATATTTTAATGATCATGTTTTATGTTGCAGGCGGAGTCACAGGGCGATCTGGAAGCAGATGGACAGTAGGGGTACCTCTGCGGCAGAAGGATACAGTCTAAATACCTCTGCCCGGCACAGTAGGGTGCCCGAGCCAAGAACCTGGAGCCGAGGGGGTTCCAGCAGCGTCGGCGCCCCGTTAGTCCTTCGGGCGGTCGGGGGGCCTGAACCGACCGGGGGTGTGCCTCATCTTCCGCCCTGACAGGGGGGGCGGGAGTCTAACAAAATAAAGTGAATGTACTGCACCGTCTGAGCATCGACTCGCCGTGCAAGATGGCTCCTTGGGCATGCGGGTCAGCGAGAGGCTGCCGCTTTGGATCGCCTGTAAGATGACCCACCTACCAGTACCTGTGTTGTACGAAATAAACCTGCACCACTGCTTTCCCACAAATATGTCTCATGGTTTTCTTGGTATGTAAGTTATGCATGCAGGGCGAAGTAAGCCTGATGGTGTGGGCACTATGCCTCTGCGCCAGACGCGGGTAGGCAGGCTTTCCACCAACCGCTCGCTTTTAAATTCTAGTCGACAACGAACCGTCGGCTCCTTCCTGCTCTCGAAATTCATTTGCTCAGAGGAACAATATTTAATTACAAGTAATTAGTATTCATTTCTTACTCGATGATAGAACATAAATTACATTTTACTCCCAGGCCAGGGACCAGAACTGCGGGTCTGTTTTTTTCATCTGAAGTGTTCCTCGTCGATTGACAAACATTGGAGCGGTGCGTTTGTGCAGCTTCCAAGTCTGGTCTATCACAGCCTTGCAAATTAAACCCACAACCATGCCAAATTCAAATCTCTCTGCCTGGTCCGGGTGTCTATGCATTTATACACTGTTACAGATATTCTAGCGTACTGGAAAGCTTTTCTTTCTACACTGTTTGTGTTTGGACATTGTTCAATTTTTTAGGATTGCCTTGTAGAGATTGTACTCCTCTGAATTATTTGCTTCCGGTACTAAAAGTTTATTTTCTATTTATTACCCCTGACTTGCTTATTATGTAAGATTTTGAGAATAAATGCACTTCAGATATGTGAGTTCAAATTACCAATTGTATAAAAATAACACTTTAAGTAAGTACTTCTCAATGATAATGTGCCGAGTAGTGTCATAGCTTACATGCTAGAGAACCGTAGATGTTTTAGCACCAAAGATAATGCATTGCAATTTCTAAATACTTATAAGGTCCCAATGGCAAGACAGTTGCGTTTCAAATGCTTGTTTAATATGGTTTATGTAATATATTATTATTAAAAACCATGTATTTTTTCTACGTACTTGTGTGGTAGATTATGACATTCTTATTTAAAGGTTACTCTTCAGGAGAGGGGGTTGAGTGAATGAGTTTGGTTTGAGTAAAGAGTGTGGATTTTTATATGTAAAATAATGATACCTGGGGGAATTTTTTATTTTTCTGAACAAGCATCTGCAAATCCAATAGGTCTTGCCTAGGCAAGAGCCAGGGCGGGACTGGCCGTGGTGGGCACTGGGTGTTTTTCCTGGTGGGCCGCCAGGGTGGGGGGCCGTTTTTGTTACCGGAGGCTGTTTTTACAATATCTGCCCCCAGCAACAAAAGCAGCACAAAGCTTTCCGCTAGCCTCAGCCGTTTCCGAGTCCGGCCCTGACCAGAGTTGTTGGCTTTGCCAATGTGTTTTACCCATGTCATACACCAGTGTGGCTGCTGTTGAGCATGGCTAAAAATTAGTGGGGTATGGGAGACTGGGTTGGAATGTGGTAGAGTGGAATGACGAGTGTTGTAGAGTGAAGTGCCATAGTGTCGTGTATTGGAGTAGCATCTAGGGAAATGGCGTACAGTGTACTGTAGAGTGCATTGGCATAGTGTTGCAGAGTATAGTGGCGTAGAGTGAAGGGGCATAGAATTCAGCGACTTACAATGCAGTGTCATAGGGTGCAGTAGGTTAGAGTACTGTGCAGTGGTATGGAGTAGATTGTCTCAGAATAGAGTGAAGCGGTGCACAGTAAAGTACAGTGGTGTAGAGTGCAGTGGTGCAGAGTAGATTATAGTGGTATAGAGTGCATTGGCGAAGCGTGGCATGGCATAAAGTAGAGTGGAATGGACTAGCAAAGAGTGCATTGGCATAAAGTAGAGTGGCGCACAATGCAGTGGGGTGTAGAAGAGTAGAGTGTGCATGGTGTGGTAACACACTGCCATTATAGACAACACATTTTCAATTGAAATGACCGTTACCTTTGCACAGACCTACAGTTTCACTTATGAAACTATACAGCGCATAAACTATAATGTGTGGAAATGGCATCACCTAGTGCAGGGGTCTCCAAAATTTTCTTTAACAAGAGTTACTTATGTTGATTTAAAAATTTTCCGAGCTAATATTATTATTATTATTATTACTATTATTATTATTATTATTATTATTATTATTATTATTAGTGGTATAATAGTGACTACATCAAACATGATTACATTAGGGTAACGTAACAGTTGGCACATTTTGCATCGCAACACTTCCCATTTTGTGATTGAATTACTTAATTATTTCATAATTATTACATATGGCAACACTGAGCAAAGATTTCACCACGATAGTACGAGTATAAAAACCAAATACAGCAATAAGCAACTGAAAGATCAGTCAACCTTTGCGAAGGGCCTTCCACTGTGCAGCTACACATGTCGCCATGTCCTAGTAACTTCACATGTGTTTGAGCAAAAAACAAATTTTTGTTTGTTAAAACCTGCAGATTATGCAGCAGATGATGGATTATGTGGCAAACGTGGCAACAATTAAAGGTAAAATGCCACTGCCACTGAATTGCAAAGTTCCAGGGGCACTGATCATAACATATGCTTGCCCAGGAGCAATACCCACTGGCCTGGGTTAGTCTAACTACTATTCACATAGTCCTAACTGAGCTGAGATGCAGTGAACCAATGTGCTCGTCAGTGGGGCATGAGGACTGAGTCCAGGGAGAAGGAGTGAATCTGCATTTTATACAAATAATGTGAAACAAGAAGGGCTGGTTGTGTTGATAGGTGGGAGAAACAAAGGGCCCTTACTGAGTTCAGTGAGGCCGTCCTTGAAGAGGCGTGTCTTCGGTTCCTCTCCGAACGTCATAGATAGCTGTGTGGGGGAATGTTCTTGATTCGGTGTGCCGTAAGGATCAGGCTTGGCATCTGTTTTTACCCTTTTTTGGCATTTCTTCATACAGAGCCTGATGATGTCAACATCTTCCTCATGAGTAAATTCCTCATCTAAACCCTGCCCCACAAACCCAACAGAGACTATTGCCTCCTTCCGTCAACCTTTCGCCCCACCAAGAAACCCGGGGCCTGTCTTCAGAAACTAAAATGTTAACTGTACCTTGTATCCTTCCATCCCTCCTGTGTCCTCAGCGACTGTAATGCTAACTGTACCTTGTGTTCCTTCCATCCCCCTTGTACTCTCGCGATTCCATGCCTTTTGTACAACTCTTTGACTATGTACAGCACTCTGATACCCTAACGGGTCAAGTTCGCGCTCTATAAAACACAAAAATAAATAGTTGCAATGCAACTGGCACCAAGGCAATAATATTAGTAATGTCTCCTCAAAGCTGCATGACATCACTCAAATATGATCTTTAAATATATTTTGGTCATTCAGCCTTTTTTCTCCAGACAGCATCTAGGGAGTTCTGAAAATACACCCATTTTCATTTTTAATACGCTTTCTTCATTTCTGGTATACATATATTAATTCAACCAAGCAAAAGCTTCTAATTTCGTAGGCTGGGCAGCACTCGGGAGAGGTACATTCAGGTAGCTGGCAAGCTACCAGAAGTTCACAAGCTACTTTTTGGAGAATCCTGACCTAGTGTATTGATTTGTTTTGAAAATATTAAAGTATTTGCTTCCAACACACTTCAGAATTAACAAAAATGTGCTTCATTTATGCTTTTCCAATTCTGATATATTCTGAAAAACGTACACAGTTAATTTAAATATTGGGTACTAGAAAAAAAAATCCTATCCCCAGTATACAGCAAGATCGGCACATAAATCTTCTTACTTGAAGTCAGAGAAAGAAAAGCAAACCCCAAGCTCCCTCAGTAGCCCGAGCCTGACATTTGACCTCTGTCTTTGAATGCACAGCAAATGTGACAAGATAAGAACAAGATTTACAGGCCTGTTTACAGAAAGGAGCACTCGCGGAAGAATAAAAGGAGTGGCCCTGTGAAAAGTCTTTGCTCCTTGGGAGGCACACTGGGCAACCTAAAACAAATAAAGCCATCAAATAGAAAGCCAGAAAATGTAAGTTACAAACCACAAAGGTAATGATGAGCAACTGACTGAATTTATTCCCAGGGAAACCTCTGAATGTTCCCAAAATGTCTTTAGCAAACTGCCTGGTAGGCTTCGACCTAAAAAGCAAGGACTACAGTTGACTTTTCAAATGTGGAGTTGAAATAGATGTTACTACATTAGAACATCCTCCTCTGTTCCTGCCCTCACCAGTCTCGTCTGTTGCTGCCCTCCAATTCCAGCACTTAGGGGTGTAGAGGTAACACGAGCAGCAGAGCGCTATGCCCGAAAAAAGGTAAGGCATTTAAAATCATGGCTTATTACAGTGAGCACACCCCATCCCCAATTTTAACATCTCTACGTTTTTGTGTAAACTCCTCAAGTTCATATATGCCTCCCCTTACGTAAATTTGGAGCATTCTGTTCTCAACTTGTTCTATATTGCTAATAATGTTGTCGTCGGTGTACATGCATTTTTCTCTGCCCTCTAGTCACTTACTTAGAAAGATTAGTCCAGAGTTTCAATGTATGTTCCCAGCCCTCCAATCACTAATCAGTTCGTATGTCCACCTATGAGGATTCATGTTCTTAAATAGATATTTTGTATAAAATGCTTCACTTGATAAAATGTATATGGAATGGTTGAATGATCACATTCAGAATTGGTACTTCTTTTATATTGATTTTGGAAAGATGCTAGGTGGAGTCCACTTTTGACGCTGTAACTCGATTTTCCTCCGTTTCTCTCATATTCTCCAACTGGCGCCGTAACACTGGTACTTGATCTTCAGTAATGTTTCCAAGGTCTCCAGTAAGGGTGACTAGTTTGCTACAATCTAGTTTTGTAGATCCGTTGTTATTCTATTTATTTATTTATTTATTTATTTTCCGGACTGGTGTTAGCCAAGACCTTTCGTTGTTACTAAAGTTTATATTTGTATGTATGACACTTATAGGAGTTTTCAGTCATCCCTCTTCAACCATTAGTCTGTTTTGTCATTCCTATTTTTCTTCTGCCCACCACAGCATCCAGAATAGGGCAGCAGGACAGACCATGCCATACATTGGCTAATAGCATATCCTTAGACACTACTTCCACTTCCGCTCAATCCATGCCGTTTGCAATCAAAACCTTTTTTTTTTTTTTTTGTGGAATTTTTATGTAATGGCAAAGGACCTGGCAGCTCCCCCAACAAAGCATCCGTTGGCAAAGTCAAAAAGCTGGCAGTCAACTGAGACCTGTTGGCTTTACAAATGCTTGCTTTAAGAGTTGTATATTAAGTTGTGCAACTAGTGCTCTGTGAATGGACGGCTCACCAAAAAAGTAAATTATTTACATAATATGTGCAAGAGAGCCTTTATAGCTCTCTTTGTTTTTTTTGAATAATATGTGCTGTATGTAGCACAATTGTAGCTGCATTGTATCATGGGAGCTAATCTTGATGACCCCTAACACCTTCGTTGTGTGCAATGCACTTTACAGCAAAGTGAACTTATCAATACTTCAACACTATAAAGATATCATTGTGACGAATAGCCAGCGTTTTTAAAGATTTTGAATAAAACATATGGGAGTCTCACCTTTTCTTACCTTAATAAACAAAAACACTCCAAATGTTTGTGCTAAAGCAGTGATGGTACCTGGCGGAGAGGAAAAGATGCTTTTTTTGAATGGGCCTATGGGTCTCCTACTTTAGAAGATATTTATTATGCAATGGTGAAACAAATGTAACTAAGTTACTTCTCCAAGATTTTTTTTCCTGTGGTTATGCAGTTTGTTTGCTTGCTTTTATCGTTTATAAGTTGCAATATGAATACCAAAAAAAGTGTGCCTTCAAGGCTTACAAATAAAACAATGTGACTGCAGAAAATGCAAGAACAAACGCACAATAATTAAACCCTAGAATCTGTAAAACAAAAAAGATGAACTACAGAAACCTAGCCAGTGATGCAGAGCCTTGAAGTGGGGTATGAAAATATGAAGAGCGCTCTTCTCATACAGATTTTAGAGGGTATTCTAGTCTAACTCCTGTCATCTTAAAAAGCTTGCCATACAAGCGAGGTATAGAACACCTGGTGGCTATTAAATTTGAATCCGAGATGACCGAAAATATCTCCTGTGAGCTGTGAACAGATAGGTTGTTTGATCCTGGAACACTCCGGGATTTCCACATAAAATTTAAGGGCAAAGATTGCTCTACCGCCCTGTTCTGTACCGGTTGCTACTTGCTGAGCAATTTAACTGAGATGTTGAAATAAACTGACGTTTGGTGCTGTAGCCGGGAAACTACTGTCTGTGTCAAAATGATCCTTCGTTCATCATGGGCAGGATGTAGACAGCACCTATAAATGATGATGAACCAACTACACCACTGCATTGAACGAAATTGTCAAGTCACCCCCATATTTCGCACACTCTCTACTGGGATTGGCAAAGAGCCCAGCTGTGGGGTCTATTGGAAAAAGAAGGGGGTCTGGGCAGCCAAGAAGTAGGACTTCTTGCTTTTATCAAACAAATATTTACAAAGGTGGAGAATGTTTCTTGGTAGCCTTTGACCGGGGCTCGGTCAATGGTTCCAGAGGCGAAGCTTCGTCTCTTCCCCTGCCCCGGCAAGCAACTGTCTGCCAGTGTCATATCTCTGGGGAAATTCTTATATAGTCAAATCCTATGTTTGCTAGCTTCTTCCTCAAACTATTTTTAACCCAGCCTTCAGTGAGAAGATCAAGGCGGGTGCTTTTCTCTGGAGGGCTGCCACTATAGGATCTAGATGAGGGGGAAACTTTCATTTCTAGAGATGTAACTGCTGTCAGGTTCCTCCAAATATTTAACATCCCCCCCACCCCCCCCCCCCCCCCCACCCCCCAGGTCACCCCAGTCGGCTCTCCTCCAAAGATCGGAATCTCTTGAAAATGCTTTTCGATGTGGCCATTCGAAAAACTCAAACCCTTCAGTGTTTCCTAAAGTTTCTTATCCTTCTCTGTTCTTCTGTTCTATCCTTCCTTCTCTCATTCCACCCTCTCAGCGACCCTCCTTCATCCTTGCCATACCCTTGAATCCAAAACCTCTCCCACGCGGTTACTCATCTTTCCATCCCTTACCCTCTCCTTTTTTTTTTTTTCTTTTTTTTTGGTCTCCTATATTTCGTCCTCCTCTTTTCCTCATCTAGCATCCTTCTCAGTCTATCTTCTGCCTCTTTCCCACAATACGCCTCTCTTCTCTCTCCTACAATTCTGTTTCCCTACTCTTATCAGCACTCTGCATCTCCTCTATTTGTGCATCCATCCATCCTTGCTTCTCTTACTTTCCCTTCCACGTCATGCCCCCCAAAAAGAGTGTTATGGATCATTTCAGAGCAGTGTCCTTCCAGCATGTTCACCAATCAGTCAATTAATTAGCATTTCAATCCGCATTTGTAGAGCGCAGCACCGTCGCCCCTGGGGGTGTCTGGGCACTGGGGTGCGATGTTTCAGTCAAAGTCAGGTCTGAAGGAAACAGCAGGAAGAGGGACAAAACTAGCAGAAAAAAAGCAAAACGGAGGGCAGAAAGGCTAGAGCAGAAAGGGCAAAACAGAGGGCAGAAAAAACAGCAGAAAAGGCAAAACTGAGCAAAGGAGTGCAAACCAGAGGACAGAAAAGCAAGCAGAAAAGTCAAAACGGGGCACAGACAAACGAGAAGCAAAAGAAGGCAGGAAAACTACCAGGTAAGTCAAAATGAAGAGAAATAAAACTAGCAGGAAAGGCAAAACGGAGTGCAGAAAAACGAGCGGAAAAGGCAAGACGGGCAGGGGAAAACCAGCAGAAAAGGCGAAACAGAAGGCAGAAAAACTAGCCGTGGAGGCTCAAAAATGGGCACCAGGTAGATAGGCAGCAGAGGGTAGCGAACTATGGGCAAACAGGATAGGAGAGCTGTCGCATGGGGAGCTGGCAGGAGGACCAGTGCTTTCAATAATATTTCCAGTGGAGGTCTAAGCCTTGTTTTTGTTGATTTCTTGACCTAGTGTTGAGGTTTCACATCCAATACCACCTTAATCTTATCAAAGTGCCATTCAGGGACCTTGGTATCGCATCTTGTTAGATATTTTGTGTACCATGTGTGCAACCATTATTACAAATGCTAGGTTATTTGAGTAAAGGGTACATTTTAATATATACTTAAATTGGGCTTTGTTCTTTTGGCTAGCGGGGTGAATCTGATTACAGTTTGGGTTTGAAATCCTGAGTTCTTACAATAGTATAGTAACTGCAGTATTGCACTAATGTATGTACCTGTGCTGAGTTGCATGGCAGAGGCTACCCCATCACTTGTCATTACAAAGCCATGTGTGCTGAGAAAACATCTTGGTACCTTAGGGCTCTGC
Organism: Lissotriton helveticus; assembly: GCF_964261635.1. NCBI lineage: Eukaryota > Metazoa > Chordata > Amphibia > Caudata > Salamandridae > Lissotriton > Lissotriton helveticus. The sequence continues at coordinate 442,572 of NC_136058.1, forward strand.
ATCAGTGCTTGTGTTTTGGCATGCACTGACCCAGGTTGGCTTGGGATAACAAAGGTGCACCTCACCACAATTTTATTTTCATTTCTTGGGCGAACCTGGTTACCCTCAAACTCGACAGTGACCTGTTTGTTAGAAGCCCTAGATCAGTTTAGCCATGCTGCAGAAATCTTCAAACATGCTAATGTGTGTAGTCCATGCTCCTGCGGATAACGGCTGTACAAAATATTGTGTTCAAATCAGTAATTATAAAACACAGGCCATGTGATTCGGCCCATATGCCACGCCAGCTGTCTGCTATGTGCATTCAGGTAAATAATAGCTAGCACACTGACAGGCGATAACAATTCGTCAGTTGAGGTAATTGACACTCTAAGTGTTAAAATCATGTAAGCTAGTGTAGGAGAGCGAGAGAGTGCAGAGGCTAATAATGCAATTGTCTAATGAAAGCAAACACATGCAACAATCATAAGGTTCAAGAGGCCTGAACAGTCACAGATGTGTGCACAAGATGCCAGGGGAAAACATGGATTGGGATAGTGTCCCTTTCTATTCTAAAGAGAGTGACGACAGGCCAGGTTTAGAATACTGCCCATGGTAGGAGTGGCCACTGTTCTCCACATGATGAGTTCGTGTAGCAGCTACTCAGATGTTGGAATCATGATGACCTCCTGTTTAATGGTTAGAGCATCCTAGTGACCAGAAGCGAGGCAAACCGATCTTTACTGTTGAAATAACTCTCATCCCTTGATCATGGTTAATTCGTATGTGTTATATTTACATGTTATGTGGTTCATCACTTTATCACTCACATGTTTCTTTCATTAGAATGTTGCATCCTTATGATGCCTTAGATGGTTCTAAAATGTCATGCCTGTGGCATCAGTGAGCAGTTGGTCCAGCTGTGTCTGGCATGAAGATGTTCAGGTCTTCCTTTGAAGAATAAATCCACTTGGAAATATTACCAGATCTACTTGGTTTATATATCATAACAAATTTGGCGACGAGGGTGGGAAATTTTCGAATAAACAAGGTGGAGAATCTTTGCATTGTGATGACGCAATTGCATCGGAAAGTGATGCCATGCCTGCAAGGAAGGGAGATGGGTCTGGTGCTTCACGCATTTTGAGGGTTGTGAGAGAAGGTTACCTGCTTATTTGAATGACTGTTTCTTTGTTTTTTTTTTCTTTTGTTAATCTGTTATGTTTCAAGCTTTGATTAATACATGTTTTTTTTATATTCGTTCTGTTGATAAAGGGGGGGGAGATGTGTTATATTTACATGTTATGTGGTTCATCACTTTATCATTACTCACATGTTTCTCTCAATAGAATGTTGCATCCTTATGATGCCTTAGATGGTTATAAGATGTCATGCCTGTGGCATCAGTGAGCAGTTGGTCCAGCTGTGTCTGGCATGAAGATGTTCAGGTCTTCCTTTGAAGAATAAATCCACTTGGAAATATTACTAGATCTACTTGGTTTATATATCATAACAGTATGATTGGCTAGAGTCTCCTAAGTGTGGAGAGCGCCAATGACTAAATAGTCACAGTAGCCTTTGTAGACTGTCACAATAGTTTCTGAGAAGCTTTAGGGTATAGATGCAAGCGATAGCATTTTGCAAGAACCTAGATCTCACTTCGGGTGCTCTTGCCAGTAGAGGTTGAGTTGGGATGCCCAGGTGCAGTCTAGGAAGAGTACCTGTGATGCATAACCGAGTCATTCTCTAGTCAGACTCGTACATTGCGGCTAACGTGCGGCACTAACAATTAAAATGTAATTCTAAATATTGATTATGTTTATGGTACCGTGGGGGCGTGGCTTGACCACCGACGAGTATGGCTGCGTGAGCTGAGAGCTCCGCGCTTGCCTCGGGGTTTATCCTGTGTTATTGCTGACCGGGCGGCGTCCTCGACCTGGCGGGGCTCCCTAAAGCTGTGTGGACCCCTGTGCGCAGAACGGAGACTGGCGGAGGAGATCCCCGACGGCACTAAGGCGGTGATTGTTGGAGGCCCGCGGATCGGGGTCCGGCCATCTTGCTGCGGCCTGCTCCGGATGCCGCACCCCCGTCCTTGCGTGGCTGGGGGACCGCTGTGGTGGAGGAGCGGCCCTCTCGCGACTGGTCCTGCCGCATTACCTGTGCAAACGGCGGTTGACAACGGAGTGACAGCGGGAGTGCTAGCGGGGGCCTCAGCGGTCGCCTTTGCCCAGCAGGAGGTCCCGGTTCACTGAGAGGCCTGGGATGGTGGGCCTGTGACGCTGCGGGGACATCTTCACGGCACATACGCCGGGCTCGGTGGCTGGAGTGCCCTTTACACCTCACTACTTTGACCGCTGCAGGGGGTTTGCTGCTGAGCACCGGGATGACTGGCGAGGTGGCTGGGGACTGAGCGGCAGGAAACAGCGCTTCCCCAGCGGTACAGACGGGCCCCTCACCCTCCTGGGGACATCGGTCCTGGTCTGAGGCGCATAGGAGGTGAGCCCGGAGGGGGCGGCACGCCTGACGATTGGGGCCTGAAAGAGACGCACGTGAACACAGCCCTAACGGGACCACTCATTGGGGTCCTGGTGAGACGACGCAGCCCTGGGCCCCTGGTGGTTGGGGCCGGCCCAGTGGCACTGAAGCTGAGACGACCTGTGTTGCGGAAGCAATGACCCTTCTGTGATAGCCCGGTGCCAAGTGGTTTGGGGAAGCCATCTGACAGCGGGGAGACTGGGCGGTTGCGCTTGTCCCCCTGCGTTACTTGCCTGCGCCGGCGGCGGGCTGGCGAGGAGGTGCCTGACTTGGCTACACGTTACCGGCTTGGTGAGGGGAGAGTGAGAGACCCTGCGCTTTTGCCAGTGTCACTGAGGCCCGGACATTGGGCGCCTTCCGCTCGACGGCCACCCGGGGAAGCACCTGAGGCCAAGAATATGGGAAAACCAAGAGCAAGGCCTGGGGCGCAGCCCCCCGATCCTACGAAGGAGATGTCGGAGGGCCAGGATCCAGATCTATCCAGAACACAAGCACCGGGGCTGCAGCAAACACAGTTGGAACAAATCCTGAAAACCATCTCGGACATGAGGGAGGCATTGCACCATGATATTGCTCAGGTGTCCATGAGCTTGGGGCTGTTGCGTGCGGACCATGGCAAACTAGTGGACCGAGTCAAAACCACGGAACTTGCTTTGGAAGTGCTAGAGCCGGCTCACAAGGCGACCGATGCGACGGTGGGGGACTTGTTGCGGAGGGTGCAACACCTGGAGAGAAGGGCGGAGGACGCTGAAGGCCGCAACCGGCGCAATAACGTACGAGTGGTGGGCCTGCCCGAAAAAGTTGAAGGGGACGACATGGTCGCCTATTTGGAGGCCTAGCTGCGTGATGTGGTGGCCCCTGAGGGGTTGGCGCAGTTCGACACTCTGGAGCGGGCTCACCGTGTACCAACCCGTCCACCGGCTGCTGGTCGTCCTCCCCGACCTGTGGTGGCACGTTTATTGCATTTTAAAGACCGAGATGTCATTCTGCAGAAGGCACGGACCATGGGCCCCTACCGGGTGGGTAGTGCCTCTGTGTCCATTTATCCTGACTATTCCTATGAAGTCCAACGCAGTCGCTCTGCTTTTCTGGCGGTCAAGACGGCCCTCCGCAAAGAGGGCCTACAATACTCTCTCCTCTTCCCGGCTCGCCTGAGGATGCTGGTGGATGGCAAAACTTTTTTTTTTTGACTCGCCGGACGATGCATGGAGCTGGCTAGAAAAGTATACGGTTGGCACTGATGGTAGCAGGGGGAAAGAGAAGCCGGCAGAGACCAGCCCGAAGCCCCGCAGGAGACGACGTGCCAGGGGACGGGCGGCTTCTGGCCGGACGCTTTCGCAGTCAGACGGAGTTGGACCGACGTGCGGCCCTCCAGGCGGTTTCCGTCATTTCGGGAGCGACGGTCATGGCTCCTTTGGTGGACTCGGGGTCCCAGCAGGGATCGGAGGAACTGGTGTCGGAGGGTTCTTACGTGGACAATCGGGCCTTGCCCCATGTCACGCCGGGAACTGCAGATGGCCTCCTGGACGAGTGACTCTTGTGTGTTCCAGCTTGTGTACAGTAAGAGAGCGACATTCTGGCTCTGGGCTGGACTAAAAGGGTGTGCGGTGGGGGAGCTTGACACCGGGGTGGGAGACTACTGTCAATGTTTTCATGTTTTGTGGGGTAAATGATGCGATTGCTTACTAGGGGGGCCCTTCCGGGGAGGGACGGCGCAGGGCGAGGGTTTTTATTTTGGAGGCTGAACATGGATCATGACATGGTGATATCGTTGCCCAGCTTGATTTGGTGTAGAGACACCCCCTCATTCTCACGCTAGCTGTGAGACTCTGGTAGTTGCCAGAGAGTTCCCTATTTTCGGGGCAGGGTTTGGATGGGTAACTATGGTTTAGCACCTGTTCTGGGGAAGGGAGGGATGGGGGTTTGTTGGGGATGTTTGGGGTTTGGGGGCACTACCAGTGTGCCTACTCAGGAGAGGAAGAGGTTGTGTATTTGTGGTTTCAAGTATGGGGACCCGACTTGAGTTAAAGTGCATCACCTGGAATGTGCGGGGGCTGAACTCCGTGAGAAAACGGTATAAGGTACATGCATATTTGGTGCGTAGAGGGATTCAGGTGGCCTTCCTACAGGAGACCCACATCGTTCAGGCTGAGGGACGGGCGCTGCAACGTAGATGGAGAGGCCAACTGTTTTATACTACCTATTCTGCGTATGCGCGGGGAACGTTGCTTTGGGTGCGGGCGGGTGTTCCTTTCCAGCCTTTGACTACAGTGATTGATCCGGAGGGGAGGTTTGTGGCAGTGCAGGGGCGATTGGATGGGAGAGATGTGGCCTTGTGCAGTGTGTATGCCCCGAATGTGGAGCAGCTGGCTTTTTTTTCACGGTTGTCTGGGAAGCTGGTGCCCCTCCTGACTGGCACGGTGTTCCTGGGGGGTGATTTCAATTCAATCACTGACGTGGGTCTGGATCGTTCACATGCTCCGCTGGCCCGGTCGGCAGTCCATCGACTAGCGAAGGTGAGGCGAGATTGGCAGAATACCTGGGGCCTGGTTGATGCCTGGCGGACACACTATCTGACGGATAGGGACTACTCGTTTTATTCCGTGCCACATGATTTGCATGTACGAATTGATAGTATCCTGTGCTCGCCGGAAGCCCAGGGTCTGACCTACCATAGTGAATATCTGGCACGGACGATCTCGGATCATAATCCCTGTCTAATAGCGGTGCGATGGACAGCACAGCGACAGGTGGTCCCCACGTGGCGTTTGAACCCTTTGACTTTGGAAGACCTTGTCTTTAGTGCCGAGGTCCGTGACAGTATAGAACACTATTTTACTGAAAATGCGGGTACAGCGTCAAGTAGGGCTCAAGAATGGGACGCGTTCAAGGCCGTAGTGAGAGGGGTGTGCCTCTCGTCCACAACTGGAGTTCGCAAGACCTTATTGCAGGATATAGAGCGGGAGGAGAACCGTTTGCGTCGAGCAGAGAAGGCAAGCCATATTGATGCGGCAGCCCAGGAGGCGGTCCTGGAGGCGGGTGAGGCAGTTGCTACTCAGGTTGAACGGTTGCGCTGTCTTGATCATAAGGAATACCTAGTGCGGGCCCATGCGGAGAGGTACAAAGTGGGCTCTTTACTGGCCTAGCTGGCGAACCCGGCGGCCCGGGGTACCTCGATCCTATCGCTTAACACGGCGGCCGGTGACCTAGTGTACTCTCAAAGGGAAATTAATGATCAATTCCTTAGCTATTATTCATCGCTTTATCGGAGCGTGATGCCGGACCTGCCGGAGGAGATCCACGACTTTCTCGCGGCAGCCCAGCTTCCGCGACTGGACCCTGCACAGGGAGATAAGTTAGGAGAGGCTATCTCTTTGGGCGAAATTAGGGCAGCGATCAAACACATGGCGAGGCGAAAGACGATAGGGGCGGACGGCCTTCCTGTAGAGTTTTATGCGGTGTATGTCGACCTCTTCACCGCGGCTGCAATTGGTATACAGGGAAGTGTGGGATCTGGGCAGGTTGCCCATGACTACCAGGGAGGCGATCATAATACCATTGCTGAAGAGGGGTGGAGATGCCTGCTTGCGCTCGGCATACCGACCACTCTCGATGCTTACGGTGGATTATAAAATTTTAAGCAAGATCCTTGCGACACGACTATTAGAACATATGACGGCTCTGGTGCATCCAGATCAGGCGGGCTTCATTCCCACCAGGAGCATGGCGACGTGTATACGTCGGCTGCTCAGAGTTATGGAGGGAGGTTGCGATAGTGCCCCGGGCGCCGCTGTGCTTTCGGTTGACATCAAGAAGGCTTTCGATAGCGTAGAATGGCCCTATCTGTTTCAGGTTTTAAAGGAGTTTGGCCTTCGGGATCGGTTTATATAGTGGACCACGCTACTATACAGCTCAGCTACCGCCAGGGTTAGGACGGGACCTACCATTTCGGCGGCATATCCGGTGGAGAGGGGCACTCGGCAGGGCTGTTCCTTGTCCCCCCTGCTATTTGCCCTAGCGATTGAGCCGCTAGCCGCACATGCTAGATTGGGACGATCATATGAGGGCTTGTTACTGCGGGGAGAGGCCCATTACATTTCCTTGTACGCAGACGATCTACTGATGTTTTTAGCGGGTGTAGATGAGTCATTGCGAGGTGCCAGAGCTCTGCTTCAGAGGTTTGGTAGTCTGTCGGGACTTCGCGTGAATTGGAGTAAGACCTGCCTCTTCCCATTAGCCCCAGATGGACGGGTGTCTCCGGTGGGGGAGGATTTGAGATGGGAACCCCATTGCCTGCCCTACTTGGGCACTCGCATCTACCACACCCAGCCTGATCTCTTGGAGGGTAACGTGGGCAAGGCGATAAAAGGTCTCCGGGGCAGCATGGAATTTTGGAGTACCCTCCCCCTGTCGGTTGCTGGACGGGTAGCACTTTTGAAGATGGTGGCGCTCCCGCGCTTGCTTTACTTCTTTCGCACACTGCCTGTGTGGATTCTGGCCTCGGTCTTTCGGATGCTTAGGACCCTGACTACAAGTTTTGTTTGGGGCTCGGTTAGGCGGCGAGTTGCGCTGAACACCCTGATGCGGCCGAGAGCGGAAGGGGGATTGGCGGTTCCCGATTTTGAGTGGTACTATTTGGCGGCACAGCTTCAGTGGCTCACGCAGGCGATAGCTCAGGAGTTCAGAGGGCCTGAAGGACCATGCGGTAGAGTAATTCCTCGGCATGTCTTGTCATTTATAGTTCTCCAACAGAAGATTGATCTTGGCCAGCTCACTCTTGAAGAGCGCACTCTACGTCTGTGCTGGAATCTGAGCCAGAAGTGGGCGGGTTGTTCCCACCCGTATGCCCCGGAAATACCTCTGGGCATGTGTACAGCCCTTCACCATGGGGGAAGCTGGTCCGCGCTAGCGACTTGGGAGGACCTTGGACTCCATATGGTGGGGGATTTGTATAGAGATGGATCTCTGATGTCCTTTCAGGACTTGCAGAGCGTTTTTGAGTTGCCGCGGGGTGACTATTTATTGCACGCCGCGCTGGTGGTGGGGCTGCAGCGCCAATGGAAGACGGGGTTGCAAGAAGCACGTTTAAAGCTGTCACATGCCTCTATAAACGTCTGTCTACCGTGCAACTTCCACCCCTGGATACCTTGAAAGGCAAATGGGAGGCCGATATCTGTAAATCCATACCGGAGACGACGTGGCCTCAACTGTTGCGGCGGGCCTGGAAGGGTACGCGTAATGCCCGGTTCCAACTGGTACCGTTTTTTACGTTACATAGGGCATATTTGACCCCTGCCAAGATCTTGCAGCATTTTGGTGTTCCCCAATCACTGTGCCCGAGGTGTAAGGCAGACGGTGCTGATTTCCAGCACATGTTCTGGTCTTGTACAGGGTTAGGATCCTACTGGGAAGAGGTGGTGGCATGCCTAAATCAAGCGACGGGGCGAGCATTAGAGGCAGAGATGGCGACCTGCTTGTTGCTTTGGTTCCCACATACTCCCAACACTAATGTTACTAGTAAGTTCTATGACTTAGGACTAATTATGGCAAAGAGGTAACTTACTATGCACTGGAAGTCTACGACAGGGCCCAGCTATCAGAGATGGAGAACAAGCTTTTTGAACTGGGTGGGTAGTGAAGGGACGCTCCTCTTGCAACTGCTAGGCGCACTGCTAATGATAAAGCGTTAGAAACAGCAAGAGCGTGGGAAGCGTTAGTGGCGGAGCTCCAAACCCCCTCCACGGACGTTGAGGAAGAGGTGGAGTGCGCGGGGTCTGGTCAGGGGGAACAAGCGCCAGCACCGGAATGATAGAGATTGTAATGTGTGATGGTGTACTGCACGAATGAGTGGGGTGAGCCCTCGGTCGCACTCCATGGCTGGTGATATTAGTAGATTGAGTTATGGCCGCAAGGAACCATACTTCTTTGCAGAGGAGCTTTAACTTGTTTCTTCCACTGCTTTTTCTATGTTTTGATTGGTTAGACGACTGGACAGTCGGTTGGACTCATTAAGATCTACCTAAGAGGGGCACACTGGCGGGGGGGTGGGACTAGAGGGGAGGAGATGTCAGGGTTATTAGCAGGGGGGGCAGTTATGCTAACATTGCTTGATATCCTGATTCTGCATGAGCCATCTGCGTAATGGCAATTGATGTACTGTCCCCTCCATTGGTTATGCACGTATTGAAAAACCAATAAAAATCTGTTAAAAAAAAAAAAGTTTATGGTACCATTCTGCCATACTTAGTACACCTATTCAGCTCTATTGTCTCCCTTCTCCCGTTCTCATAAATGTTTATAGATATCATGATTTGTAACTAAAATTTATATAGTTTGAGAAATCCATCTTACCCTATTACCACTGTTCATAAAGTTTGATATTTTTACTGTATTTCTTCCTTTGAGTGAGTAGCTCCCTTGCACTGTGGGAGACGTTTGTGGCTGTTAATGCTTGGGTTATTAGTTCAGTGGTTGCAGTATTTACTTTATGTACTTTCTGCCTGTGTGAAGCAGGGTGCAGGCAGTATCTGGCAGGGTCTGAGCACTGTTTTATTTTTCCATTGGATAAATTCTGTGTGCATGAGTTTTATCCCATTTACTGTAGGTTTTTACAGGCTCCATAGTAGTCAAAATGGTGGTGTTCTGACAAGCCGGGCCACTTACTATAAGGGAGTAGGAGCAGTAGTTTGGACAGTCGGTCAGACAGCCTGCAGCATTAAGTAGTGGTGCCATATGAACATAATGGAGTTGAAATTATTCAGTCTGGCTATTACCTACGGTCAGGTCCCCAGAACTCCGGCTGATGAGATGTATTCAAAATGGATGACTGTCTGGATTTCAACAAATGCAGTAGTATGTATGCAAGTTAAAAAATAAGAAAATGTCCTTTACCCCCCGCCTCCCTCCCCAAAATCTAAATGTACCTCAATTAGTGGTTTTGCAGACCAGCCCAGTAGGATTCTTGCTTGTTTCAGCTCTAGAACTACATGCCCACCTAGAATGCATTAATACTTGTGCACTCTTTACAGCAAAGAAGTGTGGATTCTTTGTCGAATTAGCAAAAGCATTTGACTCCGTCTTGTAGAAGGGACTCATTGGTAGTGTAGAGGAGTAAAGATGTATGACGTAACCAGAAGAGTGTACAACAGCCTGGTTGCAGTGCGGATATGAACAACACAAGGTAAACTTATTCGAAAAAGGGTCGAGACTCTGATGCTCTCTCTCCGCACAACTATACTCAACATACATGTGAATGACTTGGAAGTCTCCCTAGAAGAATCCCTAACCCCCAGACTACTAATCCATGAGAAACGATTGGCTAGCCTCTATTTGCCCATGATTCTATCTTCTTCTTTTCTGGAGAACAGAAACTACTACATATCCCAACAACACTACAAATACGATTTAACATGGGGAACTTAAACGTTAATAAAATACATCCAAGGCTGCACTGAAGGGTTATTTGCCCAAAACAAAGCCGTCTGAAAAGCTCCAGCTGTGCCTTTCAGCAGAATTGGGATCTTCCCCGCGAGCACTGGACATAGAAAAAGAAACCACAACATTTCAGATACAACTCCAGAAAGGCAGCAACCATTTTGATTACTGGGTTATTAGAATTGCTGCAGCCCACTGTTTAGTTAGTTATTTACAGTTTTAGAAATCTGTAAAAACTGTAATGGCAAATGCTTAATAAAATTAATGGTTGCATATTTGGATATCTTAAAATAACGTGCATTCTGCATGTGGCTTTCTATAATTTAATTTTCAATGCATAGCAGCTACAAGGAAACCCTGTACTCCTATGAAGCTTTGTAGAGGTAACATTAAAAGATAGTATTTCATTTGTTAGAATTTCTAAATCCTGAGACTTACAAAGCTTTTGCAAAGTCCCTCAACCTCCCTTTTGTGTCTTTTTTGTGAAACCCCAGTGAAAGCTTGCTTTTGGCTATTGCAAGGGTTTCACCCACTCAACTAGTCCTCTCTCTTTGCCCCCTGAATCCTGTTATAGAACCACAGTTCTGCTGAATATATATGGTCGCCGCCTTGTAAATTTACATCTTGAAGTATTTCAGTTCCTGTGATATTTCTCCTCTTCAGCTTCTGAAGCTGTTTTGTTAGCTTTCTTTGGGCTGTGTCTAATCTGCTTCATCCTTCGGTAGATGTGGTCTACAAAACTGAACACAAAACTCCAGGTGAGACCACACAGTCATTTCTACACAAATATAATCTGTTTTCTAAAGGTTAAACTGCGTCTGAGTGACACGGCTCTGATTTCACTCTCACAAGTCTTCTAATTCTTTAGGTTCACCTCCAATGTAATGGACTTAAAAGCCATGATCATTGAGCTATCACTGTGGCAGGTAAGGGGCAAATGCATAAACCTCAGTGTGTCCTAGTTTTTTTTATATTAATTTGAATATCTGTGTAAATAGAAGATTAAATGGGTGTGAAATGACATCCACCATTTGTGGTCAGACATATTTTGGAAGAGGGCTTGACATTTAAAAGGACTAGGGATGTAATATCCCTCCAGTGACTTGCTTTATTGTCCCATAAGAACCTATTAAGTAAAACATTGGTCTTCATATTCTTCAGCAGTGGAAAGGTCTGGAACGCATGCCCAATCAATAAAGCTAACTTTCGTTAATGGGTGCTTGTGGGTTATAGAAAATTAAGATATTTAATAAGAAAAATATTGAGTAAATTTAGAATAAGTATTGAGATTCACAAGACCATCTTTTAAATTAAATGTTCTGTTAAATAGATTGCACATTGCCCATAGAACAATTCTCAATTGCTCTGGATTTTGAAGTCCATACAAGTGAGAAACTTACTATGAATGTGTAACCCCTCCACAAAAATAACAACTAGTATAAACAGAACATCTTTCTCTTTGGGAAACACTCGGTATTTCTGAGACTGGAAGCCTCCATGGTTCAGTAATATCCCACAATCTTGTGGTCTATAGGAAGAAGCATAAATACAACACTTTGGACTCTGACCAGTCATTAATCATCGTGCCACAGGAATGTCTCACAAAAGAAACAGTGTTACAAGAGGGCAGTGCAATTTCCAAAGAGATCACGTGATCCAATAGCTCTGACTCGACTATTGTGCAAGAGGTGAGTCCCAAGGCACTAAGCTAATTAATGTGTAAATTTAGAGAAGGCCACAGCCTTGTGACGCTTGGTTCAGGCCAGCACACATGGTGCAAATGGTATTACTTGGCTGCTTCTTAGACATTCCTTATTACCCGGAAATGATCTATTCTATCATGACCTTGCTTCTGGCATATGCTTTCTTGAACTTGTAACACGTTGTGGGGTGGGTGGCACTCATGCAGTGTGGTATGAGATGTTTTTATCTGATTATTTTCCCTGAAAGTGGCCCAGTGAGCGGCAAGCGGGTACAGAGTTATTCAGTGTATTGATGGATCGATGGAAATTTAACTCTGTCGCTGATGGAATAGATCTCTTTTCGGCTGTGCCTTCGTGTTTTGTTTTCCATTGGTTGTAAAAGTTCTCTTTGGAACTCTCTGAGACATAAGTTGAGTGACCCAAGGCAAATTGTTGCAATACCTGTTTTTCTTGATGCTGTGAAATTCGAGCAGAATGCTGAAATTAGTGTGTTTCTACGATAGTCTTTGAGTATTATTCGATGCAACCTACCCGCGCACACGTCTGTAGCTGTTATGCTCATAGTACTGGTGCCAAGGGATTATAAAGGAGCGTAAGCTCACTTAATAGCTTTGATATTACTAATGCTTTATCGTCCTTACTTTTGAGTTCTTCACAGATTGACAGTCTGTTTTTACTGTAAATATTATTTTTGTATTCAAGTATGCCGACTTGTTGATTAGCTTCTTGCGGCCTGTAGACTGGAATGCGAAATACTCCCTCGAAATGCATTAATTAAATGCTTCGCATTTAGCTGTATCCATGCTTCATACTCGCCACCCCCCAAAAATAATTGTTGGCAAGAAGGGCTTTAATGCAAGCATTTCTACTCCAAGCACAACATGTGATGGGATTGCTTTAAATGTGTTTCTTTTTGGCTACTCCAGATATATCCACGTTATAACACTGCACTGCCTTTACAAACAACCAACAATATAAACCATATTTTGCAATGGCTCTAAAAGTAGTATTTTGTGTTAAACTATTCGACAAACGCAGTTGGGTTTCTGCCTCGGTGGTGGTGGTCAGGGAGGTGGTCTTTTAGTTCTTAGGCACCACGCGCCCGTAGATCTGTATTTGACTGGTAATCCAGAGTGGTAAGAAGGCGCTAACAAAAGTTGTAATTGGAATTTGTGCTACTTTTCACCTAAAGGAACTGTTGAAGTAACTTTTGAGCTGTACTACATTATTTGTTTGCTTTCTGTTGTATGGTTTCTGAAAAATAGTATGCAGATTTTGAAACCTTTGACTCTTACGTTAATTCTATTTGCTACAACACAACTTTTAATTGTGGTTGCAACAGAGCATTGTTAAATGTACATTTCATCCACCTGTCCAGTCTGTCGGATGCATGTGTAATTGATCAGTGCTTTGGTTCATTGTGCTGGTCTAAAGGAGTCCGAAAAGTGGGCAAACATTAACCCTGCATGAGAATTTTAAGTTCCTGTAGACTTGTTGGGTCACAATTCATGAATTTGCACTTGCATTTTTATCTCTGCTGTACCAATGGCAGTTGGACGTGCAAGACCACCTTTTCAGATGCCATTCCTTTTGGGGTGCAAGCAGATGAAGGAATTTAAGGAAAAAAGACGTAGGGTTTGTAGAGCCCAGTAGGGATGCAGGAAGCAGCGTGAGGTTCAATCTTGCTTGGTGCAGAGATATGTTTCAGACCTTCTGAAGGCTGGGCTGCAGACTATAAATAATGAATCTGTAAATAAGGAAGTGCATCCAGAAGGCTAGACTTGCAATGAGTTCAGGTCCAAGGCGCCACCAGTCAGACAGAAGAGAGTGAGGGTTAAAGTCTGCAGCTGCTCTGCAATACCATGGTAGGGTGTACCTTCTGAAGCCCTTGTCTCTTCATTAGCTCATTTACTGTCCTCCCTACTGTTCAGCGACCCAGTCCACAGATTTGCATACCAGCGGCTGACTCCGCATTTCATCGTTCTAAGATTGATAAAATGAGTACCATTAAATTGTGTATTAAGCACACCTGCTGGCAGTAAGTGCTATTATTGCTCGAAATGTGTTGTCTTTGATCCATAATTGGATCCTGTTCACTGGACTCCCTGCTAGTGTAAGGTGTCTGGGTTCATTCCTAGTGTCTCAAATACACCTGCATGTATTATTGCATGCATGTAACGTGGAGCTCGTCACCCATGCAGCTGAGCGTTCCGCAAGTAACCGTAAACTGTCAAGCAAAGTTCCATAACTGCATTGAGAAAAGTTTTTAAAAATTGAAGCTTATCGGGTCTGTCGCTTACGGGAGAAAGTTTTAAATCCTTACAGGGAGAGGCTTTTGAAGGTTTACTTGACTGTATTGGTTTTTCAGACTGTAGGGATCTCGAGGGTGTGGTGGGATTTAGTGCAATCCGGCTCGAGGCAATGAGTTTGTCTTGCAGGTAAAGATGGCCTAATCCAGTGCCTTTGAAGACGAGGCAGATTTTGAGTGGGAGCAGAGTTTGATTTAAAAGCAATTTCAAGCTGCCATGGCTTTCATTGTTAGAAGTCGGAGCCTCCCCAACATAGAAATATGAACTTTGAGACAATTGCTCTTATTTTATGAAGGTACTTGATTGGAATAGACTTCGTTAAAGTAGATGTGCTGAAAGAAGTGTGTGTGTGTGTCTATATATATATATATTCACTGAAAAAACCATAGGTTATAGACCATATATAGTTAGGAATTAGCATTTAAAAAACCTTATTTTACTCACACAAAACCATTGAAATTCCATATATAGTTAGTTGCACTAACTATATATCGCGCACCTGCAATCCACTGCTGATGATGTCACATATTACATCATTCATGACATGGTCAGTGACATCACTGATGACATCACTGATGACATCTCAAATGACATCACTGATGACATCACTGATGACATCTCATTTGACATCAATGACCACATCACTGATGATATCATTCATGTGACAATACAATGCATCTCCTCACATTTTAATATAACCTCTGTTTCACCCAGTGTTAAATACAGAATATAATTTTTGAAACCATTGACACACCAATACTAGTTACTACATACGCACTCACTGATTCCTACGTCTACACACACCTTCACTCATTCACCCATACTATCATTCATACATACAATCACTCATCTTTACAACACTATCATATGCACTCATACACCTATACAGACACTCACAGTCTGCCACTCATCCATGGAGTTACTCACACACCTAGTCAGTCCTGTAAAGAATCAATGACACTTCCATTTTCTTGTCTATACAGTTAAACATAGAGCACCTTACATTTTCAAACATATACTAACACATACTTACCTTGTTATACAATCATTGATACAAGTACACATTGATCTGCACAGAGTCACACACCTCCCAGCCAGCCACACACACACTCAGTCTCCCATACAAATACTTGGACAATCAATCAGTAACCCATATAGTTAATCATATAGCTACTGATCAAAACATGCAGCAGTTTACAGAACAACAGACATAATGATGCACAAATTAAGACACTTTAGTCACTAACCCATGCACTCAGTGAGACACATTTAATCACTCACTCATGCATTCAGTCATGCACCTACTAAATCCTTTGTCCAGACTCTTATACTTCCACTCATTCTTCAATATGTAAGACACATTTTAACTTTACAGAAACATACAGTCACTGGATGTTGTCATCAGTGATGTCATCAGTGATGTCATTTGAGATGTCATCAGTGATGTCATCAGTGATGTCACTGACCATGTCATGAATGATGTAATATGTGACATCATCAGCAGTGGATTGCAGGTGCGCGATATATAGTTAGTGCAACTAACTATATATGGAATTTCAATGGTTTTGTGTGAGTAAAATAAGGTTTTTTAAATGCTAATTCCTAACTATATATGGTCTATAACCTATGGTTTTTTCAGTGAATTTTCAAGGTTTTGTAAATGCTAATTCCTAACTATATATGGTCTATAACCTATGGTTTTTTCAGTGAATTTCAATGGTTTTTTAATAGCAAATATCATAAGCTGTCGAATGTCAAGTACGTGGTAAGTGAAAACATTTTCGTGTTTATGCACACTGATCTGCTTTGAATGGTGCCCCCCCCCCCCTCATTTCTATTAGGAGTACTCTCTCTTTGCAGATAGTGAAAGGTAGTTAACGCAGGTCTTTGCCCCCATTGTAATCCGTCGTGCCTGCTTCTCTCTCCATTTGATTCATTGTTATCCAAGTATTTACTGTTTTAGAATTAGTTCTCTTTGGTTCATTCTCTATTTACAAACAAACACAGAGTCGCAATACTCTGTTTAGTCTTTGCAGATAACGAAAAATCGTGTAAAAAAAAAGAAAAGGAATCGAGCAAAATCAGTAGGCCACTAATGGGATCTCTTTTTGACCTCGCTAAAATAGAAACATTAGGAACAACCCCTCATGACAAATACAAAACTAGTGAGATGAACTGAACTCCACACAATGATGGCTGCAAAACAGCTCTGCTCCGCCACCCACCCCGCCCAAAATAACGATAAAGAACGGCTGCCATGATTGGTTGCGGAATGACCACGACGGAGCTACGAAATGGTGCTGCTCTCATGCTAACCCCAGCTTCAGTCTGAAACATCCAGAAACACTGTAGACTACCAATTCGATCAGTTCCGGTAGCGCCCCAATGTAACCCGGTAGAGAAGAACTAGCCCTCCCCTCTTTGACTGATGGTTCTTGTTGCCTGTCCCTTCTGTTGTCATTTAACAGAACTATTTAGCCTGCTGAAAGGGGTTGTGTTCCGACCGCTGGTTGGTGGAGACATTTTGACTATATTCTGTACCTGCGTTGTCGCGTAATGCGTCATATGACGCGCCGCGTTAGCGCATCCGGAAGTCATCCGGGGCGCGCAGCGCGTAACGTAAGCATAACAAGTCATGTGACTTGTTAATAAAACTTTTCATTGGTTCATTTTACTTTTCTTATTGTAATGATGAAAGGCTTGATCATATGACCTAAAAATTACGCTTTTCATTACTTCCGAACATTATTTTTTCTTAAATATATGTTATAATGTTCCAGGCTAATGTACTTTCCCGGAAATTTTACAACTGTCCTGCAAGTAAAATATATTCTTTTTTCGAGAAAAAGAGCGTTTCTTCGTCCCATGACGGAGCCGTTGAGCAAAAGAGGGTCGACCTGCTGTCTTAGTCGCCGATACGCCTGAATATGAGATTCTTATCGATCACTTTATGTTGCAGGAATAGAAAACACAACAGCCCTTGACCATTTATCTTTACTGCGTTCCTTCGTATTATACCTTTTACCCTTCATGTAATTGGTCTGCTTTATTTCACTTGCCTTTTAATGATTCTAAAACAGTGACTATTATTAAAAACTTTACCAATGTATATACTACTACCATGTTTTCTTTTAAAAACCTTTATTGTGAAAATTTCATTATACAAATACGAGCCTATAACCACGTGGGCCGGCCACGGAGCAAACTGTAATCGTATATGATAAATAGACATTTACACTGTAGAGGAACGTAACGGGCGGGCCATTAGGTTGCAAGAACTAAGGTGTCTAACAGTTACGGAATCGGTGGACGTACATTTTATAATTAAAATACGACAGGGCCAGTTACAATAAAATTATCTAGATATACATTTGCGGGCAAGTACCATGGGTGACGTTAATTCGAACTTTCAACAGTACAGTAATCAATAACACATCAGAACTTAATATCAATAGGGATGTCGAAATATTCAATCAATTCTCGTCCCCGCCCGCCATGTGCTTCAAAACTGCATACGTATCTCGTGATTTCAAGGTTCTGCAACCAGTACACAACAAGGAGTTACGAGTCCCATTTATTCTGGCGCCATTTTGGGCGAGGACGGGCAGGTCCAGGATATAGTCAAAATGTCTCTACCAACCATCGACTATGATGATGTTCATATGCTGTATTTATTAGAGTAACACTCAGATGTCCACATGAAATAAATTTGCCACAATCTAAACATGTCATTTTAATCTTTCCAAATTTCTTCTAAATATTTGGGACCGTTTCCCTTGCCTCTGAAGCTCTCAGTGCCACTTCTTTGATGAATGTACTAGCAGGTCAGGGGTTCTCCTCCAAATCTCTCTTTTATGCAGCACTATAATTAATTGTTGCCACCTCTCCATATGACGATGCATGGTATAGTTACCACAACTATATTTTTTTTCGGTTCCTCTAGAGAGTTCATCGTGGCAGATGAAGCGTGTAACGTACCGGGCATTTACCTTTTTTTGCATGTACAGGAAAGGAAAAAAAAATCGAGCGTCCGAGTTCTAAGGTGTCCCAGGGCCATTTTAGTGGACCAGGCCCAAATCCAAAGAACAGGCCGCCATTTTGAGAGTCCTGTTGCAGCCGCCTGTCGCTGTAGCATCAAGAGCAGCCGAAACTCAGCTGAATGGCAACTGAAACGGTAAAGGGGCGCCCCACTACAGCAGACGAGCCAGGCCCAAATCCAAAGAACTGCTGTCTCACAGGCTAATGGGGCGACCCACGCCGAGTTTCAGCATTGTAGGATGACCACACAAGTACAGCAACTTGCTAGACATCACCTCGGTGCCATCCGGATCTCGGCGCCCCACTGCAGATGAAGTGCCTCTCAACTATGAAACCACCACGGTGACATCCGGATCTTGGCGCGTTGTGCTGCCTTCGGCCTATTCGCACATCGGTCCGCTACTGACGCCATCTCACAGGCTAATGGGGCGACCCACGCCGAGTTTCAGCATTGTAGGATGACCACACCAGTACAGCAACTTGCTAGACATCACCTCGGTGCCATCCGGATCTCGGCGCCCCACTGCAGATGAAGTGCCTCTCAACTATGAAACCACCACGGTGACATCCGGATCTTGGCGCGTTGTGCTGCCTTCGGCCTATTCGCACATCGGTCCGCTACTGACGCCATCTCACAGGCTAATGGGGCGACCCACGCCGAGTTTCAGCATTGTAGGATGACCACACCAGTACAGCAACTTGCTAGACATCACCTCGGTGCCATCCGGATCTCGGCGCCCCACTGCAGATGAAGTGCCTCTCAACTATGAAACCACCACGGTGACATCCGGATCTTGGCGCGTTGTGCTGCCTTCGGCCTATTCGCACATCGGTCCGCTACTGACGCCATCTCACAGGCTAATGGGGTGACCCACGCCGAGTTTCAGCATTGTAGGATGACCACACCAACTTGCTAGACATCACCTCAGTGCCATCCGAATCTTGGCATCTCAACGCCTAGTGGTATCTTCCATACAAAAAATATTGTTACGCTGCCTTTGGCCCCATTCGCACATCAGTCCGCAACTTAGACATCACCTCGGTGCCATCCGGATCTTGGCATCTCAGCGCCTTGTGGTGTCAGTCAGAAAATATTGTTGTGCTGCCTTCGGCCTATTCGCACATCGGTCCGCTACTGACGCCATCTCACAGGCCAACGGGGCGCCCCACGCCGACTTTCAGCATTGTAGGATGGCCACACCAGTACCACAACTTGCAAGACACCACCTCGGTGCCATCCGGATCTTGGCATCTCAGCGCCTTGTGGTCTCTTCTACACCGGAAATATAGTAGAAAATATTGTTGCGCTGCCTTTGGCCCCATTCACACATCAGTCCGCTACTGACACCATCTCACAGGCCAACGGGGCGCCCCACGCCGACTTTCAACATTGTAGGATGGCCACAGAAGTGCGACAACTTACTAGACACCACCTCGGTGCCATCCGGATCTTGGCGCGTTGTGCTGCCTTCGGCCTATTCGCACATCGGTCCGCTACTGACGCAAACTCACAGGCCAACGGGGCGCCCCACGCCGACTTTCAGCATTGTAGGATGGCCACACCAGTGCGGCAACTTCCTACACACCACCTCGGTGCCATCCGGATCTTGGCGCGTAGTGAAGCTGCAGCAGCTGCAAATAAGCTTCAGACAGTGTTACAACCGCTGCTCAGAACTCTCAACTATGACACCACCTCGATGCCATCCGGATCTTGGCGCGTTGTATTGCCTTCGGCCTATTCGCACATCGGTCCGCTACTGACGCCGCCTCACGTGCCAACGTATTTTCTCCGCATTTTATACCCTATGCCGCATAACAGGTCATGTGACTTGTTTATAAAACTTTTCATTGGTTCATTTTACTTTTGGTTTCCTAATGATGGAAGGCTTGATCATATGACCTAAAAACAACACTTTTCATTGGATGAAAACTTTTTTTTTCCCCCAAACGATGAAAGCCCCACCTTGTTTCTGGATGTTTCAGACTGAAGCTGGCGTCACCATGAGAGCACCACCATCTCGTAGCTCCGTCGTGGTCATTCCGCGAGCAATCATGGCAGCCGCTCCCCACCAGAAGCCTGCAGGAGTCGGGGCCCCCAAAACTTTTGATGAATTCTCAAGGCGGAGGGGACGCTTTCGAGAATGGGGTCCAAGACCTAGCAGACAAGCGTCCGATTTCCAAGGTGTCCCAGGGCCATTTCAGTGGACCAGGCCCAAAAAGGAAACAGCCTGCCGCCATTTTGAGAGTCCTGTGACAGCCGCCTATCGCTGCACCGCAAGAGTGGGCGCAACTCAGCTGAATGGCGGATTTTGACACAGTGGACCAAAAGCGGACGGAATGGCAACTGAAACGGTAAAGGGGCGCCCCACTACAACAGACGAGACTCCACCTGGAGAGGCCCGTTCACGCCGCCTCCCCCGGGGCGCTCCACGCCGTTATTCGGAGCAGCATTGTAGGATACCAAAACCAGTGCGGCAACTTACTGGACATCACCTTGGTGCCATCGTTCTGCTGCCTTGGAACTATTCGCACAACAGTTTGCTACTGATGACCCACCCCCCGCGACGCCCCACGCCGTTATTTGCTGGGTGGCAACTTACTAGACATCACTTTTGTGTCATCTAGATTTCGGCGCGTTCTGCTGCCTTGGAACTATTCGCACAACAGTTTGCTACTGATCACCCAACCCCCGCGACGCCCCACGCCGGAAATCTGGACGTTGTGCTGCGTTGGGACTATTCGCACAGCCGACCGCTACTTCGTTGTTTTTCTCTAAAAATGTTTATATGTTATTACTATTTTTGTTTTCTTGTATATATTTATAAATTATTAAAGTTTTATAATCTTACTACTTTGTCGGAGTGCTATATATTTTTAATGTGACACATAATTGTAAAAACTTTGATGTACAAAGAGTCATCCCTGGAATCTTCCGCTTCACGCTCGGTCCCCTCCCCAATCACAATACAGAATGGTTTTCAGATAATAGCAACGCTTCTGCTGTGACGGATCTCATCGAGTGTGGGCCTTGATCTACTATAACTCCTTTGAAGACGGGTGATTCTTTACAGCTGTGGCCATAAACTACATCTGCAGGGCTAGCTGATAGCCTAGGACCGGCCTGGACAATCGGACACAGAGGAAGAGGAGTGTCAGAGGGTGCGGTAGTGAATAGGGCGAAAGGGAGGTGTCGGGCGGGCACAGGGTGTGATTCTCAGGGAAGAACAGCGCAGATGGGGGGAGGTTTATTACCCATGCATAAAACAGAGAGCGGGGGTGACCACTGCCTGGGGGAGATGCTTGCGAGGGTGGGGAGCCATGCTAAGGATCGACAGCGTTCACAGAGTGGATCTGGTCAAGGCATCTAAAATGGCTGCCGTGCACGACAAAAGTGTGGCATTTGAAAAAAGACAAGATGGCGCACACAATGTTTTTCAACAATTCCTGATTTCCTTCGAATCGAACGTTAACAGACGTTGGGGCATATTACCAAAGTTAAGCGATATTTATCCCTAACGATGCATTGCAAAGATTTTTTTACCGTCAGAAATTATCGCAGATAAACCTTGCTATTATCAAGGTTTATCGCAAATACGATAAAAAACGAGCGCAATGCATTAATGTCGCTGAAAACTCCGCGATATTCATGCATTACCGAGCTAATGCTCTTAGCCATGTTATCCACCTCCCATTGGATAACATGGCTAAGAACTGCTCAGGGCAGCTGTTACTTTTTGGAGATATTCGCGCTTATCTCGAATATTTCCAAAAGTTGATAATAGGAGATAGCGATGTTAGCGACTGTTTCCAGTCGCTAACATCTTGGCATGCCCACTTTGCATGTCATTAGTGATAAATATCACTCACATGCAAAGTGGGACCCAAGATGGTCGCTATCTCCTACTAGCCGTCGCTAACTGGTGTTAGCAACAGCTAGGTAATACACATATAATTTTATCTCCGCGAAGCGGAGCGCTGTTACAGATATATATCTTGTTTTTGAACGTTAATTTCTCAAAATGCACTGAAGCACATATATTGAGACATAGCAAAGGCACATCGGGCTACCAGTCCCTAATATTTTACCAAGTTTCGTGCAAATCCATTCAGCCGTTCGATTATTATTATTATTATTTTTTTTTGCCCCGCGGGGCCCTTTTAAAACCTCCACATCAAACCTAGGGGGTCAGCGAGGATCTACTATGCCCCCTTATGGTCATCAGCCGTTCGATTATTATTATTATTTTTTTTTTTGCCCCGCGGGGCCCTTTTAAAACCTCCACATCAAACCTAGGGGGTCAGCGAGGATCTACTATGCCCCCTTATGGTCATTTGCCCCTTCGCTTTGGCCTCCTCTTGTCTCTCGATCCTACCGAGAGACAAGATGGCGGCCGCTACGTACTGTTTGGAATGTTTACAGACACCGGAGAGCCAATCAGCTTCGCTTCGCAAAGCTCCGTAACGCGAAAAGTACGCGAAGCGGTGCGCTGTTACAGATATATATCTTTTTTTGAACGTTAATTTCTCAAAATCCACTGAAGCACATATATTGAGACCTAGCAAAGGCACATCGGGCTACCAGTCCCTACAATTTTGCCAAGTTTCGTGCAAATCCATTCAGCCGTTCGATTATTATTATTATTATTTTTTTTTGCCCCGCGGGGCCCTTTTAAAACCTCCACATCAAACCTAGGGGGTCAGCGAGGATCTACTATGCCCCCTTATAGTTATTTCCCCCTTTGTTTTGACCTCCTCTTGTCTCTCGATCCTACCGAGAGACAAGATGGCGGCCGCTACGGACTGTTTGGAATGTTGACAGACGCCGGAGAACCAATCAGCTTCGCTTCACAAAGCTCCGTTGCGCGAAAAGTCCGCGAACCAGAGCGCTAACCGGTCCGC
Source organism: Lissotriton helveticus (assembly GCF_964261635.1). Classification (NCBI taxonomy): domain Eukaryota; kingdom Metazoa; phylum Chordata; class Amphibia; order Caudata; family Salamandridae; genus Lissotriton; species Lissotriton helveticus. The sequence continues at coordinate 465,469 of NC_136058.1, forward strand.
TGTTACAGATATATATCTTTTTTTAAACGTTAATTTCTCAAAATCCACTGGAGCACATATATTGAGACCTACAAAAGGCACATCGGGCTACCAGTCCCTACAATTTTGCCAAGTTTCGTGCAAATCCATTCAGCCGTTCGGGCTAAAAGTGAGGCCAACCGCCCTATGGAAAACTCAATGTTAAAAACACGTTTTGGGACCCCCCTTTTTTCTCGGCCCCCACTGGACGAACCCCCCCCAAATTTTCAAGGGCTGCTCAGAAACAAAATGTGCCATTTTCCTGAAAATTTCAGCCGATTCCGTCCACAAACGCCAAAGTTATTAGACATAGAATTTTCAAAAAACCCATAGAGAAAAAATCCTAACTATATATACCTACTGGCGACCGCCAGTAGGTAATATATATATATATATATATATATATATATATATATATATATATGTACTTTTTTTCATTACCTACTGACGGTCGCTATTAGTTAGTTCTAGTTAAGACCTAGTTTCCATAGGAAAAGCGTTGTTTCTTTCTCTCCCTCTCTATCTCTCGTTTGCTGGTATCTTTTGTGCCTATGTGAGGATGTACCTTGCATAAGAAAGTAATGTGAGATACTAGAAGGAGGCCCTTTCAGCTTGAACAGTGCCCCATGGGTGAACTTTACACCAAATACATCCAGTAAAATTATAACCTATAGCAGATTTGACCTGTCGAAATTTCTAAATGTCTCCCACAAAAGTAAAAAAAATATATTGTACAGTCTTCCTTTAAGAGTACTGTATTATATCCAGGCCCCTTGATCTCTTGGGTTAAGTACTGCATTGTGATATCCAATCACTCTCTCAATAGAGATTCTTTTTGGGCCACCACCACGCTGGACGGAGCTTTTCCTGCAATGCCCAGCTAATTAGCATTACTTTGAAGTTCTATTCATTTGTGTTATATTTGGTTTTAAATCGCCGACGGACTCGTACTTAAAAACGCCCTTGCGGTTTTTAACAATGTCACATTCATTTTGCCATGTCACTAAAGTATTTTGATTTGAGAACTTACTTTGTGCTTTGATAGGCGTGTTCCCCGGTCCACCACTGAGCATTCAGATTGTGTGGAGGGATTGATCGCCTTACAGGAAGTGTGAAAACTACACTTCCGGTTTGCGCCGAGGTTAGCAGTCTAGCTGCTCACCACCACGACAAAAAGGATGCCCCCTAGGACGCGCAGCGGGCGAGCGCGCCTAAGGCAAGCCCGTTTGTGCCCGTCCGCGCCTGTATCGGGCCTAGGGCCATACCCCCTGGTCCAGGGACAACCCACACTACTGGTACTCCTGTGCTATTCCTCGAAACATTTAAGGGATCTTAACACCGGTAAGAGCTCTCAACGGTGCAAAATAATATCATTCCCCACTCTCTGCTCTTCAGCCCCCAAATTTTGCCCAGGCTGTGGCTTTACAATCCACCCTTCCCTCTCATCCACCAGTCCTCCTTTTAAAACCCAGGAGCATAAACCACCTTACCGCATGGCTTTGATCAATGCCCGCTCCCTTCCTAAACACCATCTGGAAATCAGGGAGTGCTTTACGGACCAGGAACTAGATATTCTCTTCATCACAGAATCATGGGGGGACGCGGCCTCTGGTCCAGATTTTTGCGCGGCCACGCCCGATGGTTTCTGTGTGACAAGACTTTTTTTTTTTTTGGGTTCAAACTGCTTTATTGGAGAAAACAGAGTATGGTACACAGCTCGATCCGCCTACAACCCGGAGGCCGGCAGCAAAAATTATGAACAGTACACAGCCCAGAAGCCGGCATCCCGGGGGCCCGGCGGCGTATAGGAAAACATACAGGACGCTGGTTCTGCAGCCCGGGGCGTAGGACAAGCAAGGATGAGCAGCAGTTGAACAGGGTGTTGTAGTCGAGAGATGAAATCCCTCTCCTTTTTTTTTTTTGTTTTTTGTTGTCAAACAGGAACCAAAACTTCCCAACTTAGGTAACAACTATGAGGCTGTATAAGACTGTGTGAAAGTTCCAATGAAGGGTGGTGTAGCAAGGCGGGTCAGGCAGGCCGCAGCCCATGGGGGAGCTAATGTCCAGGATTGCAACCCAGTGAGGCAGAGGTCTGCAAAGGTGCATCCCATAGAAGCATGAATTATAACGGGGTGTCACTCAGCAGTAGTGTGAGGCGTGCTGTGGATGCAGAAAAAATAGGATATGCATGCCCAATCATGAGGGGGGCGTGGGTCAGGCCAAGAGAGAGCGGCCCAGGTCATTCAGGACGCTGCAGGGGCATGAGAGCGCATGGGGACAAGGAAAGTCAGACGATGCAGGAGGTATTGACAGGTTGCGTTCCGGGAGGGACGTCAGCGCATTGAGGAGGGGGAGGCAGATCATCCGATCGTGCATCGTCATCCGAGCGCGTGAGCAGGTAGTGCATCAGAGGTTCCCAAATATCCCTGGGCCTACAAGAAGGGGGTATCAATTCAGCAAAAGTAGTGTGTTGGTCTTGGCAATAAGTCAAGTCCGTAAGCCAGTCCTTAAATTTGGGCGCCCTTCCTCTGCCCCAGCGACAAGCAACCCGTCTCTTGGCTAAGAGCAAGGCGGTGTCAACAAATTTCCTGCATCCTCTAGGCAAGTGCACTGTGTATCCGAGGATGGCGATCAAGGGGTCAGCGGGCACCGTCTCACCCACCATCTCCGCGATAGCCTCCACAACCAGCTGCCAGTAATGAGCAACCTGGGGACAGTCCCATGCCAGGTGTAGGAAATCAGCATGGTCGGCATGGCAGCGTTCACATCTGTCGCTGTCAGCCAGCCCGAACCTATATTTCCGAGCCGGAGTATAGTATATCCGTTGAAGGAATTTGTAGTGAATAATTTTCAATCTGCTGCTAGCGGAGACGCGAGCGGTGAGCGTGCAACAGTAGTTCCACTGCTCATCGGTGACATCGAGGGCAAGTTCAGCAGCCCACCGTAGCCGAGCATTGGAGACCGGTTCCGGAGCCGCGCTTCGGATTTGGCGGTAAAGACCAGAGACCAAGTGGGTCCCGTCTTGTGATCCCAACAGGAAATGCAGTGGCGCCAGGGTCTCAGGTTCATTGGGATAATCAGGTAAGATGTCCCGCATCCCCGCACGCAGCCGAATATAGTAAAAGAGTTCAAGGGTGGTGTGTTCCTGTGCCTTAAAGAACAGTTCCTTAGTCTTGAAACTACTCTCATGGAACAGGTCGCCCCAGCGGGCGATGAGTAACCTATCACATAATTGACGGAAACCTCGTTCCGACAAGAGAGATAATTGCGGGTGATAAGTAAGCGGTAATTTGGGAGAGTAGGGCATCGGACACGACAGGTGTCTAGCGATGCGACGCCACGCATCTAATGTGCAGGAAACTGAGGTATGCGCAGTGGTGATGGATGTCTCAGGACAGTGTAGCAGTCCGTTGAGTGGTATAGGGTGCACAATCCAGTCTTCCACCGCTATGTGTGGCATGAAAGGAGTTGGAGCCATCCAATGGTAGGCAAAGTGTGCCTGTGCACATTGGTAGTAAGTTTCAAAATTAGGGATGTCAAAACCTCCTCTATCGTAGGGAAGGGTCAGCGTCGACCATTTTAAGCGGGGGGATTTGCCGCCCCAGAAAAGTCTGCGCAGCTCCGCACGGAGCGTCCTGAAGAAAAAGGCACCAGGGTAGTAGGGGATATTGAGGAAAAGATATAGGAAGCGGGGCAATATCACCATTTTTATAAGTGAGGCTCTTCCCGCCATGGAGAGTGGTAGCGTGACCCACCTGTCCACTGAAGCCGTTAATTTGGTCACGGCCACTCCATAATTGGCACGGAGCGTCTCATCTTTATCGCGAGATATGCGAATTCCCAAATATCTAAGATCATCACTACACCACTCCAGTGGGTAATCGAGAGGGAAGGCATGCACCGCATCCGTGAGGGGGAAAAACTGCGATTTTGCCCAATTGATGTGGACACCCGACACCCCTCCGAACAATATGAATTCTCGAAGCAGGGGATTGAGATGCGTCTCGGGATGTTTAACGTAGAGCGTGATATCATCAGCATAGAGGGATACATCTATTTGCCGCTGCAGGCAGTGCACTGCCCCCGCTCGGTGTAACTGCCGTATACGACAGGCGAGTGGTTCGACCGCGATGGCAAATAGCAGGGGAGAGAGCGGGCATCCCTGACGGGTGCCTCTAGTGAGTGCAATTGGTTGTGACAGGCGGCCATTGATTAGCACCCTCGCCGTCGGGTCCGTATACAAAAGTCGAACCCAAGAGAGAAATAATTTGGGGAAACCCATGCTGGCTAAAACCGAAAACAGGTATGGCCACTCGATCGAGTCGAATGCCTTAGTGGCATCTAGGAACACGGCCGCGATAGGGGTGTCGGGGTGGACCGTGCGAAGCAAGGTAAAAAGGGTGCGAAGATTATGGGACGTAGATCTTCCTGCCACGAAGCCAGACTGATCAGGCAGGACAATCCGGGTCATGAGCAGCGACAGCCGGGTAGCTAAGACTTTGGCCAGTATCTTAACATCGCAGTTTAGAAGGGACAGTGGACGGTACGAATCGCAAGTGGCAGGGTTTTTATCCGGTTTCAGAAGGGAGGTGATCGCCACTTCACGCATAGAGCAGGGAAGTATCCCATCGGCCAGTGATTCCGTGAAGACCTCACTGAGCACCGGTGCCATTATGTCAACATAGGTTTTATAAAATTCGGCCGGTAAGCCATCGAGCCCCGGCGCCTTGCCATTCTGAAGGGACATGATGGCCTCACGGATCTCATCCAGCTCGAAGGGAGCCGCAAGAAACTCCCTGTCCCCATCGCTGAGCCAGCACAGCGCCACATCGTTAAGGTAGGCAGCATATGAAGTGTGTACCTGTGCTGTAGAAGTATAAAGTGAAGAGTAGTGTGCTGTGAATGTGGATAGTATCTCTGCCGGGTCCCTGACAGCCGTGCCGGTGTCATCAATAAGCTCCAGTATAGTGTCGTGCACCCGTGGTGGTCGTGTGAGTGCAGCAAGCACTTTTCCGGGCCTATCCCCCTCACAATATCTCCGGGCCACCCAGTGTTTACCCCGGTATTTCACCTCCCTGGCCGCCTCTTCTTCAAATTTTGACAGTGTCTCCCTAAAGGAGGCATGTAAGTGTGGGTCAGAATCCGTGATCATGCGGTGTTCCAGAGTCCGCAGTTCGCGTTCCAGTGTAGAAATGGACTGCAGGATATCACGCAGCACCCCATGACTTTTAGAGATGCAGAAGCCCCTGATGGTGACCTTAAAAGCCTCCCAGATGTGCTCAACTGACTCTACCGAGCCCTTATTTCTAGGGAAGAAATCTGCTATCTCCTCCCCCAGTTCAGTGCAGAAGACATTGTCCAAGAGTATATCAGGACGCAGTCTCCACTGAGGTCGTGGATTGTCCCATCCGGGAATGCTGAATTGCATAGACACAGGACTGTGATCGGAAAAGGTTCTAGGAAGGTGCTCTACTCTTAACAACTCTGCAGCAGCTTCTCTGTTAACTAGGAAGTAGTCAAGTCGCGCCCATGTCCCAGTGTGAGAGGTAAAGTGTGTCCCTTCCCGCCCCTGGGAATGTAGATGTCTCCAGGCATCCAAGAGACCACCCTCCTCCATGATTCCCTCCAGCGTCTCCCTGGACCTGGGCTTGTAGGAGCTGACACCATCCGCCCTATCCATGGGGGGCACCAGTGCGAGGTTGAAATCACCACCCCATATAACATGTCTTGCTCCAACAGCTACAATCTTCCCCCACAATGTGGAAAAAAAGGCAGGAGTATCAACATTCGGTGCATACATAGATACAAATACATAGACATCGCGGCCAACCCTTCCCCACAGTAAAGCATACCGCCCCTCCCTGTCCATTGCCTCTCCGAGATGATGAAAAGGCACTCCGCGGGCAATAAGCACCGCAACCCCTCTGGCATAGGTCGAGTAAGAGGAAAAAACACGGGTGCTAGCCCATTTCGTCGCAAAAGCGGCAGCGCCCTGAGCAGGCAGATGCGTCTCCTGCAACATAACAACTTGTACATGATGTCTGTTTAGATAGGCAATGACATTTCTGCATTTCTTAGCATTGTTCAGCCCCCTGACATTCCACGATAAGCACGTCAATCTAGTACTCGCATTCGATACCGCCATGGGTGCAGAAAGTCTATATGTGAAAGTGACCTAGCAGGCCTAATGACAGTGCCCCGGCCGCCCCGCCCCCACCCAAAGAAACACCAGTTCAGCAGATAAAAATACAGTCTAAGCAACAGAAGCCTCGTAAAATCCAACCTCCCCCCACCCACCCCAGCATCCCAAACATGCCAGAAGCCATGGATCCCACCCTCGCAATCCCGCCCCCACCCCCCTTTCAACCGCAAAAGCAACTCCAAAAAACACAACCAAGTAATGGGGAACACCCAGTAGGGGTAGAGCATAGAGTGCGCACTGCCACTACCTGGTCCTTAGCTCCAGTACTGTACCACCCTCGGTGGAGACTAAGGCCAAGGGAGTGGTCCTTGGCATACATTACCACTGGGGTGCAGTGTCCATGCAGGTCCATCGTTCTCACAGCCCTCCAGTCACAAAAGTTCTACACGCTGATGGAGGGCCATCCGTTGTGGCCGGCACTGTGCATTTACCATGCAAATATAGTTAATTATCTTGTTGTCCAGGGGGTAAATCAGCATTCTCCAGGTCCTCTGCAGGCACATTTCCGCCTCTGCGCGTTGTTCGGACCGATTTTAAAAAGTCCTCGGCCTTCTGCGGGTTGGTAAAGAAACGCTGTTTACCCTGATGGGTAATTCGTAGTTTCGCCGGATAGAGGAGGGCGTAGTCAATTTGGGCTTCCCGCAACTTTTTCTTTACGGGCAGAAACTTGCGCCGTTCGTCCTGGACCATCGGCGTGAAATCAGGATAGATTGAGAACGTAATCCCATTATACTGCAGTGATTTCTGAGTCCGGGCTGCCCTGAGGGCCGTGTCGCGATCACGATAGTTCAAAAGCCGCGCTATTATAGGCCTAGGAGGTAAGCCAGGCTGGGGCACTGGTGCCAGTGATCGGTGGGCCCTCTCCACTATAAACTGAGGAGAAAAAGCGTCCTCTCCTATGGACCCTTTAAGCAACTGTTCCACGTAGAGCTCCATTCTGCCCGTGGCCGTGGATTCCGGCACGTTCGTGATGCGCACGTTGTTGCGGCGGCTTCGTGCCTCCAAATCTTCGTTCTTTGCCGCTATGACACGTAGCAGGTTGTCCATCCTGGCCAATTGTGACGCATGGGTCGCGGTGGTGTCTGTATTGTCGGAGATCCGTTGCTCCGCAGCCGTAATGCGTTCCTCATGGCGGTCAACCTTGTGCACAAGGGCATCCAATCGGGCCGTGACCCCATCCACCTTCTCCACGACAGTGGCGAAACCCTGCCGCATCTCTTGGATCAGGCTTGTAAGATCCGCCGCCGGGGCCGGGGGCGGGGGGTTGGATTGTGGAGAAGATGTGCTCGGCCCTGGGTTCATCTGCGTCGATTTAGCGCCCTTGCGCGCGTTATCAAAGCTCAGTTTAGGCTGGCGATTCTCAGGTCGCCCCATGGCAACTCCCAGCGACGGACCACAAATCCGGACGGGCAGTAGCAGGGCAGTCCGATAGGAGTACAGGCCTCGTAAGGAGTGGGCGGTCGGGGGTGGGCAGGTGGATCCAAACGCAGCACGATCTGATAGAGCAGAGCAGGAGAAACGTCGCTGAGCCCCTCCGGTGTGCACCCCCCCAGGCCCTAGTGAAGCGCCCGTGAGCGTCCGAGCAGAGATATGCAAGCCTCGTTGAGGTCACTAGCTGTGTTGGGCCAATGGAGAACAAGTCCCAGGCATTAGGGTCTACAGCAGCCCTAGGTCAACAGGATCCAGGTCAGCAGGATGGGCAGCGTCGGTCAGTAGCGAGATAGCGTGTCTCACGGGAAGCGCCTCACAGGGGGGTAACACAGGGCCTCCACGCAGGGCAGAGATACAGCAAATCTTCAGCCAGACAGGGCCATCTGGCGTGGAGACGGCGCAGGGGTCCGCAGGCAAGGAGCACGCTCCAGCGGTAAGTGCCAGCGCGGCGGGGCAGTCCCCAATCCCTGCAGGTCCGCCAAGCCGCGCCGCGCAAGCCGGCACCGTCAGTGAAGCGGGGAGCAGTCCGGGCAGGTCGGAGCTCCGTCCGGCATGTGAAGAGCAGCCCCCCTCCTAGCACCAGCATTGAGGGTCTAGCGGCGATCGGAGGAGGGGGGGGGGGGCGATCCAGCCCGAGGCAGGGCCCACAGTCGTCTCCTACCTGCGCAGCGACCGCCGCACTCCTTCTCAGTGGGTCCGCAGGCCGTGGCGACGAAGAGCGGCCTGCAGCCTCGTGGCGATCCCCAGGGTCGCGTGAATATGGCAGCCGGACCGGCGCTTGCCTCAGTTCCAGTGGCAGAGTCGGCGACGCTGCAGCTGCCCGTATCTTCGGCTCTGGTGCACGCAGAGCCTCCAAATTTAGACCGGGTGTGGAGAACGATGCTAGGACACAGGATAAGAACTTTTGGGGTGAATCAGCACCCCGTGGCGCAGGATCAGTGGAGGATCTTGTACCAAGGGACGGGAGCTGCGCGTCTAGGCAGCCATTCCGTAAGCGCGCCCTCTAGCGCCCCCTTCTGTGTGACAAGACTTGACAGACCGGTAGGCAGGGTAGGCGGCTTAGCCATTATCTATAAAGCCTCATATTCCGTTACTACAGAACCTATCCAGCACGCTGGCTGCGAGGCTCTGGCCTATTCTATATCACTCAACCATAATCAAGCCTTTAAAGGCATTTTGCTATATCGCCGCCCGGTCCTCGCACACACTTTCTTGCGTCTCTAGACCATTTTACAGAGCTATCTCTAGAACCCAGTGACTTTACCATTCTTGATGATTTTAACTTTCATTTAGAAGCCACAGGGGATAAAGACACTACCCACTTAATTGCCGATCTCCAGTTAGTGGGACTCCGACAATTAGTCAGTTGCCCCACCCACCAAGCAGGACACATTCTTGATGGAGAATTCACTAACAACCAGGATATCTCCTTGCTCACGGTTCTTCCGCTAGTGTGGTCAGACCACTTTGCAGTGGTCTTTACCTTACCAGTTCATAATCCTAACCCGCCTCAGCTTAAAACACACGTCCCCAAAATTACCAGAGTTTGGAAAAACTTGACATTCCACTTTTTCTGCCACCCTTAATAATGCCCCATACAAGGCCTCTCCCGACCCATGCTTAGGGTCCACAAGGTATCAAGAATGGATCCTGGAGGCGGCCAATCAGTTAGTCCCGACCAAACGTGTTTCCCCCAATCGCGCAGTGCCTTCTGCAGCATGGTTCACGGAGGACCTCAGACTTCATAGACAGTACTGTAGGAACCTCGAGAGACACTGGCGAAAACACTATTGCCCCATAGCGAAGCTCACCTACAAAAACGCTTTTGCAATATATAAAAGATATATTGCCTCACACGAGCGCCTACTTTTCATCGCAAATTGAGTCTGCTCAGAACTCAGCCAGGAAGCTGTTCCAAGTTGTTAATTCCCTTTCTAATCCCCCCACAGGCCCCTCCACTGAGGCCACACAAGATCTTTGTAATTCTGTAGCCACCTTCTTTGCATCCAAGGTTACAAATATATACTCTACCTTCTCCCCCCCTAAATGTCCTGAAATCTCCATTGCCCATCCCTTGCTTCCTACCTCAAAACCAACCTTCTCCGTCTTTCAAGCAGTTTCGGCTCAAGAAATTAGCAAACTTACCACCGTCATTAGGTCAGGCTCCCCCCTTGGACCCTTGCCCACCTTCAATATCCAACTCTATATCAGAGGTTATCACGCCTCCTCTGACGGATATATGCAAGTCCATTTTCCAGACCGGGATTTAATCAGATACATGGAAAAGAGCAGTCATAAGACCACTGTTAAAAAAAACCTCTCTTGACCCGGGAGAATCAGCCAACTATAGACCTATTGCCTGTCTCCCCTTTCCTGCCAAAATCTTTGAATCTTTGATGAATCAGCAGCTCTCAGAGTTCATCGATAGACATCAACTCCTGGATGACACGCAATTTGGTTTCAGGAAGGGCCACGGCACTGAAACCGCCCTGATAAAGGCCTCTGATGAAATTAGGGCCATTTTAGACCAAGGCGGGGCGGCAGTCCTTATACTTTTAGATCTGTCTGCCGCCTTCGACACGGTCGATCATTCTATACTGATCGACTGTGTCGCATCTTTGGGGGTTAACCATCTGGCCAAAAACCTTATCACATCTTACCTGGCCAACCGCACGCAGGCGGTCAGATTGGGGGAGTTCTACTCGCCCTTCTTCACCTTACCCTGCGGTGTGCCCCAAGGCTCCTCGCTAAGCCCTACATTATTCAATATATATATGTAGCGGATTTGGCGAGGGTCATAAAGGCACACGGGTTGTCTCTAACCACCTATGCAGACGACACGCAGTTGGTGCTGGCTGTACATAAGAATGGCCCAGCAGTTGCCTCGAGATTCCAGGAGGGGATGCTTGCCATCTGCTCCTGAATGTCGGGGAACTGCTTGAAACTTAATTCGGATAAGACCGAGGTGATGACTTTTGGCAACCTTTCTCCGGACTGGTCTCCCATTTGGTGGCCTAAGCAAATGAGTCCTCCTCCAGTCCCGGTTGCCAAGGTCAGAAACCTGGGCGTTATTTTTGATAAGAAGTTATCTTTTAAACATCATGTTAACTCGGTGGTCTCAGCCGCTTTTTTCATGCTGAGGAAAATTAAAAAACTACTCCCATACCTCCCGGCCTCAGCAGGGAAAACATTGGTTACCACCTTGGTCTTCTCCAAAGTGGATTACAGCAATGCCCTCTTTCTTAACTCACAAGAACAAACCCTAAATAAACTGCAGTCGGTTCAAAATGCGGCAGCAAGAGTCCTTCTTGCTATTCCTAAACATCATGCAACCTCCTTGGCCATACGACATCTGCACTGGCTACGAGTCAGGAGCAGAATTAAATTCAAGGCACTCTGTATCGCCTATAAGGCCATACATGAGAATGGGCCTCGCGTCCTCAGACACCTTTAGGATCTATGCCCCCAAAAGATCGCTGCGATCAGCCTCCACCTTCGCATTACCTGTCCCCCGTACTAGAACTTCTACCTGGGGAGACAGACGCTTCCTGGTGGCAACCCCTAGACTCTGGAATTCTCTTCCTATAGCTATTAAAACTTGTCCCACGCTCATGGCTTTTCGCAGAGCCTTGAAAACCTGGTTATTTGATCAATGACTCCACCAGCTGGCCTTTGCCCCATAAAGTATTATATGCGCCGAGACACCTGCGGGTATTTGTCGCGCAATACAAATCTCGAAATAAATAAATAAATAAAATAAATTAATAGATTTAAAGCACACTACGAATCTCAAAGCAAGAACAGGGGCTCTGCTGGGAACATAATTTCAGAGATTTGTCAAGTTATTGGTCAGAAATTCGCTCTGTTTTCTGCATGCTGCTCCCTAGACTTCAATTCTAGAGCTGACCCTAGAATCTATTTAGGTAAGAAGTATATTGCCTTCAAAACACTTTTTTTTAACTTGGAGAACGACAAAGCATCATGCAGTTTTAACAAAAATAAGTAAAATCCCCTTGTAGATGCAAGCCAGGTATAAACAATGAAGGTATCTGAAATTACTTTTGGACTCGCACTCATTAGATTAACTATTGACCCTAAAATGGAAGACTGGTAAGGAGCTCCTGTCTGGGAGCTCCCTCGACTAGGGGTCGCCGTTCGGCGTAAATCCCTGGAAAAGCCCTCTCTACCCAGCCCCCCCCCTCCCTTTGAACTGCCGCCCATCTGGAGCCGTTGGAGACAACCTTGCACAACGGTCAACAGCTGACAACAGGATCCAGAACAGCATCTGAGGCGACACTGCGAGGATCAATGGGAGAACAGTGTAGCAGAGGGTAAAGCCCGGGAGATTTGACCTGTTAGCAGAGAAGGCGTGGCCTCATGAAGAGACCCTAACCCCGCTCCCAGTGGTACAGCAGGCGAGCTCACTGCCCCCATCCCTGTGATCACGCCAGGCACCAAAGGCACTCTCAGACGAGCCTTTGGAGGCGAAGCCTCATCTGAGATTGCACCACCGGCCAGGGTAGACCCAGGGGGTCGGGTGCCGGCCGCCCTGCTTCCAACGACCGCCAGACCTGATCCACCCATGCAGCCTGATCCCTGGCTACAGGTCGGCAATCGATCCTTCACAAACGCCTGACTTACTGCACCTGGAGACTGGGAGATTGTGCATCCAGGTTTTGTGGCTTGGAAAAGGGAAAAAGCAAGACCCTGGGCAGAAAGTGGCTCTCTTTCATACAGGAGGAGGAAGCTTTGGTTCTGGATCCTGATGAATTAACCCTGCCCATGCATCTATTTTAGCTCAGGGTACACTGAACTTCACACAGATTATGCCTCGGGTAACAGCAACCACACTATGCAGCACATTACTCTGGGAAATGAAGCCCTCTGATGTTTTGCGCTCACTCCAGTCAAGTTTTCTTTGTGTGTTTAGACCAATGTATCTCTTTCGTATCTTTTAATGCAATTCATGTATTCTGAAGTCCTTATGTAATGTAACTGGTTCTTATGTAAAGCACTCTGACACCTTCAGGTAAAGTACGCTCTATATAAAAACACATAAAATAAATTATTCTAAAGTTTATATATATATTGGTGATTCACTGATTGTGGAGAAATAAAGTTGGTGTTCTGGGATAAGTCCCAAAGAGAACCAAGGTACCCGTCATTTAGACAAGGTATTTTTGAAATGTCCAGCTGAGACCCCTAGAGCCCATTTTTTTCCCTCCCCCTTGCTCATTGGTTTAAAAAAGGCAACAAGCATGTTTGGATCTTTAAAAATAAAAAATGATTTCAGCATTTGTAGCATGCTGATCGAATCGTAGCTAGCAAATTAAAGCAAGGTTCTTTTTTTGAACATCAAGTGTTCTCAATCTGAGTCATCCCGACCTCCTTCAGTTTTTGTAAACTTTAAGAAGATGATGGATACCTATAATAGACAATTGTGATTAAAAAGAAAAAACTTTGTTCTTCACCCTCGACTCTGTGTGTAAGATGTATCACTTAGGATAGCAAAAAGGCCACTAAAATATTTTTACGACAAAGGATTTAAAATCCAAGTGTTTCCTTCAGAGAAACTAATTCAAACCATTAACCAGGTACTTCGTGGTGAAGTTGTATAGCTTCTTTGGAGGAGAAATTCACCTTTGGAAAAACTAATTTCTGCAATAGCCAGCTCTAGATTTGAAATAACAGTCCCATGAAAAATGTACTTGTTAGTGCTTCCAGGTGATGGCCATGAAAATATGATGTTTTAAGGAGAAAATAAACTAAGGAAGGCACAGCAGTGGCCTGACTTTGAGTGGGCCAGAGTTTTCTGATCCCTGCACAGTTGGAATTCAACGCTGTGCCGAGTCCACCCCACCTGGTCTTTACTGGGTGCAATTAAGCCTACACCCCTCATTAAATTTTGACAGATCAGAGCTGCCAGGAAAGAGTATGGTATTTACTGTGCTATTGAATTATCTGTAAATAGGCAACTTTGTATTTAAGAACGTTTCTATTAAGTTTTTGAATGAGTACAATATTGCAAATGCAGCTTTTGTATAATGATCCAAGTAATCGATGTACAATGTCCCAATAGGTCAGTGCATGACCTACAGTAATGTAAACCTCTGCAGGAGACATTTGTTCTTTCTTTAATGTATCTGTAAAGGGGAAATGAAACCAGGTGTAGGGAGGATTAGGAGTGTTTCAATCATGGCCTCAGGAGTTGGAGGGGGCATAATCACATTTCGCTTCCAGACCCCCCCCACACCCCTCCTCCCTGGTCACCTCAGAGAGGGCCTGTATCCCTCACTCAAAGGCATCCCACTCCGATGTATTGGAAACTTTTACGTAGGCCCCTTGCCACCTTCCTGCGCAGCGCGGTGGACTCTACTCCATAATTGCCGCATACCAGTATGACATGACCGGGAGACAGGCTCTTCCATTTCGTGGCAGTTGCACGTTTATTTATCATTAGGGCTAAGTCTATGAAACGGGTTGGTGCGCCTCTCTGTTTCCTGCTTCAATATATCCCGCCCCGGTTACCCTGCCTCTATGGTGCGGAGAACAACTTTGCCTATGACTTCTGCCAATGCATTTAAGACAGCTCCCTCCCCCCCCCAAAAAAAAATCTGTGTCTCTAGACAATTCCAGAATATGTGTACCATATCTGCATTTCTGTATTCGCATCTGGGACACGCAAACTCACTCCAGTGCAGTCGCTTGGAGTAAGATAGTCTCTGTGTACGATGCTGTTTTGGATGGACTGGAAGTTCGCATTGCGGGATTGTTTACGGGAATAGAAAGGTGCCCTATCCCATTCTTTAGGAATAAGCTTGTGACCAATGTCCCGCTGCAGTTTCGTGGGCTGCATCAAGTCATGCAAGGTAGATGCCATTGCACGTGTGAAACACGAGATAAGGTGCCGGCCCGCACCCATCACATGTATTGCATGTAACAATGGATGTATCTCAGGTTCCCCATCCTTAATGTGCCAAAGCCACTGTAATTCAGCTAGCACTGTGCTGTGCGAGTCAAACGAAGACTTCTGGAATAGCTGGCATATCCTATGGTCAATAGTCAATTGGAGTCCTGGGGGAGTTTACCAGCCGGCAACAGCAGTTAATGTATCATTTGAGCCAATGTAATGGCCACTGCAACTGTGCCGCCAGGTTATAGTGCTCGAAGTGGGGGGAGGGGGCAGCCCTCCCAGGGCAACATGCAGTTGGAGCTTCCTCAGTGCAACTAGTCTTCGCGCATTGCTCCAAATAAAGGAGCCCAACATTCCGTGCAGTGTGCTGAATATGGTGTGTGGTACATTGACTGGCAGATTTTGGAAGTAGTATAGAGTCTGGGGGAGCATTACCATCTTAAAGAGGGACACTCTCCCCTGCACGGTGAGGGGAAGCGTGCTCCAAAAGAATATCTGTAGCCTCAGGGAAGTAATTGCCCTTTTGAGGTTACTGTCTATTAGGTGTTCTGGTACATGTGAACACCGAGGTAATGAAACCTGGACAGCTACCATCTCACCTGTTTGGGGTCCCACCATGAGGAGCTGTGGCAGGCAGGTCGGGCTTAAAGGGAAGAGGCAGATCTTGTCCAACTTTACTCCCAAACCTGAGGCATTTTTAAATTGCTCAAACACTAATTTGATGCTCCCAATCCCCTGCCTTATGTCTCGTATGAAAAGAAGGACGTTGTCCGCATTTAGAGAGATTGCATGAAATTCAGTCCCTGTGTAAATGCCCCACTCCTCCCCTGTGTCTCAGATGCTAGGCCAACCGTTCCACTGCCAATGCAAATAAGTGGGGATAGTGGTCAACCTTGACATGTTCCTCCACTGATCCCAAAGGGGGCTGAAATAAGTTGTCCCGTTTTAACCTTTGCGGTAGGGGCTGTGTATAAGAGGTGAATGAGGCTGAGTAGCCTCATCGGAAGTCCAAGTCGCGAGAATACCGCATACCTGAATTCTCAGTCTATTGTGTCGAATGCGCGTTCTAGTTCTATCACTAGACAGGCAGCAAAGGGCCAGCGGGGTGGAGCCTGTTCTAGTACTCTATTTACCCTGTGTATGTTTCAGAGTGGTTGAGTGACCTGGGATAAAACCATTCTGGCCCAGGTGCACCAGTGTTGACATATACTCCATTAGGCGGCCAGCGATTACTTTACTGAATACCTTCTGGTCTGTGACTAGCCTTGACAGAGGGTGATATGACTTTACCTCGAGCGGGTCCTTGTCAAGTTTTAGTAGTGATTTATTATAAGGGACTCTCGAAGTGTCTGCGGCAGCTGCCCCCCCGAAGGCCGCCTGATATATCTCCAACAATTTAGGGACTAGTATACTCTAGTAGACCTTGTGAAACTCGACCAGCCGACCATCCAAGCAAGGAGTTTTGCAGGTGGCTAACACCTGTATTGCCACCCACAGTTCTTGTTCTGTTATGGGCTGCTGCAACTCTTGTTGGGCTGCTTGGTCAACAGTAGGCAACTCCACGGCCTCAACATATGCGTGTATGTAGGCTTCATGGATGACAGGGTGTGTGTAAATAGGCGTCTTGATGCTGTGGAACAATCAAAACAATGAAGAGTGATACTAAAAAAGAGGCAGTTGGAAGAAGAACTTGGAGTGAGTGGCAGTAACCACCAACATTCACGTTCTTCCCTAAAAACGTTGACCAGTTTGTCAAACCTGATGAATTCCGAACTGCTGGGAGTCAGATTTTATTTGGTGAGCTAAATAATATAAATTCAGAAATGAGCACAGAAACTAAAATGCCAATCATGAGGCCTGACACTGCTTTGGGAGGCTGGGTTAACAAGAATACCTCCAGTTTCTTTGGCCATACCTAGCCGTATGTTAAAGTCATAGTTAAGCATGTGACATTATCTAAGCTTGGCCTTCAGACCAAGCACTGTGGAGTGAGCTTCACACTGCAGTATATTTGCGCTACCTTGCGCTTGCATTTAGCACTGTGTGTTTTAAAGATGATCTGTGCAGTAATAATGCTGTTGGCCTTGGGAGTTTCCGGATCAGTCCTGTCCTTATGCTGTACTGCATCGTTACTAGCTTTGCTACTCCACCTAGTAAATAAGCAACCCCCAGTGCAACAGCAGCTTGGACCAAGCCGATCGAGGTCTGTACCGACATTCGTACAAGGGAATAAAGGTTCAATGGGTATCACCCTGCCAGGACCAATCACATGTAACATACAGAAGGTGATCTCCTCGTGGTAGCCCTTGGTACACGTGTATGTTAAGTTTAATCATGGTAGCCTCCTTGTCTGGACCGGGTTTAGGCCCTCCAGTCCATAGCCTGAGGGCTCTGATGGTCGCACATTCCTCTAAAACCATCTGGTAAAATCGGTCATCCAGTCTAGCATCTGGGAAACAACAAGAAGCACTAACAAGAGG
Source organism: Lissotriton helveticus (assembly GCF_964261635.1). Classification (NCBI taxonomy): domain Eukaryota; kingdom Metazoa; phylum Chordata; class Amphibia; order Caudata; family Salamandridae; genus Lissotriton; species Lissotriton helveticus. The sequence goes on from NC_136058.1 coordinate 482,513, forward strand.
CCGACGTCAGTGGCTCTGCACTGCTGCCTCGCCTTTTTTGGGGCAATTGAGGGAGCCAAGCAAGCACCCTTGAGTACAGTAAGTTCTGCATAGGCAGAAACCGCACCCGCTACACTTGGCCAGAAAGGTTGTGTCTGAGGGTGCCCTCGTACCATATGGGGAAACCTATGTCTACAGAGCAGCATCCAGGGTAGCATCCTGAGTGGGGTGCCATGTATTCTACAGAGGTGTGGTGGGGTCAAATGTGTGTGATTCCGGTAATGAAATTGGATTAGCTTAAAGTATGGCAGTGTGGAATGTGGTTGCGACATGGTGTACTATGAGGTATAGTGTTCCCAGTAAAAGCTGCACCCAACTCCTCGTAATACCCATCCTGGATGCAATGCATTAGGATCCTATGCAACCCCATCCATCCTCACACAAGGTAGTGCAAAGGCCTTTCTGCCAGAGACCAAGCTTAACAGCCTTTGGTTCTCTAAGGTAGCACTACTACTAAGTTTATGCGGTCTACAAGTTTTAGAAGTGGCTGTGATACCCACAAGGGTGCACCTTTAAAAACTATAATTATGTGATTTATTGCATAGCTCAAGATACACCACCTGGGTGACATCTTGGCGCTAAATTTTAGATTAGTAGTATTAGATTATGAAGTCCGTCTTTCAAAAAAAAGGAAAGTTCTGATGAACATGTTATAAACATGTCGATGTTATGAACATGTCGTTATTATGAACATGTCATTATTAATGGATTAATACGTTATTGAACACAAAACAAAGGACTCTTTACCCAGGAAGATGAAAATATACAAAAAATACCAGTGCAAAAAAATCTTTCTAGTGGAACGGATTATTGAATCCACTAAACTTTTAGAAATAAAAGTCCTCCTTGTAAAACTAAATTAAAGCGTAATTACGAGGGTAGGCGTGCTCCAGAAGAAAGAACCTCTTTGAAACGAACTATGTATTTAACCTAGAACTAAAAGATAATATTAGGTAGTTAATTGTTTTTTTTTCCCCGTTTGGGCACGAAACAGAAGTAGTTTTTCCGACTTTCCAAAATATACATTCACTTCATCAGTCATCAAATCGAACCAAGAAATCCCCACATTAGTTTCCCTTCCAGCGGGAAGAATCCATCCGTGCAGCTCCGCGTGTGTAACTGCCGTTAATTACGAAACCGAGCGAGACCAATGTTTGTGGCTTTGGAACGTGGCGCGTGCAGGTTCAAACGGTCAGAAGGCGTTGCGGAAGTACAGCCTCGTTCCGGCTGCGGTGAACATCAGCTGCCTCTCGCGCACTGTAAGATTTCCAGATTGATAGCAGGGGTTTCGTTGCCGGTCCATCCTATACCCTTTCCCGTCCCAGTTGATGGTAAATCCTGGAAACCTTTTGTTTACAGGACTTTGTTTACATCGGAGACAGAGAAACCCCAATGACCTCTTAACGAAAGGTATGGAGGGCTGCTTGTAAGGCTACCAGTCCGCAAATAATACTTTAAGGGCCACTGAGACTTTTGTCAACCAATTTGCCATCAGCAAGGGCCGTAGCGTGGTCAGTAAGATTAGAAGGGGGGAGGAGGGCAGAGGGAAGGAGCGTTATCCTCCGCTTTTCCAACAATCAGGCTGGCATACAATATTAAAATACATTATACGACAGGGCGCATGAAAGGGGCTTTAAGCGCGGTTGAAAGGGAAAGGAGTGTGGATTGGTCGGGTTCTGTGGGAAAACACAATATTTTGTAAACTATTTAAGACTTCCAAAACGGAGAGAGGGAGAGTGCATTTGGTCAGTGTGCAAATTCCTGGTAAAAATCCGACAGACACCTCCCCATACCATAGCTGCCAAGGTTTTAGATTGCCAAGTGTGACATTTTCATAATTTCAGTGTAATTATGAGTGACATTTCACCGACTATGAGTGACACTTTATCGCAGACAAAATCAAGCAATGAAGGCAAGAGAAACGTATATATACATATATCAAAAATTACATCCACGCGCTCCTCTAAAAGTAAATTAAATGAGTGACACAACTTTTCAGAAAGACTAGCGACTGCTGAGTTTGGTGTGCTCTTGGTGTATGCCTGACTCTGAACACTGCAGGCATCGGGTCTCTGCCCTGTCTGCACAAATATTCAAACTGTTTAGCTGTTATTGTGCTGCGTATTAGCAGCAGGCATTACTGTCTGTGTATTATAGACTGCAGGTTCGTTCTGTGTGTGGCTGTGGGCACCACAGAGTATGCAGCTGTTTGATGCTGTTTGCGGGCAGGAGGCTTGCGTCTGTGTGCACAATGTAGCTGTGTACGGTGCTGTATGCATGCAGGAGGCTTGTGTTTGTGTGCATGGTGTAGCTTTGTGCAGCAGTAACAAATGACAAAGCTCCCTATGTGTTGAGAGTATGAAATCTCTGGTTGACAGTCACCAAACACCTAGCCACCTTACAGTAAAAAAAAAACACTATGAAGTTACATGCAGCAAAAGTCAAAACATTCATAAAAGGATGTATATTCAGTAAATATTTATTAGGTGCAACACATGTTAAAAAAGAAAAACATAATTGTTTAGGCAATAAAAAGACAGTTTTCTAGGCAAAGAGAAATTAAAAATAGGACATTGGCAATATCCCTACAGTTAAAACATGGCAAAATGTCAATTACAATAATCACAGATGATAGTTGATCACAGTACTTATCCAAACTAATTGGTAATACAAGTGCGATATTTGTGCAGAAAAACTTGTCGACGCAGCGTTTCGGTTTAGTTGCAATTTTTACACCTTCAGGACTGTTTCTAAACAATGAAGAACAGAAGAATTACACATATTTCCTAATGACATTGCCTATACATACTCCTTGATACTAAAAAACATAATCATTTTAATAAAACAGAATACAACAGTGGTTTTTGGTGGCTGGTTATCATTCATACCTGTGACTGATTTATCAACTATTGGCTAAGTTTACTGACTTTAATTAACATTTGATAAATACCTCTTATCGCTATATATGAGGTGCGACTTTATGTGCGTATCTGTCTTGGTGGACCTGGGTGGACTCACCCACAAAGTAAATTCTTCATAATTACAGAGTGTACTTGTCGAGATACTAATCATGTAGTCTAACTCTATTTGTTATTCTATACAAGACTATCATATGTGAATGCAGTCGGAACAGCCTCACTATGTGGTTCTGTTACATACCTCAATGGGTAGTTTTATCAAAGAATCCCGTTATATTGGGTTTAGAAGGCAGGTTTTGATGGTGTGCACTTCTTGGGATGTGTACTGGAATCAGCTACAGCATCCGAGTGTGATCGACATACCGGAATTTGAAATACGGGTATTATTGATATTGCCCACTTATCGGTACATGTTTAACTGAAAGTTTTAGCAGTATATGCGAAAAATACCTTTAGTCGCGGTTATGCTATCAATATGGAGCCAGGGGAGCCACCGTTTCTAATTTTGGTAGTTGCAGAGTAAAATCTACACAAAGAAAAGAAAGAGGTCCAGCAGACCTTCTTAGATAGCATGCTTCAGTCCTCATCTCTCAGACTCAGCCTACGTGCAGCTCGATGTCTGTGTCTACCAATCTTCAAACTACATAAAATGCGCCCAGGCCTTAAATTCTGTGTGCAGCATGCCTCGGATTTGACATCATTCCCCATTGCTCAGACTCTGCATGCACAAGACCTCTGTCTGGCTGTTAGCACCAAGTTTAGGCTTTTAGTTCTCAGCAGCCAGGCCTCGGGCTAGCTAGTGCAGCAGGCCTCATGGTGTTTAAGTTTAGCATTAGGTTCTGACCAAGTTACTCGTTTATTGATCTTGCTGCCTTCTATAGCACGCACTGCCACAAGACCCTATGAGAATCAGAGCGCCTTATATAGCCCTAGGTACACACTTACTTGAAATTAATATGCAGCTGCTGTATTTCTGTACATGTGATGCCGGCAGCCTCCGTACTTTTCAAAGTGTGAGAGAGCACCTCGCTGCCTATAAATACATTTGACACCCGTCCAGCTATTCAGTATTTCATGAATTAAAATGTCTTTAAAGCGGTGCTAGGTCCATGCTCCACAGCAGCAACAGAAGCCCTGGAAAGAATGCAGCAGGAGGAGTTGAGCAGCCAGCAGGAAGCAGGAGGGGTGACCAGTAAGAAGCTAGGAAACAAGAGTGACGAGGAAGGCAACCAGTGGTAACGAATGGACGGGTTCTAAGCTAGTTTTCAGGCTTTTTAGGTCTCGCTGGAGTAGCATCTGAAGGATGCGTCCAGCTAGAGACGTATAGCCGCCCGTCTCGGGGGAATTAGGGACAGGAGGGTGTCACGCGCTTCTGCTGCTGGATTTGCCTGCTTGAACGCGCACGTCGGCTCCGTCCACATTCTCAGCAACATGCGTGCGCATACACACACAGACACTCGCCCGCTCACACACACACACACCCTCCCCCCCTCACACACACCCCCTCCCCCCCACAGTCATCGGCCTCTTTTAAACACACACACACACACGCATACACACACGCATACACACAGACTCCAAGACACATACGCACGCTCACACACATACAGAGCCCCCCGCCGCCGCACGCGCCCCCGCCCTCGCAGCTCAGCAAAGGCCCCCACTCACCGGTACTCGTCTCCAGCTCTCCATGCGAGGGCTCGTTGCAGGCGGCGGCGGTCTCTTCCTTCGGTGCGGGGCTCTCTCACCTCACGGGAGCCCCGCTAACGCCAGCCGCCCTTCTCCTCCTGCCCACACGTACCAGTGCTGGGTAGGCTCCCGCCTGGGCTTCCGGTGTGTCTTGACGTCCCGCCCCCGGCCTGCCTGACTTCCGCCCGGGATTGTGCACGCCACGCATGAGTCCATGACTTCCTGCTGTCTCTTTGGTATTATCGAGGGAAAAGGTATTTTAATAATAAAACGTTACAAATGTTAAATTACTTGGTGCGGTATGAGGAGAGCTACACAATCCCTGTTCACGTTTTTCACTTCAAAGCACGCCCCATTGCACACCCAGCTGCGCCTCCGTCCCAACCCCCAATCAGTCTCCTCCATCCTAACCACGAACCTCCAGGGGCCAAAGCAGCAGAAATACAGAGCTCCCCCTAACTCAGCAATGAAAACTCCTCGCTGCCTCCTCCCCAGGCTGCCTAAGCACGGTGTCCCCCCCTTGCACCCTTCCACATGAGCCCCAGGACGATAAACCATGCCTAGACCCAAACCCAACGCCACCCCCTCCAAAGACGGCAGCTCCGAACCTAAGGCTCACATCCCCCCCCCAAACCCAACCATCCCCCCACTGTCCTGTTACGCCACACTCTATGCTCCCAAGCGCCATCTCAGCAGCTGCAACACCGTCCTCCTGTCCGTCTGTACTTTTTTCAAGCCCACAAAAAGATGTTAATATTCACTTCTGTTCTTGGATTTTCGTCTCAATAAAATACACTGAACATAATCTTCACAAAAGTTAATTACAAAAATGTACGCTAGTGCCATTATAAATTACAATAACTTTTTTCTAAGTTTTAATTATAAAAAAAATTAAAAGCCATTGTCATGTGTATTAACAATACATCTAAGTCATGTAAATACAACACATATTTCATTACAAATGCTATAGGTATAACATTTGCGAAAGTTATAACTATTGGCATTGTAAATGACTAAGCTATTAATTTCGCTATTTTCAAAACCAACACATAAATAAAAAATGTGTCATTTAAAATACCAATAGCTCAAACTTTCCTAATGCGAGACCTATTGCATTGCAAGTGCTTGTTTAAATTAAACAATAGTTTTCGCTGACAGCGCATGGGTGCTGTAGATGAAACCTAAAAAGCACCTCACATCAGGCTGCAGTTACCGAACGCAGTGTTACCTTGTGTATAGTTCCGTTTTGGGAAAATAGCAGCTGTCGCGTGATATCTCCAGTATTACACGTGGAAAGCTATGACAGGTCATCTTTCCAAACGTACACCATAAGTCACACATTTACCCTTGTTAATGGAAGTACGTCATGTGAGTGTTGGAACTATGTAAATGTGAGTCTTTTTGTTTTTTCGAAATGACTCACATGTTTTCCAGGTCGATGGAGGCAGCTATTAATCTGGTTCATATATGCGACAAATTCATAAATTCTCTAATAAGTAAAAATTATTAAGAGCTTCGGAAAATGAATTATTAATGTCCAGTATATGGGACAAAAGACACTGTTTCTGTTCTGTGACGTAAAGGGGACATAAAAGACCACAGTGAGCATGCACTCACATTTCTGCAAGTGTGAAATACTAAGAAGGCGAAATCTCTTAACCTCTTCAGTGCTAACAGCACAAAAGCACACTTGGCAAATGGACAGCGCAAACCCGCTGCCAGCGGCATATGGTTTCCTGCGAGGGACTTCGTGGCACAGTGTTTGCATACAGATCTCTACAATGCGCGCAGTTGCCTCACAGTTCTGCACACACTTACGGAAGCCGATCTGTACACATTTGTTTTGTGTGTATAAACGATAATATACACCATGGATATTTAACTCAAGCGTACAGCAACAGACAGAAGAACTGCAGCTATGAGAGACGTAAATTAAGTATCTGCTGTATGTTTGCACGCCAAGGGGCAAGATGGGCACTTGAGTAGTGAACCAATAAAAACCCAAGCTGTTTTAAAAGAAATGTCGTTTGTGTTGTAATTCTGAACTACAGGGCATTCAGGACAGTTTTCATTTCAACTATAGAATGTGAAATTGCATATACCTGTGAAAAAATGTCACAGTAGGGGTTAATCTGAAGCAAAAAACTGATCAGTGGTAAAGTTTGAAACTTCTCAAACATCTGTTTTCTAAATGTTGCTCTAAACTACCTAGAAGAGAGAAATGTCCATAATGCCCTTTTTCTACCCCTACATGTGATGCCGGCAGCCTTCGTGCTTTTCAAAGTGTGAGAGAGCAACTCGCTGCCGAAAAATACATTTAACACCCGTCCAGCTATTCTGAAATGTCTTTAAATATCCACGGAACACATTTTTTTCTATTTAATTCAGGAAAGTATGCCTCTTAAGATCATATATTCAGAATTGAGGGGAATAAACCGGAGACCTGCAGCGGACCACTGATAAATCTTTTCGTGTTTTTGTGCTTACTTTTATTATGGATGCAGCATAGTAAGGACATTACAGCTGTCTGTGTTTACGACGCGCACAGCCCATTTAGCACTTTTCGGGTGAGCGAAGCGTAAACAAACTCTTATGGTTTCATTCACATTGAAATCATTTGGCACACGACAATACCTCATTGCTGCGAAGACTAACAGGACACATTGTCGTTGGCAGTTTGGACAGATATGGCTTGAATCGCGTGCAATCAACTTCTGCAGGGGATTGAGTGAAGAACGATCACCGGCCTGGCTCCCCTCTCAGGGTCACGATACCTGATGCGCGGTCCCTCTGCTGAGACTGTAATGACAGTCAGTGAGTCACTGCAGGTGAGTCGATGGATGATGCTGCCGTTATGGTCTCGTCCCCACCAACCACGTCGGCGGTCGCGCTGTAATAATATTTAATTTTATGCGCAGGCTGAGGTAGCAGGCACTCTCTCGAGTCCCCGCCACTTCTAACTACCAGGGGCCTCACTTCCTGTGCAGGCAGCCGAATGAGGTCACATCCGATTAACCCCTCACGGCGCCACAGCAGCCAGTAGCAACCTCTGCTGAGCTGAGTGTGGGCAGGCCCCGCCCGGGTTGAGTCTTGACAGCGAGTGACTGATGTGTCTTCAGTGATTGACAGCCGCGCTGCGGTCGTGCGGCGCCAAGACTGGAAATTAAAGCCGAGGCAGTCGCAGATTCATGTAATATTGTAGCACCTCTTTAATAATACGAGCCAGCTCTGCTGGCAAGCGAGTCTGTGCAGTGCAGCGCCCGGGAAGCAGAGATTGCACAGAAGTCAGCACGAGTTTCTGAGTAGCATTACAAATGCGTGACATTGCATTTCAGTGCGGTGAAGCGGATCACCGCACTGAAATGCGTGAGTGTCACACTTGATGCGTGATACTTGACTGGACTGCCATACTCTACTGAAAGCACCTGCACCCAGATACCAGAAATACATCTATTTGTGGCTGGGTGGGTGGGGGGGTAACATCCCAAACACCCCCCTGAAGCTCCTCCCCTGCCATCAGCGGCCACCTCCACAACCCAGTACCAGGTTCAAGACCAAGGACGTTGATCGCAAGTGCTGTGTGTGCGCTTGCTCAGTGTTGTGTTAGGGGGAGCTTAGCAGGGTTTTAAGCCATGGGGGGGGGGGGGGGGGGGGGGATAGGTCTGAGTCCTGGCAATAATAAGAAACAAACATGGCTAAGATGTTCAAGACCAGAGTCCCCGCGTGCCTCAAGGTACATCTTCAGGCAGAGTGTCCTAAATTCCAACCTGCTGTGACTAGAAAGTTAACTCTGGCTCAATGGGTCCTATTGGCGGCATGAGTAACGTTTAGTGAAGGGGAAATGCTCACAGTGAGTAGCCAGAAATAATTTTGAGGCAAACTCCTTTTTTTGCAGGATAACACTATATTTTTATGTGTCCCACATGAAGTGTGATTATCTTAACCAAGTACTGTTAATTATCCTTGCATTCTGCTGCTTGAGTTATCCTGCATGTATCGTAGGATAAGCAGAACTATAAATTCCCAGTAGAGGGTGATCCACATCATCTGGGAAAATATGATTCTAGTTGGTAACAAGCCACCATGTAGGAGTATCTGTTCCGTGTAGCTTGTCGAGAATGTATATCTCAAGTCACTGGCTAAAACCATGAACAAGAGAGGTCACATCAGAACACAAACTCTTGCACTAGAACAATTTATAAATGCATAAGCCTGGGCTTCTAAACACACAAGACGGTTTCTTTCAGTGTGTTTTACAAGTCAAAGGTGTGAGCCTAAATAAGATACACAACATTACAGGAATTCATCGTCAGTCCGAAAAGATCACATTCCATTATTCAGTATGTATTCAGCCCTGCCAACTTTTCCAGGTCCATGTACCACTAGCTGTTTTAGTCCAAGTTTTTAGGTCTTGCCTAGGCAGCGCTTGCGCTGTCTCTTCGAGACCTGCTGTATTCAGGATATGGGTATTACGCTCCTCCCATTTACGTGGCTTTTTATTGGTTACTAGGCTTAGTAGTCCCTCCTTAGTACCGCCTTTTCTCTTGTTGTAACCTCCCATAAGAACTGCCCTTCTTACATGACTTGTTACTTGTTATGTTATTTATTAGTTTCAGCGCACTCTTTTCCCCTTTTTGCTTCTTTAAGCTTAGGAAATTCAAAAACCATGCGTGCTTCATCTCCCAGGCTGCAGCCGACACCTCCTCCTCCCTCTTCGCTCCCTCTCTTCGGCTGTAGCTGCCTCCTCCCTCCTGCTTTTTCAAACGCAGGGCCAACAATTCGCTGTTAAGGATTAACACTTTTTAGCAGTTGTGGCTTGCACGCTCGTAATGGCAGCTTTGGGTGCCTCGCATTGCTTCGACCACCTCCCACTGTGCCGCAGCAGAGCGTTCGTGTACGTCTGGCAGGACTGCCGCAAAAACATCATTTGACCTATGGCCTCCCAGCTCCATGCTTCGCTTTAACTTTTACTATGGCGGCCACACGATTTGGGGCCTTACTACAGTTTGCTAGAGAGACCTCTGATGTCTGGTAGTTTCTCAAACGCTTATCAGGTCTGTTGGGTGCCGCCAAATTCACCCGTCCTTATCTTGCCGACTCTGTAGGTTACCTTTCAGCATCACGTGATTCTACTATCCCGGTGGGATTGTCGCACCTTCCTATCGGCCATGGCATGCCTACTGCTCTCACCCTGATCTGCTGTCCCACACCAGGCAGATCGGTGCTCCCGCTTCTTGCAGTGAGGCTCCACCGAATGTGCTTTTTCATGTTTCTTTTTAAATTGTGTGCAAAATCAATGCCAGTTATGTAAGTTTGTAGATCTGCTCAAGAGGAGTGGCGCTCAGCCTAACCTTATTCTCGACACCTTGGTGCACTTTAACTTTTATTATGGTAGCCGCGTGCCTCACATCTGCAAACTGCTTTCACATGTGATCTTCTATCCCGGTGTGCCACTCATTAGGCTGATTTTCACTATAAAATTTGTATTATCACCCGTCTCTAAGGATAATTAGGAATGGGTGGCTCTATGCACCAGACACATGTTTTTTTTAAAGCAGCGCAACGCGCTTCGTGTTTAACAATGACGGCAGCGTTGTCTCTTCCATGTGTGAGGAGGTGAGCATGGCTCCCTCCCTACTTCTGGCATGTACATGGCATCTGTATATGTTTTCTCTTCTAAAGACATCCCCTCCCCGCTTTATTGCCACGCAGCATACATCGCTTGCTGGGACCCGATCCAAAGGTTTGATTTTTGTTTCCGTCTTGCAGTCTGCACTTGGCAGCAAATGTAAGGTCTTCCTCGTGTTTTGTGCCTTGTCTTATTTGTTGCAATTGTCTTTAATTTGCAGTTTTTTTAAAGCTTTAAACTGATAAGCCTCAAAGTTTGTTCCATTCAGGGGAGAGGGTGCATAATTTCATGGGTGGCTTTACCATTTCATGAAGGGACCTTCTTTTTAGCACTTTTGACATCACAGGAGATAGGACGGCGATATAAAAATACCATTACTATACACTATCAGTAAGAGTGCCTCTTAGCCTCGGAGATGATATTTCCAGCTTCTGCCACTCGAGCATGGCCGAACATGTCCTGTTTACCTCGGGTTGGTTTCTGCGGGGGCCTTAATCACAGGGGAGGGCTTTTGCCATTTACAGGCTCGTACTGCACTGTGCTGAGGTGGTGATGTTTATCTTGGGTAATAAAACTCATTGTACAAGGTTGTTTAAGGGGTGGACAGCTCACTTGCCGTTCTGAATGAAGTGGTTTCTATGATGATAATGTTCTACTGGCGATGCTCCGTACCTAAGTGCTTCAGTGAGCCCCACCTTGCAGCCAGTGCAATCCTTCAAAATTCCAGTCCTTTATAGGAATGACAAAAACATGCATGCTCTGCTACATCTTGGTGTGACATGGTATTTCTTTCACATGTACAGCAGATTGAGGTCCCAATTTATATGTAGCCAAGACTAAAACATTTTTAATGCAATAGGTCTCGCATTACTAAAAGTTTAAGCTATTGGCGTTGCAAATAATAATGCAATGCCAATAGTTCAACTATCAGCAATGTGAGACCTATTGCATTGCAAATGCTTGTTTATTTCTGTTCTGAGATCTGTAGTCTTGTTTATCCCATTATAAACCAAAACTACCCGTTCCTGAATTGAAAGAAAAATCTGCACAGTAGGAACTTGTTGCACATGGACCTGGGAAACTTTGCAGCTACATAATGTGTATGCCGTATGTCTGGAAAGAACAAGTAGACACGGATTCATTCTTTGTTGATCACAAGTATACCCAGCGCCAAGAAATTGCAAATGATTGAACTGTGTAGCACGCATGCTGAAAAGCAAGAGAAAATGGTGGCAGGGGGGGTTTCTGGATGTATGAATTCAGCAAACTGTACAGAGGCTGGATCTGGCACTGTAACAGCATCGTCGAGGGCAGTATGAGCTATAATGCAATAAATATGCAATAAGCCACTAACTTGGGAGCAGCTAGTGCTAAGAGGTTGTGGCTCAGCTCTCAAGCTGTCCTAAGTCACACAGGAGTAGCTCATCCACTTAGGTTTATTCCTCCGGGTGATGGAGGTTGTAGTCCTGCAGTTGCATGGTTTGCACATTAGGAGGACGCTTTTCACCCGTCCTGTTTCTTAGCCAACAGCATGCTAGGAATTGCATTGTCCCTTTTCCGTCAAATTATTGGATGTGCATTTCTGCATGTTTAGTGGTGTCAAGAGAAAACAAGGACTGACCAAAAGTCTGCTTCAAGAGATGGGGCCAGTTTGCAGCTGTATATCCAAAATTGGCAAAAAAATGACTACAGAAACCAGCATTGAAAGAAAGGTGGAGTGGATGAACTAATCACTCCTCCGAGTCAATCTGAGATCTTTAGGGAGAGAGGGTTCTTTTGATGCAGTATCCTTGCTCCCCTCACCCTGTGCACACAATCTGTTCTGCTTCATTCCACACAGCATGGGGAGTCTCTGCCCCCACACTGGTCTGGAGCACTGTGGTAATCGGATGTTAGTGAATTTACAAACGAACACAGGACATTGCGTGAGACAACGGAACATCAGTTGAGTGAGTGTTGTGGACATGCAATTTTCAGCAACTAGCCTCTCTCCTTATCTTAATTGGGAAGTCGAATTCTAACAATTGCAACACAGTATACATTGTATAAATGGCGTAGCCTTGCCTTCATGCCAACATTGATGTTTTCCAGGCCAAGATTCTAGAGTTTGCTAACACAAATTACTCCGCTGGTTGCAATAAAATGGCAAATTTGCAAACAAAAACACATGTATGTGCCCAAAGCCATTATGTCGTCCAGAAACCTTGGGTACTTGTGAATTTAAAATAACTGTTTTGAAACTTTAGACCTGTTTAAACACAATTTGCATTTGTCTTCATTCACTCAATATTGCTAAACAAGACTAGCCCTCTTGTTAGTAAGAAACGTGACCTGCAATTACATTATAATTCCTTTGGTGTTCTTAGCTGCTCCTTCCTTTTCATGTCTATGAAATGAAATGAAATGAAAATAACTTTTGTAAAGCGCACATAGTTGCCCTGAGGCGTCCAAGCGCTAGGATTGAGAGCAGGGGTACAGATGCCAAGAATGAAGTGACCAGAGAGAATTCTATTTATTAAACAAAAACACTTTTAATTGCTTTCGAAAGGAAGTAAGTTCTGGGTTGGACCTTAGATATTGAGGGAGGGCATTCCACATCTTGGCCACATTAAAAGAGAAGGAGCGGCCTCCTGCTCTAGTTCTCTTTATTTTGGGTACAGTGGCCAGAGTGGCATGGGTTGAGCGCAGCTGTCTGGCCGGATGGTATGGGGTGATCAAGGAGAGGTTGATTGATGGACCCGTGGCCCAGAAGGCCTGGTGAACGATACATAGGGATTTGAAACTGATTCTCTCCCTGACGGGGAGCCAATGTAGACTTTTTAGCCCGGACTTGATAGACGACCTGCGAGGAATTTGCAGTAACGTCCGGGCAGCACAATTTTGTATTATTTGTAATTTGCGCAGGACAAAGTCAGGTGCTCCCAGATACAGGGCATTCCCGAAGTCCAGACGTGATTGAATCAGGCCCTGTATCACAGTCTGTTTTGCTTTAAACGGTAGCAGGGGGAGAATCTTCCTGATAACTCTAAGGATACCGAAGGAAATGGCAGATAGTCTGGTTGCCTGATGGTCAAATGACAAAGACTTTTCTAACCAGATGCCAAGGCTCTTGATGGTATCCTTGGGTACCGGTGGGGGCCCAGACAAGATGGCCAGACCGCATCGATGGAAACTGGTGCGAGCCGACCCAATAACATGAGCTCAGTCTTGTCCCCATTGAGTTTGAGACAAGACTTGGTCATCCAGTTTTTGACCATCTCCAGACATCCCGCTAGATCCACCCTATCTGAGAGGGCACCCTCCTGAGCCAGAGAGACCACCAGCTGAGTATCGTCCGCATAGGTAATGATCTTAATCCCATATGGACGGACGATCTCAGCCAGTGGTCTCATGTAGACGTTAAATGTCGGGCTCAGCGATGAACCCTGCGGGACTCCACAGCCCAGAGATTTACTGGAGGAAGTGGTATTACCTTCGTAAATCTGGAAGGCTCTGTTGCTCAGATAAGATTTAAGCCAATCCAGAGCTCCGCCAGAAAATCCAGTATCCAGGAAACGTTGCAGTTGAATACCGTGGTTAACGGTATCAAATGCAGCGCTCAGATCGAGGAGGATGACTGCCACCGATCCTCCTCGATCTAAGAGTTTCCTGGATTCCTCCGTGACCGCCAGCAGAGTGGTCTCTGTGCTGTGTCTGGGTCGGAAACCCGTTTGTGAAGGGTCAAGCAGCTGATTATTTTCCAGGAAAGCTGTTAATTGGCCATTTATATACTTCTCTAGGATTTTTACAGCCCAGGGAAGCAGGGAGATCGGGCGAAAATTATTGAAGTTTTTTGTATCCAAGTTAGGTTTTTTAACAAGGGCCCGCACCATGGCCTGTTTCCAAGCCACTGGGACAGTGCTTGTAGAAATAGAGGTGTTGAGAACTTTTAGTAAAATAGGGAGAATGGTGTGTATGGCGGAGACCAAGATACGGGGAGGAGCAGGGTCACTGGGTGAACCCGATTTCACCTGCAGCATTAGGGAGGTAAGTAGGTCCGCACTCAACAGTGGGAATTCAACCAGTGAGGGTGAGCAATTGCATTTAACTTCCTGAAAAAGGGGAAGAGATGTCTCCTCCAAAGTGATCGGGTCTGTGGGCGGAAAAGAGGAATATATAAGGTAAATTTTACAATAGAAAAAATCCGCCAGGCCCTCACAGCGGAGCTGAGGATTAGGATCAATAAGTGGCGGCGATGGAAGCTTAGTAAGGCTTTTTACAATCTGATAGATCTCATTGGAGCTAGAGCCGGCCTCAGCGATTTTATGGGAGTAATATATCGATTGAGCAGTCTTTATATCATTTTTATAGGCTCTAATAGCCTCTCTGTAGATGGTTTTATCCAGCTCAGCATATCCCAAATGCCACTTCCGTTCCAGTCTTTTGCAGTAACACTTTTTCGCCCGGAGCTCAGCCGAGTACCAGGGAGCAGAGACCCTAGATCGTTTCAGGACCGTTTTCTTAACAGGAAGGATGGTATTAAGGGAATTTGTTATCCATTTATTGAATGTATCATTGGCTAATGATGGATCCTGATCAATCGATGGTATTGAGCTTTCCCGATACCCGAGACAGGGCTTGCCTATCAACTGCTCACAAACCCCACCAGGATTGTTCCTAATCCTTCATCTCTGGCCTTCCAGGAGTATGGTCAAAGCATCTCTCCCCTTTACACACATTTACCAACAGAATGGGGCATAGCGGTGGTCCTCCTCCCTGGTCAGCCACCGCCACATACCAATAATGGATACCACACTCCGTTTGGAAGAGTAAAGGCCGAAGTTTATTGGTTGCTTTCTTACAAGCAACCCATCATATTTTGCTTTGCGCTCTAGATAACCATTACAGTATTGTTTCTCCGCCCAATGATTGTTCACCCGTAACACCTTTTTTTTTTTTTTCTTCAGTTTTATATAGCGCAAACTTGACCCGAATCAGGTATCCGAGCGCTTTACATTGCACCAGTTGCATTACGTTAGGACGCATGCAATTTTTGTTAGGCACAGGGAGATTAATTGATTTGCCCAGAGGATGTTCAGCGTCATTGCCAAGACCCGAACCCAGTTCCCCAGATTCGAGGTAGACTGCCTAGCTGTTAGGCCAACTCCTCTCACCTTTAGTTAATCAAGCATCACATGTGGCCGTCCATTTAAGGTAGCTTCAACTCAGTCAGGCACTTCGTTTGAGCTGTCATATCCGGTGGCCATGCTTCAATGGTTACAACCATGCATAAGTCATATTTCATTTCCTCCAGTCAATCAGGCATCCTGGGTGGACGTCCACTTCCATTAACTGTGCCACTCAGTCTTGCGCACAGGGTGATCCTTTCACTTCCTATGGCCACGCTTCTACAGTTGCCATTGTACAGAAACCATGCATCATTACCTTCAGCCAATCGGGCATTCCGCGTGGCCACCCGCTTCAAGTATCCGTGCCTCAGTTAGTCGGGCACACTGGGGTCCATGCACTTCGCAGTGCCATGCTTCAACAGTTACACTGTTACAGCAGGCATGTTTAATTCACCTTCAGTCAATCGGGCATGCTGGGTAGCTATCTACTCTACTTCCGGTAGGCATGCCTCAGTCAATCAGGCACATTGAGTGGACCTCCACTTCAGTGGCCGTGCTTCACTTCACTCATCTTCACTTCAACCAGGCCGAACATGTAGTTGATCCTTCCCTCCATCATTTCTAGGTTCTCCCTGTGGCTGTGTCGTCGAGACCTATTGCACAGCCATATTTCTTGGTTGCTTCCTCGCGCACCTTGGCTGGTGGCTGACCTTGCGTAGTGTATCGGCTTGTAAGTTGTGCTACTTCTTTGCGCATAGCTGCTGCTGGGTCAAAGGCAGAAAAGTTAGTTTATCGTGTATGTTCCTTATATACACTGCTCAATGGACCATTTCCGCCACTGTAGTTGGGGTGGTAGGATTGCGTTCTCACTGCATTCCAGAACCGAGACAGGGTTTCGGAGGCAAGCAGGAGTATAAATACCTTGATGCTAGGGCAAGTGAGTGGAGTCCCTGTAGCAGCTCGAAATTGATGAATGGGAGACTGGGGTAGCATCTTTGTATCCTACTGGTGCTTCCATTGCGGCTTGTTTCTCTACAAGGACACATCGCTAGAGCCCTTCAACAATGTGCCTGAATAAATGTTCTCGTTGGAGTTAACTAAACCCTATTGAGCTTACCTCATAAAAAGCAGACATGGCACCCTGGCCTGCCTGGTGTTGCTTGCTGTCATGTGCAACATACCCGAGCTGGCAGCCAAGCCAAAGGCTGACCACAACAACTACACTATGCCTACAGACAGCCTCGCTCCATGCGACTAAGCACCAGTAAGTGGTATGAGAGGGGAACTCCATATTTTGATTTGGGCAGGGTCTTGACTTTGTCTTAAACAACCTGGGACCTGTTCATACGGTGCATAAATTCCTCAAAATCCTACCAACACTAACTCATTGTTGGAGCAGCGGCTATTCGTATGCCGTCCGCATTTAATGGATCTGGGCCACCACTTTCACAGTATATACACTGGTTTATAAAAGTTGCGCTGTATTTCCCACTATTATCCTTCCTCCTCTCAACCTTCCCCCCCTTACGAAGAGCTACTTTGAATAGGTGAAAAGAAAGGGAGAAATGAAAAGTGTGTGAAGAGGGTGGTGGAGCCTCACGGGAGTAACACCATGGAGGCCAGCAGGAAGGTACTCGCCTGCTACCTATGTTCTCATCATCCGCATCCACCACTCCAAACAGAAATTGTGATAGTGCACAAAAGAAAAGAAAAGGAACTGTACAAAGAAGGTGCGGGGGTGTTGAAGCCTGCCTGTACACCCGAACAAGTATGGTGTACCGCAGGATTGGACCCAAGGAAAGCTCTCAATACACCAAATCTGTTTAATGCATCTAACCTGCTTAAAACCGAGCTAGGGGAGGAGGAGCTACGTAAGCATCCAAGATGGCCGCATAAGCTCCCGGCTCCGTCGACCTCCCTCGCTGGCGGACTTATCCTGAACTTCATCCTGACCTCCCGCCAGACTCCCGTGTGTCTGAATGGTTGCTGAGCCCAGAGGGGCAATCCCGGAGTTTTTATCGCCTTTATTGACGAAGTTACACCGTCTTTCATTTTTGGGCCTCCTCCAGTGTGTAAGCCGGGACCTCGAGTACTGACCCAGCCGGGTTTCAGTTGAACAACATCAGCCGCGTGTGCCTGGCAGAGTCCGGTCTCATTGGAGTGGAACATATTCTCTATCCCGGTGGTGGTTTTCGGTCCCTGTGAATACTGGACGAACAGCGACGAGACGTGGTTGACGCGGTGGGTGGGGGCCAGGTCCCGGGACCCTGTTGCAGCCCTCGGGGTCCGGGGGTGGGCCCCCGCTCTCGGCAGTGGTGTGAGGGTCGCCAAGCCTGTGAGTCGCCAGTCGCTTCCGTCCACTCCGCGCCTGTTGGTTTTCCCGGAGTAGCCGGCCTCCAGGACTGAAGATCTGCTTTTCTATCGCCCGCGCGGAGATGGATCGGACGATGTGTGGACCGACCCTGGGGACCATAATGGCCGCCATCGGGGCTCTTCGCCTGCAAATGGAGGCTGCTCTCCACAATTTGACTGCACGCCTCGAGACTGTTTGTTTGAGACCGGACTCCAGCCTTGTGTTAGACCTGACACATACGCTTACCTCCGCGACGCTTGATCTACCTCGAGAGGAGAACCCCGACTATGATCTGAACCTGGTGCCGATTGTGCCCGCACGATTACAGGTCTACGTTACTGGAGCCCCTGAACACCTAGCAAGATCGGCAAAGTCGTCGCCCGCACAGGACTCACTTCTTCCTTCTCTTCTGCAGACCACCACTACTATTTTTTGGATTGACTTTCGTGTATCTGATGGACTTCGAGACTTAACCTTTTTGACTCTTTTTGGCTATATTGATCTCCTTTTTCGACAACACTTTGACTCTTTTGCTACTATATTGGTTCTACTGGATGGGGTTTGTGCAATGGATCGTAAGGGCCAGGGCTGAATTTGACTTAAATTCGGTACGATGACTTTCTTTTGGCTCAGCTGGGTTGTTTCTGTGGGACTGAGGGCCAGATGGATTTCTTATTGTCTGGGTTTGGTGTGACTGCTATGATCAAAAAGGGATTTGTTGTCTCTGTGGTGCCGGGGGCTGGGCGGGACGGTCTTTTCTCTGTCGGTGGCTCCCCTATTGGTTTGCGTATTAGTCTGTTATAACTTGCTTAGTACCGTGGTAGGGGATGTCTGCTTTTGGCGGGGGGGAGGGGAGTCCGGGAGCCCGTATCGTTTTGTAATACATCTCCTCCTCCATCTTTTCCCTTCCCTGGGGTGTAGTTTAGGGGGCGACAGGCACGCTGCTAGTGGGGTTAGGTCGTAGCCATCCGCAGGGGTGCAGGGTGGGGGGTTGAGGTTTTTTTTTATTTTCCCTTTATTGTGTTCTATGACCTTTCTATTTCCCTTTTCCCTTCTTCACAAGAGATGCGGCATCTTCTCCTGATCTTTTTGTCTCTCATATCCGGGTGTCGAATGTCCAATCTGCATATCCTGTATCCCTGGTGGGCGGGTTCTGATGAGGTTTGCTTATGGTTATCTGTATCGTATTGTTTTGCCTCAGCTCTAAGCTGGTATTGTTATTTTTCGGGTACCTATGATTGTACTGTATTTCATCAATTCATTCACCCGTTCACCGCTGTACTATGTACCACCAAATGACACCCGGTATGTACATTTTTACTCTTGTGTTATAATCAATAAAAATATATACAAAAAAAAAAAAAAACGAGCTAGATCCCACTAGCTAGTGGATCTTTATTCAGTGCTGTGTGCCTGCTCATATAAAAGCCAACATGTTTCATTGCCCACGGATGACTCGCGGCAATTTCTTCAGGGCGTGGGTCTGTCACTCCACCCTGCACCAATAGTTTTATTCTGTTAGTGTTCCGAGATCAGGCCCTTCGTAGGCATACCTGTACTCTCATGATTGTGTGAGTATGTGCTTGGTCACTGTCTCACTGTGTCACTGTAACTGCCGCCGTCAGTCGTGACCTGGCGTGGCGCGGGGCTTTGTCTCATCACCATCAATGCCTACGAAGGGCCTTCATGGGCAGCTGCTTAAAAGTCACCAGGAAAACCTGCATGTCTATTTGTGTTATCCTGCACATAGTGGGTGTTGCATAGTGCACAGGAGCATGCTGGTACATGTAGTACAACCTTGAGTGGGCTCCACGGACTTCACTGGCAGCAAATGTTTTGACCCTTTGTAGGGCTCAGGGCAGAGCGTTGATCCAATTATGCCCAGCAGCAGTGCTGTCTCAGTAGGAATCGTTCCTGCCGCAGCCATATATTCCGGAATGCAAACCATTCATCTGTATGTAAATAGTGGGTTAAAATCATTATTGTGGTCTGTGTCCTAGTTATCCTCAGCAGTTTTATTTAATTTGTCAATCACAATTGTAGATTGAAGTTTTTGAATTGGTATATTCACCATACAAATTTTACGCACAAGGGCGGGAAAAAAACCAACAATTTTAAGATTCAGACTTAAAATTGTAGAGAAGGTGCTTCTGGCTTAAGATTTTGCATGGATGTACAAAGTTTCTGAACGTTTTGATTGTATGCTCCTCTTTGTGGGTTGGGTTGAGCACATAGGCACTTTAGTTGTCTCTACCCCTGTGTGTCTGGGAGGGGATGTGTCCTCCCCTTTGACTCTTTTTTAATATGGCTCCGGGTGTGGAGAAAGCTAGACCTGCCCTGGATCCAATAAGGTACTAATGGTGATAATCTGAAGTGCATTCAATATTTTGGCAGAGACTAGTTTTTCCACTATTTCAAGGTTCACTGGGCTCAGGCAATATACCCCTTCTGTAACCTCTTTGTAGAAAGGTAGTCTCTTTCAACCCAAAGTTAATAAGAATTGGCTAATCCAACAGATCGGGACTTGGCAAGTGGGCACTCATTTTTAAATGTTATTTTTTTTGAAACCATATGTAATTTGAAAGAAAAAAATACCAAATATAAAAATAAAGCAGTGGGCCAGCAGCCTAGTTATACTAGCCCTGGGACTTAGGTGTGCTACTTTTGAGGCAGCTGTGCACTTGTGATGAGGAAAAATGCCATTACTCTCACAGAGCAAGAGAGCCAATGGAAGAAGTGATGAAGTGGGTGGACTTCACTGTCTGATGCCGTTTGCTGTGCTCGGGGGAAACAAAATGCAATGATGCCTGAATAGACCAGTTAATGTAGAGAAGGCAATGACCAAATGTCCCTATGTGTATGGGGCTAGTGAGGCCGTTTCTAAGCTAATTCAAACCTAAAAATGTACTTCCTCTGACCCCAAAAATAAGACTTATGGCATTGGTTTACACGGATAGTTCATTTTAAGCTCCAACCCAGCTAAATGGCAGGCAGAGGTGAATCTGACTTTACCATTGAATCAAATTGGATGCAAGTCATGTGGCTATGACTTAGCCAATATAATGGCAATGGCTACCTTGGCAGAACATGCATTGGCCCTTTCGTCAAAGCCTCATGTCCATTTTTGCAGAACTGTAGCACCGCCATTTAACTTGACGACGTGTGGGCATACACACAAGGGCATTATCGCTACATGAAGCTGAGGTTGATAAAGTAACTTGACATGGATGGGGGAGGGGCGGGGTGAATGGGGAAGGCTAATTTCTATCACTTTAAATTGAGTCACTGCCTTAAGCAGGGATATGGCTTGGCCCCTCTGCTTTTTGATTTACACATCTCATCTCTCCCGGCAGTTAGCTGCTGGTGACGTCTTGCCTCCACATTCGCATGATCGCCATGTTATGTTATTTGATATATGCAGGCAATGACCTGTTGGATTTGATTGTGCTCGTTTTGTATTTAATGGTGCAATTGTTCTTCTTTTGAGAGGATTTTGGACGCAATGAGCGCTGTTGTGGTGTTTAGCTTATTAAACGTAGCTTCTGAAGTCACACGATGAATATTGACCCACTCGGTAACTGATTGTTTAGAATTCTCCCCCAAAGATTTTCCGATTGAGGTGTTAAGCGCAAGTGCATCTTTCAAGACCGTTGATAGTGTCGTTGTTCATGAGAAAAGAATGCGTTACATTTTCTAAACGCATAAATGCCCACTCTTCTGATTCCGGTGGGAGAGTTATGATTCTAGGCAAGTCTCCACTTTCTCGATTCCTGAATGCAAAAGCCCAATTCGTCGGTGTGCTTCTGCGGACAGGGACTTGTCTGCCTCGGAGTATGCACTGCCGGTGCCGGTGCACAGCATTTGTCATGCTCTTCCTGCCTCCCACAGCGCGTTCTCCCTGCTCCGACAGATGAGTATTTTTGCATTTCTGATATCTGATCCTGCCGCAGCAGTTTACAAGTCCCATACATGACATGGACCCGATTCAGGCCTCAGTAGAAATCAATGGGAGAAATACGGTCTCGCGATTACTTTTTAAATCTCCCACTTTAATCTTCTAAAATGTAGTAATGTATGTAAATGAGTATACTTTCCGTTGCATTTCGAAAGCCAACGACATGGCAGCAAGGTTAGGAAACCTGGTTAATGCTTTATCGAACAGCATGTTTTTCCACCTTGGCTTTAGCCTGGCCTGTAAACAAGTTAATGCAAAACTCCTTTGTTGCCATAGAAACATAAATGCAAAGCCTCATTGTGGAGCTGGGACCTTTGTGAGAACCACGTGAGGAAACAGACAGTGCAGAGAAGGGCAGTAAATTAGAACAGACAGGCTGGCGCTATTCAGGGAGACCTCTGGCGCAAGGCTGAACAAACCTCTATGCTTGAACCAGGGGACTGAGTCAGAAGGCTGCATTTCTTAAGTTTTCTGCGGTTCGGCTGAATCAGATACGTTTTCAGCTGGCACATCCAACGCTGAACTAGAAGCAACTGGATGTAGAACCATTCCGTACCTCTCCACTCTACGCCCGTGCACTATATGCCAATCCACTCTATCCCACTATGATCTACTCTGCACCACTGGGACTCTACCCTGCACGATCCCCTTAACGCCACTTCAATCTACTCTGAAACAATCTATTCTGCACCACTCTACTCTTCTGTACTCTATGCCGCTGGAATCTATGCCATGGCCCTCTATGCTGCACCAATCCACACTGCGCCACTCTATTCTCCTCTGTACCACTCTACTCTGTGCCACTGCACTCTATGCCAATGCATTCTACATCACTTTACTAAAAAAACAATGCACTCTACGCCAGTCTACTCTGCACCACTGCACTCTACTCAACTATACTCTGCAGTACTCTAGGTCACTGCACTCTACGCCACTGTGTTTTACTCTGCACAAGTATACTAAATGCCACTGCTCTTTACGGCCACGCTGCACCACTCTAGTCTACGTCACTGCACTCTACACAAGTACACTGTACACCACTCTACTAAACACCACTGCACTCTACGACTGTTTACTCTGCAACTGAACTCTACGCCATTGCATTGTACGCTGCATCACTCTACTCCATCACACACTATGCCACTCTTCTGTACCTCACGGCACTCTTCTGTACCTCACGCCACTCTATGCTACTGCACTCAGCTCTGCGCCACTCAGCTCTGCGCCACTCAGCTCTGCGCCACTCAGCTCTGCGCCACTCAGCTCTGCGCCACTCAGCTCTGCGCCACTCAGCTCTGCGCCACTCAGCTCTGCGCCACTCAGCTCGGTGCCACTCAGCTCTATGCCTCTCTACTCCTCAACACTGCACTCTCTCCCACTGAACTTTGCGCCTCTCTACTCTGCACCACTCTACTGCACTCTAAGCTAATGCACAGTACAGCACTACACTCTATACCACTCATCTGCATTGCTCCATTCTATGACACTGCTCTCTATGCCACTCAATTCTACTCTACACCACTGCACTCTACACCACTGCACTCCACTCTGACACAATCTACTCTATGCCACTCCGTTCTACGCCGCTGCATTCTACTTTGCGCCACTCCATTCTTTACCACTCTACACCACTGCAATATATACCAATGCACTCTACACCACTGTACGTCACTGCACTGTACATCACTATACTGTACTCTGCAACACTCTACACAATTGCACTCTACTCTACACCATTGTACTCTTTTACTGAACTCTATGCCTCTCTATTCCTAATCTGCAACACTGTATTCTACACCAGTGCACTGTATGCCACTCTGCTCTACACCATTGCACTCTGACACTCTACAATGCAACTTTCACTCTCCGCCACTGAACTGTATGCCATTGTACTCTACACCACTGCAATATATGCCGCGCCACTCTTTCTTCTACCTGGCACCACTCTACTCGACCGTGCTACTTCACTGCATTTTAACTCTACACCAATGCACTCTACACTACTTTATTCAAAACCAATGCACTCTATGCCAATATACTCTGCACCACTGTACTTTACACCACTACACTACACTTCACTCCACGGCACTCCACTTCAGGATACTCCACTCTGATGCTCTACTCCATTAAACTCTTCTCCACCCTATGCCACTCCACTCTGCAACTCTGACACTATTCCACTCTACAACTCTCAACAACACTCACTTTACCACACTACACTCTCATGCTACTCCATGACATTCCACACTGCTGAACTCTACATCACTGCACGCCACTCCATAACTCTCCTCTCTATTCCATGACACTCCACCGCCACTTTCCTTTGCACCACTAACTTTTAGCCATGCTAAACAGCAGCCACGCTGGTAGGCGAGACCTATTGGCTTTGCCAGTGCTTGTTGTATTTTTCTCTCTTCAGGCTGCAAATGATTGTAGAGGAACTTTTTTTTCTCTTGCAATTCAGGGGACGGTTTTCTCCATCCTTCCCTGCACAGCATTGTCTCTTTAGTTTTCCATGGCAACATTTAGAGTCCTTTCTTGGCAGAAGACACAATGTTTAAACTCAAGGAGGAGCTTTGTGGCGCCATTGAGGCCATACCTAAAAATGCAAATTAAAATGGCCATGGACTCGTATTTGCGCGTGGTTCTCCCCTCGATACGTACAGACCTGCTCCGTTCCACGCTACGACATTTTCTTGGACAAGCTCTCGAGAGCTGAGTAAGAGCACGGGACGAAGAAAATCCCAACGCATTTGTTAACATCCTGTCTGGAGTGAGACCACTAAACAAGCACAGCTAAATGAGAACCACGAATATGTCAGTAAGTGAATGTGTCATCGGAGAGGAATGACAGCATCTCCATTCACTCAGGAGAGCAGCCAAGACTTTCCACTGAGGATAGGTTACAGTCCACCAGAAGGGAGAGCTGCTAAAAGCAGCACCCGGTTTTAATTAGCTGCACAGCCTTCTCGCCCACCTCATTCCTTACCCCGCGCAGCTGGAGCCAGTGACACGTACCAGGATTTGGATCCAGGGGTTTGCAGGCCAAAACATTACAAGGCCTTGACGAGGCAAATCCACTGGGGGCAACTGAGGCCTGTTCCCGGCGCATTCTCTTGTACTGTAAAGAGGAACACTTTTGGCTCGAAAACGTGTTCCTAGAATTTCTCCTCACCCCACCCCCATGAAATGTGAAAAGGATGTTGATTTCATCTTCTGAGGAGAAAGAAAAATGGAAACTTTGACCACCTAATGTGCCCATCACTTCATGGATCCATAACGGACTTGCGTCACCTCCTCCATGTCTGAGAGACATACATGTGCTCCGGCCGCAGACTTGATCCAAGGCATCTTTAGTTTAGGGACCATCTTCCCTACCGAATAGAGTAGTGTGTCACTAGATATAACCACAAAAGGGAAGGCACCTAAAAACGTGTCTTACCTGATAATTCCCAAACTAACGTTGTCTTAATGTTTCTCGGGTCATGACGAAGTCGCGTCTATTACTAACTGCAAACTTGTGTGCACTTGTATCCCTAAAGCGTTCCAACACATATTGGTTTAGGCACACTGTAGTATAATTAATATAATAAAAAAAAGTTTAAGGAAGAGGTTGCAGTGTCAATCTATCACAAGTTTTTTGTTTTTCTCAAGATCCCGGTGTCTCAGGACATGGTTCCCCCTGAACCAAATATTCAAGTAGCCGCTCCCTGGTGAAGTCTAACCAGGCTGAAACACGTCTGGGGTTGCTCTTTTCCCTTTTGGATGGGGCAAAAACAAAGTTGCAGAAGGTGAATGCTGCCTGCAGTGGCACAATGACTTACATATACGGCATTGTGGTGCTTGGAACATTGGTGCTATTGGCAGGAACGTGAGCGACACCAACAAGGGGATGGATGAGGTACTTACCAGAGGTGCCCTTATTCCTGCCCGCCCACCGTGTGACTTTCGCCTATCGTAGCGAAGCAGGCACCTTTTTAAGTTTGGAAACTGACAGCACTGTTTGTTTGGGTAAGGCATTTGAAGAAGGAACTCTCCGAAATGCATTATGCCGTTCCAATATAATTGCCGTTCCAAGCAAGCCTTTGTGTGTGCCCGGCCTTTCCGTGAGGGGAGCCTTGGTCGTGGTATTTTGGTGCGTGGCACTAAGCACCTTGGGCACCCCATCCTTAAGAAGTACGGCTGGAATTAGAGGCAACTTGTGGTGACTTTCAATGTGTTTGGAAAACTGCCGTACCGCCGCTGCCTGAAACATCCAGCAACAATTGTTGGGACTGACTCCAGTCCAAGACGCCAGGTCGGGATTTCCTGAAGAGCACAGAAGCGGCAGGATGTTGGCTTGTGGGAATGGCATTGTGGTGCTTGGAACATTGGTGCTATTGGCAAGAACGTGAGCACCACCCACAAGTGGATGATATATATTCAATCGGTGGCTGAGATCAGATCAAGCATTCCACTCATTACTTTTTGTTCCTCAGCCAGGGCAGTGGTAACATCCTCCTGGAGCTCTTATCTGCTTAACCAGAGCTACACTGGCTGATTTGGCAGCTTCATCGCCAGATCTGACCACAGGGCTGTCAACAACAGGTTAGTGAGAACACACCGTAGTAACAGGGTTGTGAAGTGAGGCATGTAGTCGTTCTGAATTCGATGAAGCCCAACATCTAAACACATGCATAGCCAAAGAAGAGACTGCATTGATGGTATCCATCAACTTAAGGCAGGAAGAGTTGAGCAAGTGGTTTATTTATTCATTTTAGAGAGAAAGCCTGTTTAACTAGACCTAGGGCCTTGTTAATGGATGAGGTGCACTGCAAAGCAATTAACAAACATCCGAAAATGTATACTCGGTGAACTAGAAAAACAAAATATGAGAGAGGTAAACAATCAGACACCACTCCAGGGCAGAAAAGCTGCCTCAGCAGCATTCTTCACACTTAAAGTTGACACTGCTTGCTGCATTCTCACAAAATCTAGGTTGTGACAAAAATGTTTCCCTTAGCTTTTCAAAGCATTGTCCATGTTCCATATCAAAATGATATTTTGCACTTTGAGTACTCGCTTTCCCTGAGCAATAATGCATTTTGTTGCAATCTGGCATCCTCTTGTGGCAATCTGGTGGCATCAAAAGGCGGTTGCTTCTCTTGTAGAATACTGTAAGGACGTCTGTGCAGCAGAAGCCCATATATAAAGGCGCGTGTGCAAGAGAATTTACCTCTACGCTGCATATTCTTCACCCTCTACTCCGCTTCTGGTAGTCTGTCACTATCCAGCAGTCGAAGCTAGTAGAGCGGCAACTACACTATGGGTCATTAACATGAAATTTAAGCTGTACTTTCTTGTGCACTACTTTTGGTGGGCAGCTGTGTGTGAAACAGTCTTTGCAGTCTGAGGAATCTCTGTCGGACTGCACTGAAGACCAATGATGCTTACCCGTGCAACACCGAAGCTGGCAAATAAAGAAATGACAGTAATGTGTTCATGTTGGGCTAATCCATCTTGATCATGTAATACATTTATAAATCTCCATTTTCTTTCAGTATCCGCTCTCTCTTGTTTGAAAGAATTAACGGTGTAGTGATTAGACTTGCCTTCTCCTATCAAGGTGATGTGACTGGCCACGCCATACCGATGAGATGGCACTTGCCACCACCCACCAACTTGGTTAGAGCTGCCATTTCATCTTGAAGCAAAAACCCACAGCACCAACGTGGCACTGCTCAGCACCCCATACCAACGCAATGTACCTCCCTTCCCTTTCCTCTGTGGTATCACCCTTTACCAGTCTGTTGGCGCCCAGTGCCAGATTAAACCTATTGAGGCCCATAGGCAGTTGAAATTTCAGGGGGGAGGGGGGCTCGCAAATTATCCCCTAATACCCAATGCACCAGAATATTTTTACAAACTGACAGCTGCCAGAAGATGAGCTTTTAAGACCCAAACTTTTGTGAATCTGATGTCTCTGGTTTATGTACTTTAAGTTGTTAATGGGTACATTGCATTAATACAGTATTTTCTCTATAGTCTTTAATGTAAAGTTTTTGTTTCTTTGAGTTGATTAATTTTTTCTATCTTTTGGAAACAATATGTAAGAAACTTGATTGTAATTTTTTTTCCAAGATCAAATCAATATTATTTTGATTTGTTGTCAAGGGGGCCCCTAAAAGGAGTGGGGGCCCATAGACCTCTGCCTACTTTGCCTATTTGGTATTCCAGAACTGCCACTGCCTCCTACAAATGCAAGGGCACTTACCAAGTGCCAAAACCTATGCCCTCGTCACTTTCCCACTAACAAGACGGTACTCGCCTCTCTGTAACACAGTGACACTCGCCATCGCAAATATTGTGTTGGGGCACGCCACTTTTATGCCAGTGTGGCTGCTCTCGGCACTCATGCCGAGAAGTTTGAGCTCTTCGCCCCATATTATGTTTGTGGCAGCACAAAGGCAGGCCAGTCTGGTTGCATTCATCGCCCCATATATACACTGGAAAACCATGAAGGAGCTTTCAAAGAACACCTTGCGGCACTCGACCCTTATGAACAATGCTTGCCTAGGACATGATGAAGCCGACTGAGGGGTCATGTACCCCTGATTTTCATTGGTGGTTCATGTGTGGAGTGGCTGATGTAAATGCAGCTCAGTGAAGAACGTAAAGCATTTGCATATCTACATGGATGGATGCATACGTCACAATGATAATGTATGGCGGATCCCCAGGTACTAGCTCAGAAGCAGTAACACAAGTGGGTGCAATCTGCCCAAGAACACATGCTTCAAAAGAAGTAGAGCCAGACTTTACCTCACCTCTCCACAAACAGTAGGTGTGGCCCAGTTGTCTTAATACAGCCACTTGCGCACTCACAATACATTCCACGACAACATGCCAGAGAAACCAGGGCACGTGCGGAGAATGCACTCCGCATGCAGTCCGGCATTCCATGTTAAGGCCCCTAATGGAATGTAAACATACCGGTTGGCAGGACTTGTTTAGATTAAATCCGGACATGTTACAGCCTGTAGTAGTCAGTACTCCGCCTCTGCCAGTCTTTAGGTCTATTTACCTTTAAGAGCCACAGTCAAAACACCCTTTCTCCTAAACGAAAATCGTTTTTAGGCATTTCTCAATCCCTTGAATAAGAAATACTTTTCCCATGGGGCATATTACAAGCTACGTGCGTGTGTGTTTTCTTGCGGCAATAGGCCCTTCAAGAATCAAATGTACTAGAACACAGCCTAGAACCACCATCCTCCACACACCACTTAACATATAACCCATTACAGATTTAGAACCCCTGAATCAATTCTGAAAAACTTCAAGGAATAAACAGATCAGGCCCGTAGCCCAGCCGCGGCCCCCCCCCCCCCCCTTTCCATTATCATGAATAGGCACCATAGCAGGCAGCTCGGTCCACGTGTACGAGCACGACAGGAAGTGCCCTCTTTTAAAGCGGAAGCATGCAACTCCTGACCAATCAAATGCTTTACCCTAGAAGACACGTGATTATATATACAAAACACCTCTCTAGTGCTTCTGAATGCTCCTTTTCTGTTGCACACATAAGATGTTGCGACAGCTGTGCTGGCAAGGAAGACCTGAACACCGACAGCTTATTTTCCAATTTAGGAAGGATATAGGCACTGTTTAGCCACAGATTAGCAAAAACAGTCAGGGAATATTAATGCGTGAAGAACATTATTGTGCTTGAAAGGGGATGCAAGATGAGCACTTGGTTCCTTTGTTCTGAATTTCTCAGCAATCTTTCCCTTTTATTGCACTAATGAAGAAAAATGTAATTTACTTGTTTGATGTTGTAAGGCCAGGGCATCGTTTCCTAACATCTGTGGAGAATCTGTGTGGGGGGGGGAAACGGCAAACAGTTTGCCGTATGCAAGTCATGGACCTTGATTAATACCTTATACACAAAATTAATTCAAACACATTATACCAACTATTTTCTCAATTTCCTAAAGTAGATTTGCGAAATATTAATTGTGGTTTTAGTTTATTGCATTTTAAATGTATATTATCAAATGGTTCTCTCTCAAATGCAAAAAGCAATTGAGTTAAATCGTAACGCATGTGTTTAAAAAAAAATATATTTGACAAGATACCTCAACCAAAATGTCATAATGCAATGAGATTTCAGGACAAAATATTGCAACAAAAATGTTTTGAATGAATGTTCTTCTGAGTCTAGACTGCCACTAGTTATTAACTGCATTTCACTTTGCCCTTTGTCTGTGGTAGTTTTCCTGTGTTTTATTTGATCGAACACACCGATGAAACATTTCTGCTATAAAAATGTGTACCAAGTTTTAAATGCTGGTGCACGAATCCCACATCAGCCTTGATTGGACTTCAATACCAGTGAGGCGGTAATTAGTGGTCAATAGTTGTACCATCTACACGAACATATTAGGAAGTTAGCAGTAGAGGAATCGCAAATAGCTGAATAGCCGGTTGTGCTAACTTATTCTGCTAAACTGGACAGCTGTACCGTTACCTGAGTCTACGGGTAGGTTATACATCAAACCGGGTAAAAAAACCAAAACGTAAGGTATGGGAGAGTAGTCTGCTCCCACTGGGTACCAAGGGCTTCTATAGGAACTCTCAACATACTCTTCTTTTTTTTTTCTTTTTTTCTTTATATATCTTTATTGTTTTTTTTTTTTAAATTTAATAAATTAGAATTTGTACAAATATCACATCTATGTATACAAAACCACATTATGGAAGCATTTGTCTTCTTGGTGACAGGTTACGGAAATTCAAAGACAGTACACAATAGCTTTTATGTTGTATTTATAGATGGCTCATGATCGTAAAACACTGTATGCTACATTTGTGGTCTTTTGCAATACCCAATTGACAAACAGTTGCGCCCTTTATATTGTGCATACATCTAATTCCGCCAGACGTCTACTACTGGTGTTTTGAATCGAAAGTCTACTTGAAAAATAGGGGCTTGTATTGCAACTAATCATACTTCGGGAGTATGTCCGGAAGAAAAAGAAGGGTGGGCCAATAAGACATATATATTAATCAAACTTCAGAACTAACAATAAATAAAAAGAAAAAAGAGAAAACACTGCAACGGTCGACATACTCTTGCTGTGAGTCTTTCATTGCGTATGACCGGGAGGAAGAAAAGAGACCAGGCCTTTAAGGTGAGTGGACTACTTTGTGGCACAGGACAGTGCATCATTGAACTTTACCTCTGCATGTAACGGACACCAGTGTTGTGTTCACAAACTTGCCATTTGTATCTACAGTCCTCAATTGAAGATGAATTTCTGAAACTGCTCCTGTTGCACCTTACATTGACATAAGGCTGAAAGCTGGGTGCATTTGAGAGGGAACACTACGTTGTGGTGCGACTCCGTTTTCGGTCAATTCATGAAACAATCAGCAGATGGAAAGTGTTGTTGAAGAAATAAAGTACACTGCTCTAGCTATGGTAGATTCATTCCTGCTAGCAATACTTCACTACTGTTGCTAAAATAGCGTGGTACTATTCCCTATGTCGAAAGACTTTTTCATGATCATAATGACTTTAGTGTGCACGCTTGTTAGAATTGTTTAATGGCTTTCTGTGTTGCTGGGATGTCTCCGATATAGGCAATCGTTCTCACAGCACTCCTGTTTTCTATCTTCCTTCTTTCTCAAACTTAATAATTTGTATTCTCTTATATTTTCTTTAGAGTGTAATTTTTTGGTATGCCCCACTCTTCACTCAGTACTTCAGTTTTATTCACGCCATCCCCTCCTGATGAGCCGATATGTTGCACTACTTTTCTGGGTTCAGTCGAACGTCGGGATCCCCCTCGCTTTATGATTTCTCCAGAAACATGTAAAGCTGTTACAATTTTTGCGTAGTTCTTTATTGCAGCATTTCATTTTTTGAAGTCAATCATGTTTTGTTTCCTTGAAATTGTGCACACCGAGTGTTTAACCTATGCCCAATGCATTTGGGATATAAATATGAGCTCGTCGTCAGAGTGTAAAATGAAGTTTCTGTTATTAACCGTGCATGTTCATATCCAAGGTTTTCCGTGGGCTATTGCTGTGCCCACAGAATGTGTGGACACCTCCTGACGAAAGGCTCATATTTATAGTCCGAAAAGCATTTGGCAGAATGTAACAAAAATACATGCAATTTAAACAGATAAATATATAGCAGATTCAGAAATTAGAGTATGTGGTGATTCAAATGTTCACATATTCCACAAAGTTAGAATATGGGTATATATCCAACTTATCCAGGCGATAAAGTCTGCAACAAATTAATAACAGAACCCCAGATCTCCATGACGACTTTAATTTGTTTGTACATTAGAACTCTAACACGGACAGCCCCCCCATTCTCTTGGAGGATCAAATTTAAGCCAAGCTGTAGCATTGCAAAGTTTAGGAGTGTAGTTGCAAAATAGTTAATTTCATCATAATCGGCGGTAGATTTAGGAATTATCCTATGTTTATTGTTGCTCCCACTGTTTAGCCCAGGTTTTGGAGAGATGGTCAGCTAACCTCGGAAGCTGGAGACCTGTGTTGTAATTTAGACCAGGACAATTTCTTATTGCAACGGTGTAATCTTGCAGAGTACCTGAGTGCAGATTTTTTTGTGTAATGCATTTTTTATTTTTTTTATTATTTCCTCGTGTGGGCCGATGGTTCAAATAGAAAATGTCTTGCAGGATGTTTGAAACTCATGTGCACCACAGTGATAACACTTTCTGTTGTACGACTTTTGTATGGGTGGTATGCTCTTCCATTCAATTTCTATACGAGATACAAGTCCAGTGCATTTTGTGTAATTTCGTATACTATGACTATTCAGTAATTTTATAATTGAATCCATTTCCTCCACCAGTTGTAATCCTTGCTCCAGCACTTGACCAAAGATCCTCATGCTCGAGATGCTTTCACTGCAGAGTGGGTGTTCTCTCAGTATGCCTCTACTCCTTGAGGCCAAGTTCGTCCTACATCACATTACATTAGCACGTGGTCTTCTGGTATGGTTATTATTATTTTATTTTTTGCACTTTTATATAGCGCGAACTGAACCTGAAGGATTACAGCGCTTTACATAAGCACCGGTTACGTTACTCAAAATTACATTCATTTTTGGTAGGCACGGGAAGTTTACTTGATTTGCCAAGAATTACAGGATGTTGAGACGACGCCGAAACTGAACCTGGTGCCCCATTTCAAATTCGACAGCTCTGACCGTTAGGCCACATCCTCTCATTACCATGGTAGCCCTGCTCAGATCTAATTAGCACCTCTGGAGGTGGGGTTTGAGGTGCGCTTAGTCTTTGGTAGAGCACTTTAATATACCTTGATAAAGTGTGCCCTCCCCCCACGCTTACCATTCAAGACCATACCATGCGACAACCCCCGGCCTACACACCCTCTGGTTCGGGACCCAATGTGGTGTTTACCAACAGGCGCCCTTGGATACCCATGGCATTCTGCAGGTGGTCAGGCCTGTCGCTAGTTAAACTACGGAGCCTGGACATTGTGCATGAGACCTGGACAAACAAAATGTTTGTACGCACCGTCCAGGGCTTCTCATTAAAGGTGTGATAATGACATGTCTCGGGAAAAGGGTCCGCGGAGCGCCGCAGGCAGGCTTCGCGGCGAGGTGCAGTGACATCTGTGGGGATCTGAGACTTCTGCTGCCTGCAGACCACCAGCCGGGCCGGCGCATGCAGAGCAGCTCAAATGTTACACGAATACTTGGTGTGTAACATCGGTTCTTGCAAAATCATGAACTGACCGTCTGTAATAGCGCGCTCAATCTTTAGAGCTGTGGAAGGCCGCTTTGCTGGGAAGGGCACATTTTCTCAGTCACCGGTTCTGGCTCGCACTTTGTTTTTTTTAGATAAAACCTGAACCAGCCCTGTTGCTCTGATAAAAAGGCCATGTTAAAAACGATGTATATCTGGGGGCGAAGCATATGAGAACAAAAACATGTCGGGTTGATTCAGTGTACAGTTGAGTAGCAAACCCTATTTGAAATGCATGCACTCAGCTGCCAATAGCATGAGGTCTCTTGGTGGAGTCGGAGCACACTCCGTGTATAGTTAAAGAATTGGTAACATTAGGTCTGGTAGAGAGCCACACTTTCTTGCCAGACTCACAAATTATGCTCACAAAGATGCCAATGAAAGCAGTGGATATAAACCACCCCGCTAGTTGTCTGCTGAAAAAAGTGTTTATAACCCTGGCCTGACTTTTTACTAAAACCCTATTTATAATATACTTGTAATGGCTTTCAGACAGCCCTCTTTATTCATTGGTCTATTTTGTATCATTTTTCTTCCGCCGTCTACGTCATACAGCAAGGGACACTGACTGAACTCGTTTCAGCCATTGGCTAACTTCACTGTGATTGATGTCTTTCTACTCCTTTAACAAGGAGCACATCTGCACACAAAGTACTTTGCTTTAGTGCCAGGGACTATTCCAGTGTGTGCTTAAAGGAGACCAGAATTTTGTTGTTGCGTTTTTAGGGTTTGTCTGCACAGCGCTTGTGCTGTGCTTGAGAAATCTATTGTTTTTAATATAAACTTAAAAGGGATTTACATTCCGCCTCCTCTCTTTCCTGGTTTTTCATTGGTTCCTGTGCGTGCCACTTACCTTTCCTCCATTTCTATTGGCTGTAGCATATTTTACTGCATTTATCAATGCTTGTTCCTCGTCTGCTTCTTTTATAATTTTTCCGCCGCTGAAATACTGTTAACATCCGTTTTGGTGGAACTATTATTTTCATAAAGTTTTGCCTTTTACTGCATACAATAAATCACCCTAAGAGATTAAGTGATTTTCATATAATCACAGGATGTTTGCGCGGCACCGCCGAGACTCGAACTGGGATCCCAAGCCATCAGCTCTGGCCACTGCGCCACATCCTCTCCACTCCCCAGTTATCTGTCAGGGACCTCTTTCCTTCTTCAGGATGATAGATTGATGAAAACAGCTCTTTATTTGTTACATAGGAGAATCGCTGCATTACCAATGCTTATTTCTATTGGTGAGTTCCCGGCAGTCCCAACATCAACAATGTTTTACACCAACCTTGGAAAAACAAGCATTTTCAATGCAATAGTTTCGCATTTGGGAGCTTTCAAGGTATTGTCATTTTAAAAGCAACACCTTTATAAAAGTCATTGTTATTTTTAATGACAAGAGCTCAAATTTCACAAATGCAAGACTACTTTAATGGTGGCCGCACCCCTTTTTTTTAACACTGCTTGTATGTTCAAGTTACAGTGAGCAGTGACTTAAGAGAGGGGCCCAGCCAACATTAAAGTGAAAGCGCGTATGTGGCACTTTCACCAAAGTGAAAAAAAAAAATATTTTGAAAGGTTCTGTAGCGCGGCAGCTAAAGTGAAAGTGGCCCGCGCTGTAAATGAAATAAATAAGCACGGCACTATAGTTAAAGCGGACTGCGCTGTAATGTAAATAAATAAGTTATTAATATAAAAGTGAGTTGTTTGCTGCGATGTAAGTGGAATAGGGAAAGATAATTAAAGAAAATAGTGCTTACCGAATTATAAAGCGGACCGTGTAACAACACAAGTAAAAAGTCAAGTCATCATGGGAGGTTACAAATGCAGACAAGGCAGTACCAAGGAGGGACTATTAAGCCTATTCACAAATGAAAAGCATCGATTTCGCAAGTACAGTATCCTAAGCCAATTGAAATGATGGGCGGGAAATGGGCGGAGCTATACAGCATGCCTTCTAGAGCAGCACATGCGCTGCCCAGGCTCGACCTAAAAAGGCAAACCTTGCCAAGCCAAGAAGGTGGCAGCCAGTGCCAAACCTGATGGTTGGACCAGTGTTGATGACTGGCATGTGCGTTGACTGGCAGCTTCATTTGTTAGCACTGATGTTCTGAATTTCCACTACATGCATTGCATGTTCGTTTTGATAGTTGTCTTGTTTCAGCCCTCACTTAGCAGTATTGTTCTTTTTTCTAAAGGGATGTTTGTGACTGAGGCCTTGTGTGGGGAGCAATCCGCTTTAAGACATTTCAATGCCATTTCTAGCTCAATTCATCAGCCATTTTAGGTCTGGAGGAGTCTTTTAGCTATAACCAAAGCGTGGTCTTTTTGTCTTGTCCTATGCTCTTGTCTCTTTGCTGTATCACTTCACCCTCTCTGAAATGATTCCATTGTAATGCATGAGGAACTTTTCTACATCTAAAAAGTACAGTCAGTCAACACACTGTTGCATTCATTTTTTTAACTCCATATACCTTGTATATATAAAGCGGCCCTTTTTTCCACTTTCCCCCCCAAAGTCAATAGGTCTGGCTTTGACAGGCTATACACCGTTTGTGCATGCACACGTTGAGTTTTGGCTAGTTCAAGCCAGCCCTATTGGCTTTAAATAGCTATTTATGCCAATTTTTTTTATTCTTACTACTCACTTGCAGTCGCAGAGGAAAAATTGTTGGTAATCACAAAGTGCAGCCTCTTGACTTCTCTCCCAATTAAGATGCCGGATCACTTCCCCATCTTCTTTGTTATTCATTCATGACACATACTCTGTGGGTCTTTTGTGTTGCTTAATTGTGATTTCCTTCTTTTTTTTCTCAGGTTTTGTTTCTCTTTCTGCCTTGTGGATTCTTGTTCTCCAAGCATCCATGCCAGTTGATCAGGGTGGTATAGTAACGCATTAAGACTGTACAATGTCTCTAGGTGACTCTTGACAGGCCGTGCAGTTGTGATGGAGTCGTGACACACGTACAGGGCATGGATGTCTGCTCTGAGGGTTTCCAAACGTATGCTGAAAGGCCTGTGGTTCATAGATCCAGTTCTTGGCCAAGTGTTTCCTCTTAAAATGCCATATGTTTTTAATGGAATATTTATAAATGAGCTGGAGCTATACTAAGTGAATTACAGCATATGTAATGGCACTGCTCTGTTATTGTCACACGCTGAATTCCCAATAGGAGGGTGCTCTGAGGCTGCTACACCTCTTAATCTCCATCACGGTGGCTTCTGTATGTGTGCTTCCATTATAATAAGTAATCCATAATGAATTCGTTATAACTTCAGTGTAATTCTGCCTTTAGTGAAGTGTTAACTGATTACTTGCCAGAGGGACAGTGCTTGCATGTTGAATTACACAATCAGTGAACTCAAGTGGGTTTTAAGACTGAGTGTTTTTAAAGGGGCCATGCAGTGTAGAGAGAAAACACTTCTCTTTACCAAGTCCTCCATCATTAACAATCACCAACAGAAGACATTCCAGGATGTTCGTTTGTTTGATGCCCATTGGGTTTTGAGCTATGCATAATTCATCGGAATGCTCCCTAATCTAAATGTAATTAAGTGTTTGGGTTACGAATAAAAAATCTGTATATTTTTATTATTCAAATGTTAAACAATGTCACTAGAGCCTACATTTAAAGATTGATTTGTGGAAAATGAATGTACTCAAATATGTTGCTCAAAAAGCTCAATCAAGCCTGATGTTTCTGGCTGCAAAGTTTTTAAAGCTTTGAAGGCAGTTTGTGTAATGTCTTCCAAGGTAGATGTGCGGTGTATCCGAACACCACGGTATGGGTGGAGACTCACTCTGGCAAACCTATTAATAACTTGTAGGTGCAATTCATGTTTCACTTATATGAGGAAGAGGACTAGTCGTAAGTGGATAGAAGAGCTGCTCGTATATTTAGTGTAGTTGGAAAGTCAATGGAAGTTCGGAGAACCATGGTAATATTCACGATGAATCAAGGCGGTTGAATCAGTAGATAATGTGGTGTTCTTCGTGCATGGCAGGATTTAGAGGTTGGAAAGAATGATCATGGGTGAGATGAGGTCATAGTCCAACATATAGGGAGGGCGGACCTTTTATTTAGTGGCTTTGTTGGTTTTTGAGGCAAGGGAAGATAGTAGTTTATTCAATGGAACTTTAGAATGTATCAAATTATTTGTTATGTATGGCTGTTCACATGCATAAATATCAGAGTCTAAATCTGGTTACTGCTACAATGACAAACGTTTTTACCCACTATTGCTATGTCCTCTTTTTGTCCTCATGTCAGCATGGCATTTTACAAGTCAAGGACAATTCCTGGCGCCCTTATATTGTGTGGACCCCTGCCTTTTTCTCAGGCAGTCACTTAAAGAAGGTTCTTTCATCCCGAAGGATAGACACCTCCCCCATATTCTGCTGTAATCATAGGACTTGGGGGTGGAAAAGGTAGGCATCTCAGCTTGCTTAACCAATCTGGAAGAACCTGCCACAAGTCCCTTGTTCGTGGTATATTGCCATCTATTGCTGTTTTGCAAGTCCACCTGGCCGCTGCCAACCAGCCATTTGGATGTGGTGGTGCATAATCTGTCCAGTGTTTACACATCTCTCGTCTGGCCAACAATAACAAGTAGAAAACTAACCCCCTAGATTTACTATCAAACGTTGTTTCCGAATCGTGATTCACCCCGAAAAGCACAAGAGCAGCTGTCAATGTTAATGGTAACTTCAAGGTGTCACAGATAGTGGATTTACTGTTGCTATCTCATAAAGGAAAGACCGGCTGTTCTGACATTGCTTTCTGAGAGCCTGTTGGTGTAATGCTGGCTCTCTACTGCAATGATGGAGAGCAGAGTGCACACCTTTGGCTTCGGAGGGGGGAGGAAAGGCACAGAGCTTGATGGCAGGGACAGGTTTTTTTTGTATTCAATCGGACAGGTAGGTAAGGCCATGTTGGGTATGACTGCCCCATTAATCCTCTGACCCTGTGCAGCACTAGGGGGGCCATACTGAACATTTAATTATAGCTCGATAAAAAGTGGATAAAAGAGACGTTTTCTACTTCAGGATTTTGAGTGACCTCATACACCACTCAAGTGTCGCTCTTGTTGTCTTAATGTCACTTAGAACCCCTTGGTGAAAACAGCCCCATTATTTCCTGTTACGCATCTATAGATCTGTATATTGCTATGGTGTATAGTGTAGATTGTCTTGACAGCGTAAATACTGTGAAAGATGCACGGAAGAGGGAGAGGGAGATGCACGGAAGAGGAGACCAATTTTAGTCGATGTAAAATTATATTGTGATGGAGAGTGCGGTAGGAACATTTGAAGATTATTGTACTGGTTAGTTTGAGTTGTGTTAATATTTGTTGGGTGTTTCATACATATTAATTTGTGAATACTGACCATTGTGCGAGCGATTGTGTTATTGTTTATAATGTTGTGTAGGTGTGCGTGAGTTGCGTTCTGTTTCTGTGCTTCATTTAAGAGGAGTCTTTGAAGTGTGACACCCTGTCTGTGCTTTGGAATATATGTAGACTTGAATGTTGCGATGAGTGGCATCCCAGGACATGAGACTTGGCCGTAATGTGGGGAGGATTCTATAGTAATCAGGTTGGAGGTGGTGAAAGGCCTGGCTGTACGTGTTAACCGTGACAAACCACTTCATCCTTCATCTGCCATACATCCTGCTTTATCTGAATCAGACAGGTGGGCTAGTAAAAGTGAACCCACATCTCCCTGAATCTTGTCTAGATATGAGAGAGCTGTGATTGGACAATGTTTCTGATGTTCTTAGCTGTGGAATGCAGATTTTTACCCAGTGCTCAAACAAGGAGGAATTATTAATTCCGTCTGAAGAGGAATTGACAATTGAAACCGTACTTGAGGAAATGGCTTATGGCTGCTTCCGGATAACTGCATGAAAAGGATCATTACTATAAACTCGGCGGTTGTTCCCAGCGACTGCATTTTGAAATTACACCTTAGTAGGGGAGAACGAGGTCCAGGACAGAACAGAATGAGGCTCCAAGAAACTGTCAGGTGGAAAGCATTGTTACTCGTGATCTATGTCCATCTTTGGAACATGTACAATAAATGGACAAGAAAACCAAATGTTTGCAGGGGCGGCTCTAGGCTCATGGGCAGGGAGCGTAGGTAGGGGCCCCCCGAAAGAGGGGGTCTGGACGGGGCGGAGCGCGGAGGCCAGTGAAGAGGGGGTGGGGGGGTCAGGGTGTTTGGAAGTGGAACAGAGCCGGAGGCTGCCAAATCCCTGCCAGGGGCCGCCACGCAAATATGTATCCATCCTCAGATGATTATTATATTAAGGATATATATTAGCGTGATGGCCCCTGGGGTTTGGTGGCCCTGTGCAAGTGCACAGCTTGCACATGCCTAAGGCTGCCCCTGATGTTTGGGACAATTTTTGGAGAGTGAAAAATAGAAGTCACTTCAAATGAGTAAAATCAACTTATTACAGTTTTAAATTGTGAACAGGCTTCATTTAGGGGTTGGCACAGTGAATGCCATCCGCCGTGTGAGTTTGGCTGCCTTTTTGGGTGTTGGACACAGGGCCTGGCCACAAGCCAGGCCTTGTGGCCCACCACCCGCTGTGCACAGCTGTGTGCAGCATGGGTGTGGCCAGTACCTCCGCTGCGTACTTGCAGAGGCCGTGCACCGCGGGGATTAATGTCACGTATGGTACTTCAATATTACTTTACGTTAAACCCTAGAAATTCACTGAAAAAGCCCAAAGTTTAAAGTATCGCTATAGTTGGTTGCATTGTTTTTAATCTCTCAAAACCACTGCAATTCACCAGTTATAATTATCTCCGGTAATTATAACTCATGCCCTAAGGTAACTATAACTCACACCCTTAGCATGTACTGCTGATTACCCTAGATATTACACCACTCATGACCTCTTCTTTGACATTATTGATATCACTGTGCATGGCAGGAGTGCAAGTTATTGTTCCCTTCAAGGGCAAGTTATAGTTACTTGAGATAGCTCTAACTGCTGAATTTCAGTAGTTTTTAGTTTAAAACTGCACATTTCACCGAACTATAACAATACTATATA
Organism: Lissotriton helveticus; assembly: GCF_964261635.1. Lineage (NCBI taxonomy): Eukaryota > Metazoa > Chordata > Amphibia > Caudata > Salamandridae > Lissotriton > Lissotriton helveticus. Next base: position 523,063 of record NC_136058.1, read on the forward strand.
ACCTTTGTTTTTTTTAAGCGGAAATAAAAATGAATTTGTGTGTGTGTGTGTGTGTGTGTGATATAATCAATCAAAGTAATCCCGACCGCCGATGGCTGCGGTCATAGACGGGCACGGACCTCCTTCTCTTGGTCACCTTCCTCTCACTTCTCAATCAAGTAAGAGACGCCAAAACACCTAATATATATATATCTGATGTGTGTGTGTGAATGGCTTTGCTTCCATTTAGAGAAGTACTTCTCTCTCACCTCATTCTATTTGCTACTGCCCTTCATTCTGTCTTCTTCTAAGTGCTTCCATCGAGGGGCTACTTTATATTTGAAAAGTACATTCAATAATCGCAATGTTTGTTACATTTTTTATCTCGTATATGCATTTGGTGCAGAACACAGTTCTAGTTTTTCTACTAGTTTGAACAGCATTTGTGCGTGCCTGTATGTATGTATGTGTTAACATGAAAGCCTGACCTTATGGCTTTAGCAGTACTTGTATTCTTGGGCATCCCTGTGTGTTTATACTGTGATTGGTGCAAAGAGAAGTGCTACTGGAACAAACGAATATTTTTGTGTGATGTATCTGTTAAAATTTAAAATGGTTTCCATACCTGTTTTATGCACACATGCATCCTAGGAAATACCCACACTGTTTTATTAAAATTATAGGAGATGGGTAATTTTTAAAATTTAAAATGTTCATTTGATTGCAATACACCAAGTTTTGGTGGTTGCAGGTTTTCTTTTCTTTTTATCTTTGTGGTATATACTTTGAATAAAAAAAAAAATACAGATAGCCGTCGCACCAGCTTGCCATTTCCATTCCGAAATGCTTTGCTAATGCTGGTTGTTTCCACCACACCTGCATAGCCACCAACTTCATGGATTTTTTTCTATTGCACTTTTAAAATGTTATTATCCCCTCTCTGTAATTTGACATATGAATCGCATTTTGTTGTCTTCCACCTGAATTTCATTTTTTTTCTACATTGGAATGTCGAAATATTTAAAACCTAGCTGGATTTTATGTTGTATCTCTTTGTTTTTTCTCAACAAGTGGGCAGGACTCTAGAGTGCAGTGTTGTTCCAGAACTGAAGAGGGGACGGGGAACAATAGATAGAGCTAGCTTCAAACTTCTTAATGCTGTACCCCCACCCTGTAAAAATTAAAAAAATCTCTGGACCCACCTCAATTTTTTCACAACTATTCTGCTAAATTGCCAATGTTTGAATATGTCTAAACATATTTACACATTGCAGTTAAGCACTGTTACCTCTGTTTAGGTCTTGCCTAGGCAGCGCTTGCGCTGTCTTTTTGAGACCTGTTGTAATCAGGATATGGGCATAAAGTTCCGCACACTTTCCGGCCATCTGTTTAGTTGGCTCCTGTCCATTGCAAATGGTGGCTTTTCATTGGTCAATAGGCTTAGCAGTCCCTCCTTAGTACCACCTTGTCTCTTGTAACCTCCCACGAGGACACCCCCTGTTACATGTGTTGTTACTTCCTAGGCTTCAATTACAGCCTCATAGTACTATTTTCTTAAAGGGTTGCAGGCAGGACACACACTTGGTCCTAAGCAAGGCTGGCAATGGTTACTTTACTCACTCGTACATCTCACATTTATTTGAGACCTTCTATAAATTTCCCTTCATCAGCTCCAACCTATTCCGGAATTAATATAATACTGCTTTTGTCACATTTCAAAGCTACTAACTGTATATATGGACATAGCTATTTGAATGTACTCGTGGTACTGTCTTGCTGCAATGCATTATGGGAAGGGTAGATTAACCATATCTTCTGCAGGGTGCAGTGTCATATGTGACCAAAAGAGGTCCCATCGGCCCTCTTTTGGCCACATATGGTACTGCCCCCTGCAACATGGCTAGGTAAAAAACGTTGCCATTTATAATGCCAAGAACTCCTACAAATGCAAGACCGATTGCATTTCCAGTGCATTAAGTCGCGCATTTGTTAAAGTTAGTGCTGTTGGCGTTGAAAATGACGTTTTTTTACTTTTCTTTTTTATACCATTGGCAATAGTGCTATGCAAATATAATAACTCCACTGCAAATTAAAAAAACGAAGTGAAAAACATTATTTTCAACTCCAACTGCTCTAACTTTAAGAAATGTGAGACCTATTCAATTGCGAATGCTTGTTTCACATACTCCCAGTCAGGATATAAATGACAATAGTTGTTAGTGATGGCCCATCACAAGACTGCTTACTGTTTCTCATGTTTTAACTCCTAAAACAAAGCATGATGCTTCTCTGGGCCAGAGACTTGCATCACTTAATGTCCCCACAGGGGGCCCGGCCACCAGTTTGAAGACCTCTGAGCTAGAGTATGAGAACACCTTGTCGATAGCCTAATGGCCCCGGACAATGACACAGACACACTGAATAGCTTCCTACTATCAACGGGGGATTTAATTGATGAGAGTAACTGATCACCCCCAACCCTACACAGGGTGCCGTGGAAAGGCACTGGGCATGCAGGGGGGGATTTCAGAACCTTAAGTACAGAACTCTGTTTTTAACAGCATGGCAAGGGGTAACCTGGGATGGAGTGGTGTGAGATGGGGTTTGTTTATCATTAGCTGGACATGACTTCCAATATGCTATATAATGTTATGCACTCGGATTATACATTGCGCCGGGTTGTCATACGTTTGTCTACTCTGCTCCAATATTGTGCACGGAACGTTAAATACTTTTGATGTACCATGTCTGACCGCTATTGTTTTGTTATATGCAAACAATATCAATGTTTAATAAGAAAAGTGTCCTTTTGCAGTGTCTTCTTGTTGTTCAATATGAAAATAACAAACGCCCGAACAAATTGCGCCTTTTTCTCTAAAACTGATGGGTTGCCATGGTAACAGCATTTTCATCTTTGTGATTTTATTTACTGGAGTTAATTTCGGGTCTGCACTTCCCTCTTCAGTTCTGTTTAAAGTAATTGCTTTCAATTCTTTGCCTTATACAGCACTTTGTAATGCAAGCAGTTAATCACACACCTAAATACATTACTTCAGACAACCTGCGCGCCCTTGAAACATAGTACGTATTTATCAAGTTTGTCAGAAACGCCCGCTGCGAGCAGCGTTCCCTTGTAGGAGTGAGAAATGCATGAATGAGCTAGCCTCATATTAGTTACCTTTTATATGCAAGAAACAAAATGTGCATTTTCAGACATGTTCATTTGTTTTTAAAGATGCAAAGTGGGTTCGCTGTGACAACGCTGCTTCAGCCCACAGGAAAGCTGCGCTCCGTTACATGTATGAAATGTTTAATAATTGCTTTTTCATCGAGTTGGCTGCAGGAGGTAATCTTTTATATTTAAAAAATGGCGGCTGTGAACATCGATGGCGGGGAGGGGGCGCACAACTGGTTCACACAGGAGGTATCCTTGTTTTCATTAGTTTGCCCGACACGTAGTAAGGAAGGTCCCATGATCATGGCTTGAACCCTCCTACTTGCATGGTGTTTTAAAAACAAATTGGGATTTCCTGCAGTGTAGTTGAAGGATGTTCTTCACTCCCCGTAGGGTAGCCTCCTAATCTGAGCCTTGCACCACATTCTTTAAAGCAGCCCAATTCCCAGTCCCTACTCTGGTTGCCGTAGAGGGTCACTACTTCAAGGGAGAAGGACTGGTATAAACCAAAGCCAACTGGATTTATCGGCCTTGTGTGCTTACGCATTTTTTGGTTTAAACCAGTGCTTAATTTGTAATATAAAAAGTGCTAGGGCTCTGGCCAGTAGGACACTGTAGCTTGCACCACTCGTTGCCCCTGTCATCTCTGTGAAAGCAACTACTGTCTCTCTCACCTGCAAGTGCGCCAGTTCAAATTATTCCAGGTTCCCAAAGCTAAAGGAATGGCTGAAGAGGCAGATGTTATACGTTTTTAATGTGTACTGTAGTCATAAACACCTGTCCTTATGCTCCTCTCTAAATTAGTTAAGCAGCACCACCATGTGGCAGACTGCCATAAGTGCAGTGTTGACTATTAAGTGGCAGAGCAGAGCACCGGAAACCACCAACTTAAATTAAGCACTAGTGTAAACACAGGGCACTGCTACCCCTTTGGCTCGTCTGGTGATTTGTTGATGCTTACCTGTCCTCCCATATCACTACAGGATGGACCTATGGTACAGTAGCTCACAGAGGGCAAAATAAATAGACCTATAAGTTTCCCATCCAACAGGAACACTTTATGCATCAAACACAGCGCAGGAACATCATAAAATTGGGGATCTTGAAGCTCATAGTAGCACTCCCGTCCGACCAACACCACCTCCACAAACATTCAGCACAACACATTACACTCCAAGTGGCACAACCACCCGACACTTCTCAGGCATTTAATATAGTTGGGCATCAGTTAAGAACAACACTATGGCATCCACCCACACTGAATGCCATCAACTACTAAACACCAATATGCACGGTGCCGTGCAATAGACCGGTGCCGTGCAACGAGAAGCCTTTTCGCCTGTCTAGTATAATGAACTGCTTGGAACAACTCTCTGGCCTCATCCACCAAAAACATCCATACCGCTCAACTGACCTATGCACTCGACTGACCACACTCCACCTCTGGGCCTAATCCGACTCCGGTCTGCATCGGAAACATTAGGAAAGTCAAAGTCTGTACTGTTGGTACTCAAAAAATTCCCACAGGCCAAGAGGTATGGGCTGCGGTTTGACCCAGAGAGTAAATTGTTATTCAAACAGTATTGTTAGATTTCAAGTTAGTGAGGCCTTTACCTGCAGTAGTCCAAATTTGTGGGATTTGAAGTCCAACCTCTGTAGTTTATCCCTCTCATTCCTTGGTGACAAATCTGTTTTCCCTCCAAATTTCTCCTTTGCTCTGTGCTAAGACCTGTATGTTAAAATAGTGCACCCCCAGCCACCATTTTGTGTTCACTAGCCAGTGAAACCAGCCCCCCTGCCTCCCCCCCCCCCAGCAACAGGGATATTCTACATCAGAGGGTGCTTCTGTGAGCTGTTTAAACTGTGTTTACTAGGGCATGTGCACTTCGTTTTTTGGCCAGCAGAGGGAGCAAAGTGTTGTTCAAACAGTATTGTTAGATTTCAAGTTGGTGAGGCCTTTACCTGCAGTAGTCCAAAGTGTGGATTGAGCCTGTCTGTCTCCTAGGAGATTCTGAACAGAAAAAGCAGCTTCCAACTCCCTGGCCAGCAAACCTTGTCTGAGGTGTCTGGGACATTATATGGTCTGCTAGTGGTTGGTACATGTGTACACTGATTGTTGGTTGTATCTGGTGTTTCTATTGTATTAGGGTTGATGTCCTCATTGGTTAGGTAATTGAGGGTTCTTATTGGTTTCTGGGTCTGTGATTCAATCATTGTAGAGTTGGGACTAGGGCTAGGGTTAGGATTTCTATTGGAAGTAGGGACTAGGGCTTCCTATGTTATTGGTAGTTGGGAGTAGGGTGGGACTAGGGCTAGGGTTAGACCTTTAATTGGAAGTACCGACTAGGGCTTCTGGTGTGATTGGTTGCTCGACTAGTTTTGGGACTAAGAGTAGGGTTAGGCTTTCTATTGGAAGTAGGGACTAGGGCTACCTCTGCCATTGGTTGCTTGGACTTGGGTTGGGACTACTGGTAGGGTTAGGGTCTTTATTGGACGTAGAGATCAGGGTTTTTGAAATTATTGGGTGCTTGGACTAGGTCTATCATTGGCTGTATGGTCCTGGTCTCCTATTGGTTCTAGATTTTAGGGCTAGTGTTGTGATTGGATAGTGTTAGGGCTAGGGTTCCCATTGGCTGAAGGGGTCACCTGATTACTAGGGCTGTAAGAGGCCAGGCTTAGGGCGTCTCAGCCTGGGCGTCGAGACTAAGGGTGGAGAGGACAAGAGCAGTTGCCTGTTTGAGCCACAAGGGCAGTTGCCTGTTTGAACCTGCTTTGGGCGGGGAGGACATGGGCAGTTACCTGTTTGAGACTGGTCGGGACTAGGACCAGAAATTATGCCCTTTTTCTCATTTAGCAATACCCAGCCCACACCATCCACAAACAGAGCAACACACTCACACCAAAAGTACACCATGCACAACACTATGCACAGAGTAATGTACCAGCATGCACCACAATATATAAGCAATTGTTTTCCACTATAGATATGTACCTATCTTTGTGTATTACTTTGTATAAACATGTAAAATGATATTATGTTAAGAGAAAAATAATAAAAAATAAATAAAAATCATCTTTGGTCTGCATATACATCCATTGTGCATCTATGTACCTTCCATGTACTTGGATCTGTGTGTCTGTTACTTTTCTCCTGAAAAAGCATATCCAATGCACTACCCTATTTCTCATCCTGTGCCTCTATCAATATCTTTAATGTACATATACTTACCTCCTTTATGTATCTATATTCTTTCAATGTACTTATGGATCTATATATTTATCACTTTCTTCTAATTTAGCATTTCCAATGCACTACACTATTTCTCTGCCTATACTTAGCTCAATATATCTTCTAGCCCAACCTTCTGACTCATCTCAAACTTCTTTCTACTACTCCTTCCAATTCACTACCCTATCTCTCATCCTATACATCCACCCTTCTCATTTATCCCAAACCCCATACCACTACTATGATCGCCAAAATAACCCTTTCTAAACTCTCTCCTACTCAACCCCTCCTTGCATCATCTGACACCTTTTTACTATACCGATCCCCTAAAACAAACCTTTCTAAACTCTTCCCTCTGACTCCTCCCCTCCAAAACTCCTTTTTACTCACCCAAAAGCCTCCTCCTACTGCTAAGACCTAAAAAAAAATCCCCCCAAAAATCCCCCAAAAAATCCTTCACTCTTTTATCCCTCCACTATCCTTTTCAATCAAAATTAACAGACTAACATGTTCACTTTTCAAATTCCATATTCAACTACACTAATATACTACCCAAATAACTGAATAACAAATCCACTACTGAAATTACTTCCTATTTATACTATACCAATTTTCAACACTAATCCTTTATGGGTTCCAGAGTGGCGTGCTACTCGCCAGAAAAGCGCTTCAAAACACATCAGGGGAACAATTGCTATATGAATGCAAATCTTTCTTCCCCCTTTTATCCCTCTGCTATTCTTCTCACTCCAAGTAACTGACTAATATCCACCACTGAAATTACATCATATTTCACCATATCAATTCAGCACTAATCCTTTATAGGCTTCCTGAATAGCGTGCGTCAACAAGCGCTATATAAATACAAACCTTTGTCCTCTATCCTTCTGCTATCATTCCAAATCCAAATAACTGACTAACCTATCCACCACTTAAAATGTACTTGCATGTTTCACTATACTAATTCAACACTAATCCTCTATGGGTCCCGGAGTAGCGTGCTACTCGCCGAAAATGTGCTTCAACGCCTCATCAGGGGTAGTAAGCGCTATATAAATGCAATTACAGTACAATACAATTGATGCAAACAGGGTGAGGGCGAGTCGGTGTAAGTTATTCCTCAAGTTATTTATTTCATTTGGAGACAGGTTACAGTAGTTATTTTGTGGAAGTAGCCAGTGGAAAATGTTTAATTTGCTTTCCCAAAACAAAAGTAATGTGTTAATAAAATATTTTACTTAGTCACAACTCTGGCTGTACTAAATGTTGACCTATATACATAGGTATTAATTCTGCGGACGTTCGGCATGTTAAGGTGTTCGGCTTCTTCAATGCTCTGTTAGTTAACGAAAATGAATAATTAAAGCTAATGTTCACGGGGTGTTAATTTGTTTAAAAACAAAATACCTTCAATCATTCAATTCCGACATTTGCGTTAAACACATTTAAATCAAGTGGTTACTTGTAGAACATTTATTTGATGCCTTTATTATGTACCTTAGACAGGTGGTGACAATAAAAAAGACAAACCTGGGAGCACATTTTATGATTTGTTTAGTCATGAATAGTTTTCACATTTTAATATTCTAATTTGTAGAACTCCTTTGACCGCCGGGCAAAGAAGAAACAGGGTGACTGAATAGATAACCACGACGATTAACAAAATAATTATTTTAAGAAATAGTACAGTTGGAAAGTTTGAAACTTTATTTGAAAAGCCAAAAAACTTCAGCTGTTGTAAAATATTTCACACAGTATCTGGCCAGATGCTATGATGTTCAATATATCCATATGAATCTTTTGAAAAAGTACTCCACAGGGAGTTTTTTTGTTGTTGTTTTTTACAAACCTGATCAATGCATTTCTGCTAAACTTTCTGAGCGCTGCTTTGTTTTATGGTGACTGTTCGTATAAACCAGAAGAGATCCATTTTATTCTGAGTTGTCAGTTCTAATCTCTGTTAGATTGTGGATGAGGTGGTTCTCCCACAGTAATCCTGTTGGCTGTCTCTCCACACGTTCATGAGAACCAGGGTGCACATCATATTCCCACAGTTGTATGACGGAGGCATGCATGGCTAAACCACGCGTGCCTCTACTACACAGCCCCAACAACAAATGCATCTGAACCTCAGATGCCTTTACCACAAATGCCTTTACCACACATTCCTTTACCACGAAATTGTGTGGTAAAGATCACACCCCAAACCCTCGACCCCCCGGCCCTGAGCCTTAAACACTACTTGCCCTGAGCCTTAAACACTACTTGCCCTGAGCCTTAAACACTACTTGCCCTGAGCCTTAAACACTACTTGCCCTGAGCCCTAAACACTACTTGCCCTGAGCCCTAAACACTACTTGCCCTGAGCCCTAAACACTACTTGCCCTGAGCCCTAAACACTACTTGCCCTGAGCCCTAAACACTACTTGCCCTGAGCCCTAAACACTACTTGCCCTGAGCCCTAAACACTACTTGCCCTGAGCCCTAAACACTACTTGCCCTGAGCCCTAAACACGGACCAGAGCCCTAAACACGGACCTGAGCCCTAAACACAGACCCGAGCCCTGTACAGTGCCTTGACCCTTTGAGCCCTAAACACTGCCCTGAGCCCTAAACACTGCCCTGACCGCCCTGAGCCCTAAACACTGCCCTGACCGCCCTGAGCCCTAAACGCTACCCTGACCCCTCTCGAGCCCTAAACACTACCCTGACACCTCCCGAGTCTTAAACACGACCCCCTGAGTCCTAAACACTAACCAACCACCCCACTGAGTCTTAAAAACGACCCCAAGCCTAAACACTACATGACCCCCCGAACCCTAAACACTACCCAAGCCCTAAAAACGACCTTGTCCCCCAGCCCTAAAAACTACCCCCACCGTTAAAACCTAACCCCACTACCCAAAACGCGGCATCGCTTACCTCACTGCATGCTCTCTGATCTTTCCTGGGACCGCCCATCCCAGCATCTAGACAGCGCTCTGCATTAACCACGCATATGCATGGTTGAGGCATATGCGTGGTTAAGGCATGCGTAGTTGAGCTTGCGGGGAAACTGCAAGCTTGTTTCTGCTCACGTTGTACAGGCAGTTTCCCTAGTCACACAGATGACCAAAGTATACTCACAGCAGTTCTGAAAGGAAGCAGCATATAATGCCTTTCTGTATTCTTTTTTTAACGTCTGGCCTTGAGACCACTTTAGGGGTTTAATATATTCACATAATTAAACAAAAATCATAAAAATACAAACATTTTTACATGCAAAGAGGAGCTTTGGGTCAGCCCTCTGGATCCATTGGTCTGTTAAGCTCTCATTTATGTTTGTTGTATGCTGGGGTGGGTGGAAGTAAAACAAAGGATCAGCCCACTTCAGTCATTGGCTCTTTTGTGCTGTGAATGATGGCATTTGACCTGATCACGTGTGCTCAATGGTAGGATTGCGTACTGTGGGTATAGCAGTCCCAGCTTTGGAGCCGTGGAAGAATTTGTACATCGGCATATGTCAGTTTTCACTTTTCTTTCAAAAATTGAATGTATTAGACTAACGCCTGTCTATTGACTTGATGCTTTCTGTGTCATGGCTTGTCTCAAAATTTTAAGTGTGAATGTACCGTGACCACTATAAATGTGCCGTGACTTGTTCTAGTCCTTGTGGAAAATGCTGGACTTCCTCACACAAAAGGTTAACTGAAGCTCTCCAGCCGTCTCATTTAGGGGCAGTAGTAGTGTTGAGAAACCGTTGTTCAAACAGTTGGGAGACACTGAAATTCACTGCTGTGTTAAATCTTGAACACCCAGTTTAAAAGACTATTGCAAATTTGTATTAGATTCATACCGCACGACGGCCTTATATCCGTCTTATCCATCTGTCTAAACGTGTGTCCTGGGCTTGGGCTTGTTGCGTGCTGTGCATGCAAGGAAGGGATTCCAGGGCAGTGATGCAGAAAGCTTGTTTGGGGAGTTGAGGACGTGGGAGTGAGAGTCTGGGGGGTCATGTACAGATGCTGTGGTGTAGGATGTAAAGAAAGGAATACAGACTCTTGATGAAGGGGCCATACCCCAGTCCTACATTGCTGACCAGCACCAACAATAGGCTTTCTAGAATGATCATTTTAGGTGTGCTTGATTTTAAGACCTATTGCCACATCATTCACTGAATAGTGCCTTTAAAGCAAAATTGTTAATTGGGGGGGGGGGGGGAGGGAAGGGGTGAGGGGGGGGGCCTGGGGAGGCCTGTAGAAATACGTGTTTAAGATTACGTAGTGCTTGTTCATCTCAAACCTTGCTCATAACTTAAGTTTTGCAACCTAGTTCAGTGGGTGCTGTAATACAAATTTTAATAAAGGTTATTGGTTGGCATATTGAGTTCAGGGAGTATGACTTGCATACTGCGGATTTAGCTACCCCGAAAGCCTTCTGATGATGACAAAATTAACATTGAAACATTGAAAGAACTCTTCAAAATGGCCTCTTGCTTAATTATCCCAAGGTTCACAACACAATCAACTAAAGACAGACCATCTACCTTTCGTGACATTTCAACTCCATATTTAGGCACTATTTAAAACAAAATGAAACACTGCACCCTGAGAGGTGCAACCTCAGGTGGTGGTATAGTTTTTTCCCACCCCTTTCTACATTATAATGTACATTCTAGAGACTTCAAATATCCTATTGTAAACTCAGCTGGTGGAAAATCAGGATCCTTCATGGATTGCAACCGAGGGGCAACAAATGTCAATATTATTTTTGCTCCACCTAGGTTCAAAGGTCAAAATTGAGATGCAAGACAGAAGTGAGAAAGCAGAATTATGGAAATAATTTGTTGTAGGCCACTTTCTCGCAATCCTGAGTCCAACTGAGAAATTTAGGGATGAAACAGACCTCTGTGTACTGGCTAGTCTTTTTGTGGCACAACTCCTTTTGTCCTGACATAAAGTGTTAGATTTCTCCAGTAGATTCTCAGTGTTGCCCTCTACTTGTACAACAAATATAAGCTGAACTGGTTGGAGATGTAATTTGGTTCCAGAAGGTGGAAGTTTTGTTTGCTGGTGTTAAGTAGTGTGGTGTTTTGAGTGAGCTGAAGTATTAACTCTCATGCGAGATGGTGGAAATACCGGTGTCCGCTTCAGCTGGATTTAAGTGAAGCCCAATTTTACTCCGTGCAGGGATAGCCAATCATCTGCCGGCCCTTGGTGGTCTACAAATAACACACTTCTGATTAAGTCATTACTCGATTATTATGTGTTGATCTTAAAATATGAAAGTTGATGAGAGAGCTGCAGGAGCTCAAATATGGTGTTTCACATACTAAGGGTCATGGTTGAAGAGCATTAATTTCACATCCTAATAACGCCAAAACCAAGACCCCCCCCCCCTATCATGACTTCTGCATACTCTGGACACATCCTCTTTTGTGTTTTGACATTCAGGTCTTTGTCAATGGAGCGGTCATTTGATACACTTCATGTATTGTACTGATAGCTTTTTGTGCTTTGTAGGCAATATCCCAGTCAAACTATTCTGATGGTGGGATAAACTCTATTTTACATTCAGTGCGATTAACCGTCCCACAGGTGGAACACTGTAAGTCCTGATGATGTTTCAAGCTCTGCCAAGACTGATGCTTTCCGACATGCGTGGTCCTCCTCACCCACTTGGTGAGTACCACAGAACTATCAGTTAATAAGCAAATCAAAAATAGGACTTCTTTCTTTTGGCCGTCTATGTCTCGTCAAATTTCTTTCCGCTTCAACTTTTTGATTTTATTATTTGAGAGTATAATTAGTCAGGATAGGAATTTAACATATCAATGCGTACTCTTACACTTCTAGAAAGTTACATCCAGAGGCTTTGGTTGTAGGAATTGTCAGGAAGAACATTAATGTTCTTTGTGAATGTTTATCAAATTGTGTTTTTGTCATGTACAGTGTATCATTGTGACTGTCGATACCCAGATGTGACTCCATTTTCTCTGGTTTGCTAGCCTAAAGCAGTCTTTCAGTCCACTTTGTTATATAGTTTTACAACTTGATGTATCAATGTGTCGTGGACATATTTTTCTTTAATTAGGCGCCATATGTGGATTTGACACCACAGATGAATTGTTTGTATGGTTATTTTTGTCTCACGCCTGATTGTGTTTTGATTCGTAGAACAGACCCTACCAGACAGCAAGTTTACACCTCCCACGCACCCAAGAGAAATTGTGTTTTGAGCATATTACTAAATCTTTGGTAGTGCGATGTGGGTCGAGGTTGCACATATGGCGCTGTCTATCGTTTCCTCTTACTTTGCTTCTGGTATGGATCCGCTTGCTGCATTAGTGCTTCCTATAGTGTACTTACTGTAGGGAAAGATCCGCACCACTGTATCATAATGTCCAGTATCCTAATCATTTCGTATGCTTTCCTATTCCAAGACCCTAGTTCATGTATCATTTTATCAGTTAGTATTTTCAATAATAGTAAATTCCAACTTTGACAATACTCTGAGAAGGCGCTTGGCTTCTAATCCTGCAGCACCACACTCTCCCCTCTCCGACTCCTTTCCCAGCTACATCACCAAAAAGGTAGCCACATTCTTAACTCGCAGTAGTTGTATTAAACTGACCATGTATGGTGGTTCTCAGCACACCAGTGACCAGGGCACCATCAGATAAAGTATAAAAACAAAAAAAAAAGGCAGCCAACCTGTTCTAGCTATGCAACTATGATCTGGAACAACATCACCGTATCCAGAAGGACCACACCAGTGGTGCTCAAATTCAGGAAAGATTTGAAGACCCACCTGAATCCCAGTCTATTACCAGTCCACAGCCCAGCTTCCTTTCCTACCACTCGTTAACTTCATGTTTGTATTTGACTTTGTAGAGCGTTCCGCTGCCTTTGGGCTAGGTTTGCTCTGTTTAAATACCACTTTTTGCTGACTGCTATTTGCAGGTATGCAGTCTTGTTTACAACGGCCTGTTACCGGGGGTTATGATTACTGTGGGAATTGTTGGCTGCATAATGTTTTGCCACTCTTTTTCCATATTAGGCCTTTGGAATGTTGACCTCTAGTGTTATGGAAGAGGTGTGGCGCCACGGCCAGGGCAACTGACTCCGGAATCTGGAGATCACGGTTCGATCCCCGGCTCCGGCAGCAGATTAGCCCAGCACCATGTGACTCTGGGCAATAGCTTGCTTAATCTTCCCGACGGCCCCCAGCGCCTAGAGACCCTTACGGGTGATTGTGCGCTTTACAAATGTGGAATTATTATTATTATTATTATGTATGTACCAATATTTATAGAGCGCACAGCTACTTCCCGAAGGTAGTGTCCCGGCGCTGTTCGTATACCGCTTAGGAACCCTTCCTGGTTTTCCCTGTGAGTGTCCACTCCTGGGCACCCCCAGGGTGAAACCAGGCATCCCAGCGCTTTTGGGGCCGTTGTGGAGATTAAGCAAGCTATTGCCCAGAGTCACAGAGTGGGACCCATGATTAGAATAGGCACTGAGGCGAGAATTATCGGGTCCGAGGAAATTGAGGCCAAGACCCGCCGAGGCGGGTATTGAACCCTGGTCCCGAGCCAGACCTCTGCATCAGGGTCTGCCGCTCTAACCATTTGAGCCACACTTCTCCACATGTGCCAAATGTGTTATGCTAAATTTTGTATCTCTTTTCTTCCAGTCCGGTTTCAACTGCCCTGCCTACTTCATCCTGCTCTGGGTGAAAATATGATTTTTAATATCAAGCCCATTGTAAGGCAACACTAAAAGTTCAGGTTGCCTTGCCTGCTGGGTTTGATCCAATCATGATACTGGGGAGTAGGATGTGTTTATCTCCAACTCATGCTGAATGTCCTGTAACTTAAAAGACTGTCCTAAACCCTGACCCCTTTGTTGCAGGACATGTGTCACTGAATGCCAAAAGTGGTGTTGGCAGTTTTTTTATTAATAATTCTATCCTGTAGGCAGTTTGATTTGAAAGGATTGCATCTACAGTCCGATATGAGCTACCTATGGTGACATTTATGCAAAGAACAACCAGGTAAAGCGACAACCAGGTAAAGTGAATTAATGAGATGTTCGCTTATGATTGTGCCTCTTTTCACCTCTTAATGACTGTGCCTAAGCCACTCGCCAGCCCAAAGCATCAATCGGAGCACACGCAACCGATGGTATGGGAGTTCACCTGCACTTACTGCTCTGAACCTTTGCATAAGAATTACACTGCACTCACCTTATTCCTTTCAAGAAGGGATCCAACCAAACTCTGATGCTCTTTGGACATCCTGGGTTAATGCCATCAGACTGTGATTGAATGCCTTTGAAAAGGGCAGCGCTGATCTGGTTAGAGGTGGGCAGAACTGAAGAGTACCTTAGTTGCAAAACTGTGCCACTAATGTCGCATTTTCACCTCCACAGGGTTTCTGATGAGATTTGAGTACCACCGGAAACTCTACCAGAAGAAGAACCATACCAGTTTGTAGTAAATGTGGGAACATTGCATTACACAAATTGCAGATTGGTTTGTTTTTACCCATGGTGTCACACTTGCCCTTCTGAACAGTCTTAGATCCAGATGGACCTAAGCCAACACCACTAACTTAAGGCCGACCTCTTGCACTGATAGTTCTACCCTTTGAAGTGCATGGTTCAGATTTAATTTCTGAAGGGCATATTACATTTTTTTAGTACACTTCATTTATATTCACTTTTAACATACAGATTTTTGCATTCGTTTTAAATGTGTCCTAATCCCGTTGGCCTAATTTTTAATCCCCTTTGCTTTCTGAATTTGTGGTTCTCTTTCTAACACTCCCACACAAAAAACACCCACACATGCCCAAACTCATACCCCTGTCTCCACCCTTCTCACACATTTTCGATGAGCATTACCCAAAGTATCCCAGGTGTGCTGAAGGTACTCTCATTTATGGTAGATTACCATTGTGGAAGATCAGCCATAGCTTGCATCAAGACCGGCCTCTCTATCCCACAGCCAGACCGCGAATTTCGGTGAATTAAGAGATGCTTGGCGTATTTTATGGACCGTATATATTTATTGTCTCAAGTACCTTTAGTGGAAAGACAACAAAATGTCCCTAATCACCAGTGTTTAGGATATAGGTAAGTAAAGGGCACACACCACAGGTTCAAACATATATTCACCATACAATTACATTATTTCTGACAAAAGGTGACTCTGTTTGAGCTTCACTGTCTGTTTGCTGCCTCCAACCAGTGGTGGCTCCTCCGCTAAGGCAGAGGACTGTCGCCCCACTGCCATGAAGCAGGACAAAAAAGGAAAAAATAAAATGATCAAAATGTAATGTTATTATAATTTTATTATGGCTTCCTGCTGTGGCAGCTTGCGTGAGGGGGCGGGCCTGAAGAGGAGGGTAGGAGTGGTAGAACCCTCCTGAGTGCGCAATCACTGTTTGGTTGGCCCTCTTAGGCCGCCCAAAACAGTCATGCACACTTTCCCATTTCTCATTGAAGGCTGCATTACAGCCTGCATGGAGAACATGCCCACCCCTCCAGCCCCTGGCTGAGCGGTTCTCAGACCATTCACAAAGTTGCAGTGCAGCGTTGTTATTGGTCAGGGGAGTCTGGGTGCTTACCAATAATAACACTGCATTGCAGCGTTGTGATTTGTCAGGGGAGCCTGCCTGTGACTTAGTCCGAGATGATGTCCGAGACTGAGTAAAGCAGTAGCAGAGACGCAGACATGGCGGCAAGGTAAGGGTATTTTTTATATTGTGCCCTGTCTGCCCCCCCCACCATGTCCCCCATGCACGCCACAACCCGCGCCGGCCGCCACTGCCTCCAACTGTATCTGCCGGACTGCTCCACACCATGCATTTGTTCTTCCTTGTGCCATATCAGTGTACATTGTCTTTGTTTGTGTCTCTGACCCCGCTTTCCAATAACCAAGAACTTGTAAAACATATCCCCCCTTCACTCTTAATCCGCACGTTCATCTATCTTTCATTAAGAGCCCACAAGTGATCACCTGTAGAACCCTGCAGGTCCAAACCCCCTGCTCTGAGGAGCTTATTTGGGTGAATGATCCCTTACATCCATGACCTGCAATCCGCATTGGGTTCGACTGCGGCCTAATCGTCTAGTTATATCCTCAAAGCTGTGCCTTCAGATTGGATGAGCACATTGCAAGATAGTCTCCATTCGTAATCTTAGGTTATTTTTCGATAGCTGACTACCTTAGAATGCTTATTGAGTGGTCTGTGTTCAAAAGAGCACAAACAACCCCATTTTCTAGAATTTAAGGCAATTGCTACTTTTGTATTCCTCTAACGATGTAACTAGATGGGAAGTTGTTTTCTTCCTGCATATGACCCCACTAGGGCAACCAGACAGCTGTTTTAAGTACTAGAACAATGGGTAATGATTCTGCAGGCCGCCCACACAGTGATGTCTCCTATGATTCCCATAAACTAGTCCCTGTGGCTGAACCTCCAGCGTTCAACTTTCCGAATAGGTTTTGTAATCAAAGTTGGAAAGGAAGTGACTTCGCTCTGGGAATGGGCTTGAGCCGTTATAGTACGAGCTGTAGTAAGATAATACTCCGTCTGAGGCGGTCATATGGATGGAACGGATGTTTTTCTTATACAAGCATGGGTTTAAAGTTAGTCTCCCATCGCTCTTTCTTGGTTTGTGATTCACAAGTGTATTCCTGGGAGGCGAATGATGTCTCTTCCCTTTCAAAGCCAGATTTTCTTGTGACTTTACTTTCTCCTTCAGAACAGTACATTTACAGGGACTTTTGGCGCTTCTTTTAATGTGAGGTCATTTGTTTCTTTCCTAATTTACAAGCTTCATACCTTCTCTGGCAATGCTAGCTAAGTCACTGCGACTAGGCATCGGTTTAACCAACCGGTCAAATTTGATATTTTTGTGAGTTTGCAGTATTTAAAACTGATGTAAATGCATGTTAAATGTTTGCAGTAGTTTTAGCGACTGTGTGCAGCAATGCTTTCTGTAGATTTATGGGTAATTTGTCTATCCATCGCTAGTAGCGGGCGTGAGTGTATTGAAAACTCAGATAGGAAGCTTAGTTTTATCTAAAATGAGAAATTTTCAAATCAATTAATTATTTCGGCTTTTAGTTCTAGTGTTTTGAGAACACATCCTTATTTTTTTTTGTTTCTGGGAAGAAACTAGGAATTGCTGTTTAGGTCTCGCTAGAGCCAGCGCATGCGCTGTCTCAGGCGAGACATTTAGTTAGCGGATTTTCAAATTGCTACCCACAGGCTTTTGCTGTCCACCAGCTTGCTGTTACGCGCACGCGACGTGCACAGCTGCCTCTGTAATGGCTTATTAAGCCTTACAGCCCACGCCTGAATCCCCTCCACTAACCCCTCCCTTCTCCCACTCCCTCCTCGTCAGCTCTTCATTTTCGTTTCAGTTTTGCACCGCGAGGCCGTGTCACTTTCACGGCCGCGCGGCCATTGCTTGTCTGTTTGGTAACCTGATCAGACGCACGCATACCTACGGAATATAAGCTGAAGCTTAACCAATATATTTTCAGTGATGTATATGCCTTTTGTCTGCAACTATGTTTTATAGTTATTTAGTATTCCATTCTTGTAAATGCTGTAACCCCTCTCCCCTCCTGCACTGATGGGTTCGGGAACTATGCAAGTTCACGCCCGAGCAATCTCATATTTCTGACTTCCACCTTTACTGCTTGGCTGAGTTCGACTGTGTTTGTAGAATTTGTAAGTAGGTAACCCCCTGCACACCCCTGCTGCTCTCCCGACTTATAGAACCTTCCATTTGTCAGAGATGCTTATTATGCTGGTTTTAGAATCCTCCTTTCTCCGCCATGCGGGTCCCTGAAGGAGAAAAAGAACGTATCATCCCAGAGACAGCCTTGCCACTAGCCCGCTATCTCCCCCCAGGGCCCAGATTGAAACGGAATTAGACAGGGGTAGGAGGTCTGCGTGCTGTGGTAACTTCAAAAGGATTTTTAAGCAAGAAAAAAAAATAGTGCCTTGACATCAGTGTGTCGAGTTTAAAAAAAAAACCAAAAAAACAATACAGCTCTTGTCCTTGTTTCTTCATCGCTTCAACCGGTCCCGCCTCGTCCACTCACCTTCCCATTTCTTGTTTGGCAATTTTATTAATTGTTTCAGAGGTTTAAAGCTTGGACGCTCTGACTTATTCCTCTTGGACACAGCCCAGAGCAGAAGGGATTGTCATTCCCTTAAAGATGCGCTCCCCGCCGTCGGATCGCCTTGGAAGGTGCTGGCTCACGGGGGCCCTCTGCGTGCGTGCTGCAGCCTGCTCCGCACTAATACCGGCCCTATCGGATCGACTAAGCCAACATTTATTTTCTCGCGGTGACGGCTCTTCATGACTGCTTAATAGAATACTTTGTTGACTGCGAAATTGGTGCGTTTTTTAAAATGGTGGTCGTTTTGTTTGAATACAGTAAAATGTTTTTTTTTTCATTTTAAAGAATGTGATTCCGATGCCCTCTGTGGTAGAGATAAATAGCTCCGCTCACAACACCTGTGATAGGCTTATGTATGGTGTTTTTTTGTTTGCATTCCTAAATGAAAGCGTTTGGCAGCCGAAGGTCTTAGGGTCGTCTACATTAGAGTAATAGTCAGGGCTTTAAGTGGGATGAAACGACTGGGGGGTCTCTCAAAGGGGCGTGACCAGTGGAATTCAGGGCGTGGCATAAAAACACCTAAGTGAAAGATCTGTGCTTAGCATAGTGTGCCGCTGGACTTGTTTTGCTGTTTCGATCATTGCATATAGATATTTGATACAAGTAAAATCATACCTACAAGTCAGTACTTTAGGCTTTGTCAATGGTTGTTAACTTCATAAGATAAATAAGCAGCAACAATGGTTTGTATATAATATTGAAAAAGCTTGCACTTAAAGCCCTGGTGACACCACGACAATGTTGCTGCTTCTGAGTTTCAAAAAGAGAAGGGAAATCCAGAGAGAAAATGGCTCTCTTTAAAGGTTTTCCCTTCCCTTACAACGCTCACCTGGCATGATGTCATGCCGTAACTTCTCCACTACTGAGAAGTGAGCAGAGTGAGCACGCGCACATCGATGTGCCTGCTGTCACTGCAGTCAGGACAAAAACGGGCCGCCTGTGCCAGGGCACAAAACAGAGCACGATAGAGAACTATTTCAAGACCCCTTTAAACAAGCATTGGGATAGCCAATAGGTCTCGCCTTTGGGACCTTGTAAGTGTTGAGCCATGCAACAGTTGGTATTGTTGCACCAAGGATATTGTGCTGGATATCTAAACACTTATAAGATTCCAAAGGCGAGACCTATTGGCTATGCCAATGCTTGTTTTCTTGTGGCCCAGGAACAGAGGTGTAAACAGTGGGATACCTAATTTGTGTTTGTGGATTTGTAGAGAGCACGTTAAAGTCATTCAGGTGTACACAGTGTTGTAGTTGTGGTCAATGTTCTTGAAAGTATGAGGGAGGCCTGGGTTTGATTGAGAAGAGAAATCTGCTTTTCGGAGTGAGGCATCTTCTAAGGGCACTTGAACAGACAAGCATTGGCATTGCCAATAGGTCTCGCTTGTGGGACCTTATAAGTATTTAGTTTTGCAGCACAATATCCTTGTAACTAAATACTTATAAGGTCCCACAAGCGAGACCTATTGGCTATGCCAATGCTTGTTTATTTTTATTCGTGTGTTAAATCAAGGTTTCTGAACGCTTCCCATTTTAAGAAATTGTTTTGTAGCTTTGCTGTCAGTGTTTGGCATCCGATTGATGTAGTTAACACGGCAGTTGCTGTGGAATGTGGTCGTTGATGTTTACAGTACGTTTTAAGTCACTTGCTGATTTATTAATTTTACTTCTCATCAGGACTGCAGTGAAGTGTTTTATATAGTGCTCACGAACCAACATGTTTAAATGTTTAATAGCGCTGCGTGTAAGCGTACATATATACATCAGCCTTTGAAAGAAGAAAGCACTGCTGCCACAGTTCAAACGTGTGACTTCCAAGCTACACAGATTTCAGCAGAGAGCATTTAGCTAACTGAGCCGTACGCCAACATCAGGAGGCCAAAGCACTCAACATTTGAAAGCGGCAGACAGTTTACCTTTTTTTCCCTGAAGGGTTGGTTTCACTCAATTCTTTCAACAGCACTCTGAGATGTACAGCCAGGTGTGGTGGGTCGTTTGAGGAGTCACAGTCTGTGCAAATACTGAAGGTGTAGCGGTATGAAGAGGAAGTAGGACAGGCAAAGAGCGAGGATGTGAAAAGGTAGAGGAAGGAAGAACAAATGGAGAGGAATCGGAGAAAGGGAGCCAAGGGGGTGCGAGGGATGAGGGAACACGGCCTGGGGGAAGCTGGCTGGGGAGGGGGAGGAGAAATGCAAGGAAGGCTGTGTGCGGCGTAATTAGGGGAGGAGAAGCCGAGAAGCCGCAGAGCGCACGCTGGGCGAAGCCCTTTGATGTGCTGTGCGGCAAATGGAGGGAGGCTGATGCGCGTTCATGTTTGAACATGTGGTTCACATGAACTGCATGAAAACGCCAGCAAAAAGCTGGTGGTTTCATGATGTTTTCGCCACTTGAATTCTCGCTCCGCTCGATGCGCATGCGCGCATCGATAGGTCGCGAGACCTAAAAAACTAGTGGAGGAGAATGCAGCTCAAAGTGGGATGTGAGGCCAGAATTTGCCAGAAGTAAGGCAGGGCTTTTCCATAGAGATGTTTTTGTAAGAGATAGCTGTCTATGAACTTGATCTACGTCATCTCAGAGCAGGTGCAATGTGGGACCACGTAAGTTGTAGGAGAGTAGGATCTGCTTCTTATAGTTACCCCCACGTTTTGCTGATGTTTCACTGTTTTCGACTTAGTCTGGCTGGGATCCTGCTATCCAGGACCCCAGCCTAGCTGCTTTCTCCTCTAAATTGATTGCATGTACTTTAGGTACACTCCAGATTGGATTCTGGGGTACCCTTAAAAGTCCCTAGTATATGGTATACTATGTACCCAGGCCATAGGTACACAAGAGGCCTCCCAGGGGTTGCAGCATGTATTATTCCACCCCTGAGAGACCATTTAAAATGACACAACAGGTCTGCTACTGCAGTCTATGTAAGGTGGTGCATGCACCCCCTTACTTAGATATAGGTTCATTATATCTACCCATATCACTGCACATATAAACCCCTATGGCAGGCCTTATCAATCCTGAAGGCAGGGTGCTGGGTTTTATGTGAGAGGGTGCTCCTGCATGAGCAGAGCCCCTCTGCATCCTTCAGAACATCTATTCTGGGGTGGTTTGTGATGCAGCTAACCATATACTCTTAAGTGCATTATAACCTCGCGGTAAATGCTAACTTTAAACGGCTGCATGGAAACATGTCGTTTGGTGTCAAAAACCTTGGAATCACACCTCCACACCAGTAACTGGTGTCGAAGGTATGATTCCACCCTCCTAAAGGGAGAAATATGACCGCTCCGGTACCAGCTTTCTCGACCCTGGCATCACAAGATGGATGCTGTCAGACACGCGTCTGCCCTCCTGCTGCTGGACGAAACTCCGGCAGGGTGCGCTGGACAATGTTTCCTGTCACTGGCAAGTGACCCAGACTCTCTCCCCTCTACTTTCAGGTTCTTCTCAGCTCCGATCCAGGCTTGGATCACACCAGACACCTTTACCTTTCACGGAAGCAGCACTTTGCAGCATCACGCCATTGAAAACGACAAAGATTCCCGACACCATTTGACACCTATGCACCCGGCTTCCCTGGGTTAGGTAACACGAGTACTCCGGTGCTCACATGGGTGCTGGCCTTAGAACCTTCTAAGTTTGGAAGGGTTTGCTCAAAGTCCTCTCCTAAGTGTCCTTAATCTTTAAAATTCCAACCGCGACTTTCCCGTAGGAGTGTACAGAGCTCGCGGCTGTGTTCTCACACTGCATGCGTCCCCCGTGGATCCCCTGTGGCACTACCTTGGGTGGTTCCTTGGGGTCCCAGCGATTCTACGTGCTCTAGGCACTGTCTAGTCAAGTTCGGCTAGTTATACCACTTTCTTAATATATGATTTGGTCTCTCCAATGGGGCCCACTGTGTATTGTTCTAGTTACTGTTGTTCTATTGTTTTAATATTGTGTCCCTTGCTCTCTAATCTCATAAAGAGGTTAGTAGAGAGTGTTTAGTAATAAATACATGTATTTTATACATACCTTGTGTGGTTCTCCTTTCATTTGGTCATTCAGGAGGTTATAATCTGGTAAACCAAGCTGCTTTACGTTCCTTCGAGACTTAGCCTGAAGGCTGCTCTCCATAGCTATCACTAGGATAGCTTTCAATAAAGGTTGTCTTTAACCTAATCATCAATCAGGGTTGTTTTGGACTGGTGCAAGATGCCCATTATAACTAGTGAGCAGCCATATTTTCGGCTAAAGTTCTCTATGGCAGTGAAGTTTCGGGCTTTGTGGATGCCAAGCCTCTCCAAATTGAGTAAAATATTTTTTTTAGAAGACTGTTGAAAGTGCCACAAAGTACCCCGGGCTTCATTGTGCATGAGGAACTGAGTGCCACCTACATTAATGACAGGATAACATTAAAACCTGTTACCTGTTGGGTCAAAATCTGGACAAACCCAGAGGCCACCCTAACCAGAGAAAATATCAAGGACTGCATGGCTCGTGATAATGGGTTGAACATCACATGGCTTAAATATGTGAGGGAACGCCTTGAGGGCCTGGGTTGCATGGAATTCTTTAATCCCCCACATAAACTGTTGGCCAAGGATAAGCTTATGGTCAAGGGGGAGATTTTGAAAATACTGGGTTCTAGCAGGGAAGACCAGGAGATTAAAAAACCGGCAGTGAGAAGTTATATCCTGACTAAATCCTGCCTGGGCATTGAACCTTACTTGTATCTCATGCATAGTGCCCAAGATAGGTTTTTAATGATGCGCTTTAGGTTGGATTCCTTACATCATAGCCTTGCGGTGACTGCAGGTTTTACCAGAACAGTGGAACAGAAGGGTCCTTGCGGCTGCGATCATCGATCTCCGCAGGACACCCTTTATTTTGTACAGCTATGCAAGTATTATATGCACCCAAGGAAGCATTACTTAAAATGGTACGCTGTAAGGTGGGAACTGGTAAATCCAGTCCTTGGTATGATGACTCGCTGCGGGTTTTAAAGGTTTCTTGCAGGCGTGCAGAGCGGGCCTGGCGAAAAGCCTATGATAGCGGGAAGAAAATCTTGTACCTGACTACGGTGAAATTGTATCACCGGGCAGTGTGCAGAACCCGTGCCGCCTTCTATGCCGATCAATTCAGGACAAGCTCCAATCCATCTAAGGCTATTTTTAAGGTGTTGAAAGATCTTACCACCAAAAAGGTAACGACGAGCCACCAGAGCTCTGTTGAGCACTGTGAAAATCTAGCTGGTTTCTTTCTGGAGAAGGTTAACGCCATTTATCGAGCCTTTCCTTTGGTGACTCCCTCGGCTACTCCACCTCTTAAGCCATTAACATCTGAGGGGCTACATTCTTTTCCCATGTTAACATCTGAAAGCCTCGGTAAACTGGCTCATCGAGTGAAGTCGGGGTCCCCTGTGGATCCGCTTTGCTCAGCGGTGTTTAAAGATCTAGCGGTATGCAACATCTCACCGCTATGTTCTGTGATTAATACGTCGCTCTCCTCCGGTGTAGTTCCACTAAAGTGGAAACAAGCTGTGGTTCGTCCCATCCTTAAAAAGCCTAATCTGGATGGCAGCAAGCCTGAGAGTTATCGGCCAATCTCTCTCCTACCGTGGCCTGCTAAGGTGACTGAGGCACATGTCAACGCGGTCCTCTCGGAACATCTTCGTCATGCCGACATTCTCGATGTGACGCAGAATGGATTTAGGGCTGGCCACAGCACGGAGACGGCTCTGCTGTATATGGTGGAGCATCTCCGCTCCGTGCTCGATGCGGGTCAAACGGCGGCGCTGGTGTTACTAGATCTGAGCGCCGCCTTCGATACCGTATCGCACCCGATCCTTCTGCGTCGCTTAGAGGAAGTCGGTGTCACCGGCATGGCCCTCCAGTGGTTCCGGTCTTTTTTAGCCAATCGGGCCTTTAGCGTGACCGTCCCGCCGTACCAGTCCAAATACCATCCTTTGGATCTGGGGGTTCCACAAGGCTCCTCGCTGAGCCCTACGTTGTTTAATCTTTACGTAAGGCCGCTAGCTGAGGTTGTCAGGCAATGGGGTTTGACAATGGTGTCGTATGCCGATGACACCCAGCTGGCGGTCACGATCAGCGGGGATGCCGATGTTGACGCCCCCAGATTCCAACAAGGACTGCGGGCGGTCGCTAGCTGGATGACGTCCAACTGTCTCCAGTTGAACGCTAGCAAGACCGAGGTCATGATTTTTGGCAAACAACCGGAACTCTGGGGAGAGAGATGGTGGCCAGGGGAGTTGGGTCCGGCTCCCATCCCAGTCGCCGAGCTTAAAAACCTCGGGGTCTGGTTGGACCCGTCCCTTACGTTCGCTTGCCACACCAAGCGTACGGCGGCCTGTTGTTTTGGTATCCTGCGCGGGTTGCGTCCAGTGCTCAAGTTCTTTGACGCCTCCACTAGGCAGCTCATGATCCAAGCCACCGTCATCTCTAGGCTGGATTATGCGAGCTCCCTGTTGGTAGGTTTGAACCAAGTTGAGATTGGACGTCTGCAACGGATTCAGAACGCCGCTGCAAGATCGGTGGTAGGACTACCAAGATCTTGCCCTACCTCCAGCACGCTGCGCTCATTGCACTGGCTCCCGGTGGCCCAGCGGATTCGGTTCAAGGTCCTCTGTGTCGCCTTTAGGATTCTGAAGGGGTCCCCGGCGGAGATTCTGTCGACACTCTTGACCCACTATATTCCAGCCCCAGCGTTAAGATCCGCGGATCTGGAATTGGCTGTGGTCCCGCGTTTCAAGCGGAGTAGAGCTGGGGGGCGTTCCTTTAGAGTCCGGGCTGCGGTGCTCTGGAATTCCCTCCCCCCGGCGATTCGCGCCCTTGGGGATTTGCTGTCTTTTCGCCGTGCGGTGAAAACCTTTTTATTTCCTTAGTTTAATTTTGTCTGTTTATTCTTTCGTTGTGTTGTGCAGCTGCCTTGTCGGGCGCCAGGACGCTCCTTGGCTGGAGCATCTGTGCGCCTAATAAAAACGCATAACATAACATAACATAAAAAGAGTACTAAAAAAAGCAGGATTCAGACAGGCTAAAGTGGCGTTATTGTATTTAAAACTTTCTTCTGAGATTTTAACCTTGTACTGTACTGTAAACTTTTTAAGAGTGGCAATGCGTCTCAGGAATACCAGAGGGAACGAGTGAATTGTAAAGTTAAGAATCATTTTTAAATTATTTATCACATTGCAAACTTTTTAGCAGTTGCCAAGAGCAAAAGGAAATCTGGATGGAATAAGCAAAAAATTTATTTACACAAATTGTTTTTAAGCTGTGCTTTTATGGTGTTGTCTTTTTGATGCCGAATAAAGTATATATATTTATTTATTTAACTAGTGAGCAGCATATACCAGGCAACTTCTCACATAGATGTCTTATGTAATGCATAAAAGATGCCCAGCAATGGTGCTGTGGGTTTCTTGCTCATTGTTTTTCTTAAGATGGCAAAGGCCTATGTGATTTGAAGAACATGTAGGAAGGTGCTAGATCTTGCTGGTATAGGGAAGGGTATTGCGAGAGTAATAGGTCAGGTTTGTTACCAACTTGCTCTTTTGTTTTGGTTTTACTTGATGAGCATATTAGTGACCCACAGTTTTAAGAAAAATCCTTTATTTCTGTTTTTGTTGGCTCGCCGGATTGTGAAGTTAAAGAAAAATTTGGATTATAGGCTTGGGAGCATCAATTCTGTTTTACACTTAGATTCAGAAAGTTCAGTGCCAGCCATCATTTTATAACCTCAAGGCATGCAGTTGTAAAGGTTTTTATGGTATGTCAGCTTGTAGTAGATTTGTACTTCAGGGGCTTATTTAACTACTGTTTTGGAGCACACTGCATGCCTCCAGGATATAGCCTTAGACACCTTGCAGTATGAATACAGAAAAGGAGTAGGAAAACGATAATTCTCCACGTGATAAGGGTTAAACCTCTGATTCACTGATGGTTGCTATAATTTGTTAAACTCCAACTTCCTTTTGTAAGGATAATCAATATCAAAGTCTTTGGTTGACAACCCTCAAAGTCTTGACGATTGTTTGGGATGGCAACGTAGTCAGTCTTGGGGGTCTGACCAGCAAGGCGAGAGGATTGATCCTTGAACCTCCCTAAAATAACTCAGGACTTAATAGAAGAGGGATAACCATATGCCAGGATAAAGAGATTCGTTTTTAGGGTGAATTCTACTTTGGTAGGAAAGCATTCCACCTGGACAGATCTTCCACTAAATTTCTTATATCTGGTCTGCCTTACAGTGCGAAGAGAGTCTAAACATTAGGCTTTCATTTGAATGTTGAAAAGCAAAGCGCTGAACTAGGTAAATGGTCCTGTAAAGCTTTGTGGTGGAATTTGAGGTATGACCCTTGTAATGGAATGCAAGATAATTTACACTCTTGGTGTAAGCTATAGCATAATGTAGAAATTGCCCGGAAGGTCTCAATATACAACATGAATCTATTGAAAAAACGGGTGTAGTGTGATTTCATTTGCCTTCAATTCAATTTAAAATGATTATAATGCATTGTTTTACATTGTTCTTCAGAAAAAGTTAACATATCCATGTATTAGAATCTGATTACGGAATGTAGATTGAAGATGAAGCTAGAAAAGGTAATGGCACTGAGCATTTGACACTTTGACATATTCACTGGGGGTATTGTGTTAAAGTGATTCTGGGTTGTGTGGAAAGGATCTTCGTAGAGATGTCCGTGACTTTTATATTCTGGTTGTTCAAGATATCTCCTTTGTAGTCTTAGTTTGAGCGTTGTTGAAATTGGCACAAAGCCACTTTGTGAAATTTGGAAAGAAAACAGCAAACAATGCATTGAATGTGGTTTATTAACTGATATATCAAACCAATTTAGCATTGTTTTAAATAACTTCAGGATGCGTAAATAATATGTTTGACATATTTAGGTTGTGTATGTATGTATGTATAGACGTTCTTATAAAGCGCTATCACTGTCACCCACCGGGCATCCTGGCGCTAAGACTATTTCTGACACCGAGCAAGATTTTACCAACTTCTGATCTTACTACATTGTACTGGGGAACAGGTAGGTTTTTAGCTCCTTTTTGAAAATAGCAGATATATTATAAATTCATAAATGGATTTTTTTAAGATAAGCTTTTGTTGGCTTTGATGTAACCCTTCTAACAAATTCACAAATAAACTGAAGCATGATCTTCCTTTCACCAGTAGCCGCTGGAGAACCTTCTTGCTGGTGTGAAGTGGCAGTTCAGTTTAAAACCAAATAGACGAGCAGAGCGGCATGATTTGGGACTCTGTAGTTTTAAATGTGATTTCTTTGAGAATCTGGCAAGAGGAGATTAATTGACTGTACCAATGTGCAGGATCTCCCTTTTCCACCAAAAAAGCAGGTTGGGTTTATCTAAGTCAGTGCTAGATCCTCAAAAGTCGAAAAGTCCAATTTAGAAGATATTTATAAGGTAGTCAATTGTGTAGCTGCCAAAGTGCATTAAAATGAAGATGTGAAAGCATTGAATAGCTCAGGTTTTTTAAAACTATTGTCATGTTGTGTAGTATCCGGTTTTCTCCACCGACTAGTAAATGTGCTTGGCAAGAGATGTGGTCTAACGGCTAAATTGGTCGTTGCAGTTTGAAGATTCTAATTCTGCTTCCCCTCCTTGATCATTGTGTGTACCGAGAAAATATTCCACTACTGAAACCTCATTTTCCTTAGCCCCCTTAATTAGACGGGCTTAGAAATATTAAACTTGGGCATTAAGCTCCATTTAAAGGAGTCACCCAGTGAATTACGTCACAAAAGGTCTCCAACCACACGCTGACATCGTGAAACAAAGGCACATTCTGGAATGCTTTTTCTTTTTCACAAAATAATTTTATTGTTGACCGCCAAGGCAAAAGGAATGCTGCCGCACAAGACACCCACAATACACGTATGTAATAACAAAGCTGGACATCAAAATTTTTTGTGCGTGAGCATGACAATGGTCACACAAAGAAATAGTTACAAAGAAAAATAATACCAAAAAAACAAAGAACTGCGTGGAATTTTTTTTTGTAGTTATTGTTAGTAATGCAGGACTGAGTAAAGAGCTATTTTTCTCTTCACCAAATGGCACCTTTAAAATAAAATACTTAGTAACTTAGTCGGCAGCCACAGAAAGCTTCCTTTGCGGACCTTTTAACATTAACTAACTATAGCCATCAAAGGGAGCATACTAATTGCCTGACCAGTTACCAGCATTCTGCACCAGGTGCTTATAGAGATGACCAACGTTCACTCAAATAAATGTTTTTGCTTTTGAGAAGAAAGGTAAAGACCAGCAGGAAATTGATGCCAATGGAACATGGCAGAAGCATCTTGAGAGGCACGCCGAGGAAACGTGATCTCGCACAAGTTGTCCTCTGTGATCAGTGATGTATTTGACATTAAACAGGTTTTCAGATACCCATTCATGTGAATATGGTTAAAGTTGTTTGTACAAACTATTATCACCATGTTTATATTCAACCCCCTGTTTTTACTTTTCCCCCATCTATCTTCATTAGCTCTCCTCGCTCAGCCCCACCCTCTTCAATGTCTACATGAGCCCCCTTGCGGCCATCACACGCCAACACAACCTCAACATCATCTCCTACGCCGACGACACACAGCTGATCCTCTCCCTGACCAACGACCCCGCCATCGCCAGAGCCGACCTACACGAAGGGATGAAACACGTAGCCGAATGGATGATGACTAGCCGCCTGAAACTGAACTCAGACAAGACGGAAGTTCTCATCCTGGGCTCCTCGCCCTCCGCCTGGGACGACTCCTGGTGGCCACCCGCCCTGGGCTCCGCACCCAAACCAACAGACCACGCACGCAACCTGGGCTTCATCCTGGACTCCTCCCTCTCCATGACCAGACAAGTCAACGCCGTCTCCTCGTCTTGTTTCAACATCCTGCGCATGCTACGCAAGATCTTCCGGTGGATCCCCACCGAGACCAGGAAGACGGTCACCCAGGCCCTCGTCACCAGCCGTCTGGACTACGGCAACGCCCTCTACGCCGGAACCACCGCCAAGCTCCAGAAGAGACTCCAGCGAATCCAGAACGCCTCAGCAAGACTCATCCTCGACATCCCCAGACAAAGCCACATCTCCAGACACCTGAGAGACCTGCACTGGCTCCCGGTCAACAAGAGAATCACCTTCCGCCTCCTCACCCACGCACACAAAGCCCTGCACAACCAAGGCCCGAGTTACCTCAACAGCCGCCTCAACTTCTACGCTCCCACACGCCACCTTCGATCGACCAGCCACGCCCTCGCCGCCGTCCCCCGCATCCGAAGAGCCACAACAGGAGGAAGATCCTTCTCCCACCTGGCCCCAAGACTTGGAACTCCCTCCCGACCCACCTCCGCCTGACCCAAGACCACCTCGCCTTCAGGAAGCAGCTCAAGACCTGGCTGTTCGAGCAGTAGCGGACCCCCCCTCCCCAAGCGCCTTGAGACCCTCCGGGTGAGTAGTGCGCTATACAAATGCTATGATTGATTGATTGATTGATGCTTGTTCTGGCCTAATATGTCAATCACCTCTCAGTGTACTCCTCTTGGTGTTCTGTTCCGTAGAGTCTAGGACACGAGAGAAAAATTTCACTCGCTTTGCACATTTCAGTTACTGTTAGTTCATTAGCTCTGCTTGGGTTACCATTCTCCACACATATCCTGTTCTGCTGTTGCCACTTCCCAGTGGGTGACTCCTCTTTAAATTCGGAATTGAGGTACTCTGAGGTTTTGGAGAGACAGGGTCCAAAGTTTTGTTTTCTTTATTTATATTCTAGTAAGACCTTTTATGCTTCTACTCCAGTGTCACAAGATCCGGAGAGCTGGTGATATATTATGGTCTAATGTACTGTAGTCCTCCCTTGCACGCTTGTAACATCACGTTAGACTCTGAAACCATTGTCTTGTAAATCAAGACGTTGTTGTAGATCTTTTTATTTTTTTACTCACTTTGTACTGGCATAGGATTGCTTCTCCTCTCGTGGTTGACTTGTGCTTTATCTTGATAGTTTTCTGAAAGAAATTGATAGCTCAACTCTTCAAGCTTATGAGGATAAGGTTGCACATGTTGAAGTGCTTAGCCTCCTTTCCCATGTATTTTGTTCAGGTGAAAAAAACCTTAGTACAATCTTCTAATTAGGTAAGTCCCGATGACGATCTGTAATTGGAATTGAACAAATCAGTGAACTATGGATGAGCACCAGTTTATGGCCACTTTAAAAAAAAAAAAAAAAGGATCTTGCAGTGGTGCACAAGGACATATACACAGAAGGTAAATTCCTGCTTCGGTTCTAGTCTTGGGTAGGATAACAGCTTTAAATTGAATGAGCCAAAGTGGAATAGAAAGAATCGTTTACAGTTTCAGGGAGATTGGGCTGATGCGGACCTACATGTGAGCGGTGAAGTCAGCCTGGCAACAAACATTGTGTTGCAGATCCTAAGGATGGTAAGTGCAAGTCACTAAGGTCAATACCGTTTACTTTCATTGATTTTAAATCCTTACATTTGAATAACTTAATCTTGCCAATAAAATATTTGGGTGTTACTCAGACTCCTTATTATTTTGTCTTTGGTCATCTTTTGGCTGTCATATTTCATAACCTGTTTTGTTCTCATTTTGTTAAGGTCTTAGGGCATCAGTGAGCAGTGACCAATCACTTTGGGCTTCTAGGATGAACGTCTTGATTTTAAAGGTTCATTTAAACTTCTAAACTCTGCCCCATCTAACTCGGAGTTGAATCTGTGAGGTTACTATCCATCACTATAGCTCTTAATTAATTTAGCAGTTGGAGACGGATTTCTTTAATTGAGGTATACAAACTTCAATCATAACCTAACGCATTTTTATCTGAAAGCCCCACTGTGTTAAAATGTTGCATTCATATAATGTTTGCAGAGTTGAGTAAAGAGTTGGTTGACACGAGGTGTAGTCAGGAAAAGAACTAAGTTTGTGGCAAGGTCGGAGTATGAAGCAGCAAACGAGAATCCCTTGAGCACGCAAGAACTAAAATAGATCGAATACATTGAAACGAAGGCCATAACTTTATCCTATGGGAGAAGACTTGAAAAAACTGAATACACTGGTATTTTGTGACCAGCCCACAGGAATGTGACGAGTGCACACAGGATGTGCACGACTGTACAAAACAGTCTACATTCCTTGTGAAAAAGGAAACCTCGCAGGAGTTCTGGTATGAATATTAAAATACTGTGTGTTTAAACAATGGAGTTGGATGATGTGTGTCACTTGTGTGTTATTATAGTTTTGGCGTGCTAGGGACTTGGTGTGAGCCATTTTAGTGGGCAGTATTATACTGATATGGGAATGCAACCGTAGCAAACACTAAAAGAAGGGAACCGTAATCCCCACCCTGTGGCAGAATGTTATTGTGTACTTAGAATAATCCTGCTACAAGGATGTCAATAATAGATTCTAATCTGGAAACTCTTACCAACGGCACGCATAGGAGTGAGAAGATGGCAGACGAAGAGAACAAATAGGGCATCGGATCTACAGTTTAGTGTTTCTGCAAAGAGTAAAGAGGTGCCTTTGGGGAAATGGTAATTTGGCGAAGAAAGTAGTGTTGAGTCTGGGTTAGAGAACGTGTAGTATGGGCAGAGCATTGAAACAACTCTGGTTTTCTTTTTCTTTCTGTAGCTATTAAATTGCATCTTAAGTCTGCCGTCTTTCAGTTTGGCTTTCAGAAATTGAAATAGTACGGTGATCTGTAAATTTCCATCAAGTTGAAATAAACACGTTGCATCTATTGACATCTGCATGCACATACGTCTTTTGTGCTCAAGTTGAAATATATTTTTCTGTGTTCTTTTGTGGACCTTTAATTGATTTTTCTGTGGTATGAATTGCCAACACATCACATTTGTCTTATCAGTGATGATTGGAACATTCCTTCACAACTGCTATAATGGCCTTTTCACCAGGTTAATGTATTCTCCATCCATTTTGTTTAATACTGGAATAACTGTCAGAGAATTGATGATTAATCACTGGGCTTGTGTAAAGCATCCATTCTTGTAGCACAGACGTATTTTTGAGGGGCAGCTCCCATGTAGGAGAAAGGGTGGTGGCTCTCCTCTATTATCTAACGAACTAGCAAATCTACATCTATCTAAGCTGAACATAGGCCTCCTTCAAAGTCTGAAGAGCTGGATTTCTCTTGATTGTTACAATATCTCCCAGCACACAGTGAAACCCCCCTACTCACCCGTTGCCACTGAACCACGGTGACCCTTCTGGAGTGTTTTCACTTCTTCTGAGATGCAGATGTTTGCTACTGGAGAATGGCCCTTCGTCTTGGGTTGCTGAAAAAACTTAAACAATTTGTGTTTTTGCTTCCTCTGTTTTGGAGATTCCATTACAAATTTGAAGTTGAGATCCGCACAACGTTTGTTTTGGGGGACAGTTTGAAACTGGATGCATCTGTTATCCTTCCATAACTTGACAAAATATATTGATTTACGTCATACTTGTCCACCACTTTTTGTCCAGGACTGCTGTTATGAAAATAGTTCCTGCACTTGTGCCCATCTGAATAAGTTAGTGCTTTAAAAAGAAAGTGAGGAGCATGAAAATAGGAACTCCCTTGAACTCCCCCCCCCCCCCCACCCCCCAAAAAACACGTTGTGGACTTCTATGCCTATGTAATGCTCTGGCTGTTTAACACTTTTTTTTTTTTAAAATACAAGGCTGCTGCCCACCATGACAAAGCATAGGGTCGATGAGGCATTTTCTCCACTCTAAAAACATGCAAACCTTGGCGCGTTCCCACTTTGAGTACATGGATAGTTGGCTGCAGTGGTCCATCACTGGCATGAGGGTCTTCCCCACCTGGTTACAGCCAAGATTAAAGCCAAAATAACTGGCTTCAATTTGAGCCCCAGTTAAACCGTTCAAAAGTCTGTTGCAGTTAAAAATACAAAAACAAACAGAAAGATTGCATTCTATATACAGGTCATATTGAGATAAAGACTTTGAGTGGTGAATCCGTGTACTTTCGGGTGGAAAATAGTCACTCATGCAATGGAATGTGAGCCCTCCTTAGGAGGGTGAATGGTACACCAGTTAATATTATGTGGCTAGAGAGAGATGCACCTATTAGTGGAGCCAAAGCCCACTTTATGTATAGTTTCAAGAATTGGTAACATTTGGTCTTGCAGGTCGCAAGTCTCTTCACCGACTAGCTAGACCGAAACATTCATCCAGTAAGATTTGAAGACTTTTGGACTATAATATATGGTATATATCTAGGGTGGGAGGAAGTCACTGAGTTTCACTCCATGGAATTCCTCAAAAGCTCCACGAGATTCTGCAGAGTTCTGCAAGCGGTCGGAAAATATACGGCTTGCGCTGCAACTTAACCCCTGTAGTGAGGGCAGTGCTGAAAATCAGCGGGAACGCCACCATGAGTTGCTCAAGAGCGTTCACCCGTTTTAGTTGATTATGCTGCTCCTCATGTTGAAAATCGAATCAAGTGGTAGTAGATCTGTTTGAACGACAGCCCTCTGACTGCGACTGCCCTTGTTAGAAAATCACGTTGGGGGGGATGCCAAATCTCGCTTCCTAGATCGCATTTTCTGGAGCCTTGTGGGGAGGAAAATTCTGCCACGCGGTGATTGGTGCAATTTGGCCAGAACTACATGATAGAGTAATGCGGAGTGACCAAAATTCCTCCAATTCGCTGGTGGAATGAAATACTTCACCTACCCCTAGTATATATGACTGCTACAGGCTGAACCGTCTGGGATCGTAAAGTGATCATGGCACTATTATCTGATGCCATGTTTATTACAGCAAAGTCCAAAAAGAGGGAAGAGGACATGGGTGAAATGTACAAGTGACAATCTTCAACTACAGGTACATGCCTTAAATGCTCTGCACTTTGTATTAAGTTTCTTCATTCATTACTAGTGAGTGGTTTTACTAGATGTGGCCACAAATAAATGTAAATATAAGTTATTAGCAGTAACTGGTCTGAGTATGAGGTTTAAAGTGCAGAAGAATTATCACCATGAATTTGGTATCACAGCCAGGAAGCTCGGATTCAGTAACCTGTCCTAGCGCAATGCACTCAAACCCTACTAGTAATGGTGCACAATTCCTTAGTTAGTCTGGTTTACAGGCTGAAATTACTTTTTCAGTGACCAGTATTGTGCGCAATGTTTTTGTGTATTGACAAGAACTGAGTGTCCTATTTCTCAAAGTAGGGATTGTAGGAAAGTTTGAGGTGCATTTTGTTTGTCCCACAAGTTCCAGACCATGAGCAACAGTTCCCCCGACACTCCGTGGCGTGTTGCAAGCTCTCAGCGTCTATCTGAACATTAACAAGCACATTTCTGCTCCAGATGGAGGGAAGGGGTCTGGAAAGAGTATTAGGAAAGCGAATACACAAAGTCTAAAACTTCCCAAACTTCATTTTGCTGTTCCAAGCCTTTATATGTGAGCAGACGGAAGTCACGGTGTGCTTGACGAGCCCGTCTCATTGCTGCACATACCCGATGTGCAGATCTCTACAACGATTAATCAGCAGGACATATTCACTGAGCTTCAGACCAGATGTTCACACTGCAGGTTCTTCAGTCCTTTCAGCCCTTGCAAATGGCTCTTAAAAGGAGCCGGCCTGGCAGCCACATGATACTTGAAGTATCCTCCGGTAACAATCGCAGTGTAATTTGAACCCCGTTAGACAACTTGTGTACAGCACAGCTTATCGCTCTAACAAAACAAATTTTTCTTGAACTACATTTTCTAGAACGGTAGATTTTTTTAAAATTAAGTGTCTGACAACAGTCTCATTACCTTACGTTGACGCTCTTACATGGTTGCCAGCTAGTTGACCCTGAGCAAGTGAAGTAAGACCCAGCGTACTCTGGTCAAAATTTTCCTTTCAGTAAATCAGAGAGCACTAATGTACTACCATTGTATTTTGTTCTGAAAGAGGCACTCTTTACTCAAATTCTGTCGTATTACCTTTTACCGATGTGCTGTAATGCAAATGTCAGTGAAACTTGCGCACAACTGTATTTTTAGAGCTGCTTTTTAGGTGGGGCAAGGACCTATCTATCCCATCTGAGTTTTAATCATGTAACGTATTTAAATCACATTTAACTTTCCTTTTTCCTCTGTCAAGATGGAGTCACCCATTAGGTTTGACCTATGTCATCGCCATAAAGTTCTGAAGAGTATGGTCCATTCAGCAAAACTAAAAAAAAATTATTTTCAGTTTGCCAGAGTTGCATAGTTACTTGAGATGCCATCTGATCAGAGAAGTAATGGTACTTTTTGGGATGCTGGTGCTGTTCAGGGCATCACACTATTCAGTGCTTCTGAAATAGTTCTATTTTAATGAAGGTGAGCTTACCTGTTGGGATATTAGCCCTGGTTCTCTAAATAGATCGGAAGCATAGCCTACAAAGGGAAAAGAACACATGATGAAGGAATAGCAAATTACATTTTCAATTCACATTAAAGGTATTCTAAGTTAATGTGTCCATGAATATTTATGCCTCCATTTACATCAGAATCAGAGGTCATTAACTTTAGTTTAATACAATGTGGAAGAAGGGGTTTCACAAAAACCCTTTAAAAATGTCCTTTGTAATGGACCAGTCAACCATAATTTGTTAGATTTAAGTCTTTACTCTCCCCTTCATGAACATTAATTTATTGACCGCTTCAACCTGTTTCAATTGGCATTTTTAGTTGGGCAGAGACTTTCTTTTGTGTATTTTGGTAGTAATCATCCACTCTTATAGCAACAATTTTTGATGGACTATTTTTTGGCAGTCTTTTGTCAGGATTTAAATGTGTTGACATTAACCTGTAGGATGCAGTTGTCACATCTTCTTTACTATGTTCAGGCCTTTTATTGCTGTAGGTTAAAAGATCGGTTAATGGGAAAATGTTCCTTTTCGATACATTACCTCCTTTTCCAGAAATGGGCTCCAGCAGTAGGATGTTTTAAGCATTGTAAAGCTTTGAAATGTAAATGTTCTGTTCATGAATGTATAGTGGATTAATCATGCTTGTATAGCGCATCACTCCCATTGATTTGGGCTTCAAAGTCATGGCACTCTTCCTGTACAGTTATGTGATTACTCTATGATAGAACTAGTGGTTATTTGGTTTCCTTGTGCGTGGTCAGTGAAGATTGATCGGTTTGCTGTTTTGTTTAATGATAGTTCATATTAATATTGGTAGTGGCTTGTGCAGGCAAGAGCGGTGGGGCAGGGGTGGAACTAGACAGACGGGAAAATTTATTATTTATTTAATTTTCCCTAGTCTGTAGAGTTCCCCCCGCCCGCCTCGCCACTCTTACCTGCACGAGCTGCTCCTGATTAATATGAACAATGCATTTTGCCATATACCGTAGAGGATTGTTGTATTCTTTGTATATGGGAGCTTGCTTGTGTGGTAGGCCGTTAATGTTCTGCAGAATTAAAATTTTTCCAATACCTGGCCTATGTTAGCTGTCTATTTATCACCATAATTTGCAAAACATGACTTTTATACAGATGTATGCGTGTAGGACATTTTGTGCGTCTCTAAGGGAGATGTGAATGCCCACAGCACAAATAGTATTGGTAAGATTGCCCTGAAAAAGCAGAAGACTGCACGTTTATAACTAGAATGGATTTACTGTGGATGTCATAGTGATCTATATGTTGTAAAGCTCCCAATTTTGGAAAATGTTTGATATTGTCAAATATCTGAAACCTTTGACTTAAAAAAATGTTGATGACCTATCATTCTATAATAAATTTTGCTATCAGTGATAGATTATGGTTGAATATCTGGTCTCCTCCACTCAGTTTGGAAATTATTTTATTGTTGAAAGTGCAATATATATATATATATAGTGCCATCACTTTGAACAAGAATTCCACCAAGGTTAAGAACTCTGTGGCCCAGAATGGACTGTCGTTAGAAGGGCGGAGAGAGTCCAGTGCAGCTGTGGGCGTCTGTATTAAAGACCAGTGATCAAGGGCAATGGCCCGAAACATGTATGGCGTATTTTGAACTTGGAGGGAGTAGCGCGCCCTCTGCTTACCTGCAATAAAGTATGAAATTGCTTCCACTGTGTTGGCGTTCTCGAAGCAAGTGAATCTTTGTTTTGGACTATGAAATGCGGCGCTCCTCGCCGCGGGAACGCCCCTCTCTACTCTGGTGGCCACGGACCCATTCACTGAGGGTGCGTGGAGTTGGAAGTTTCATTGCAGGCATGGTGATTAAGCGAAACGCTGCTAATTTTCCCCAGTTCAGCCCACCATGGGGAATGCATAATAGAATACAGAACCGGCTGCCATCACTTTGAACAAGAATTCCACCAAGGTTAAGAACTCTGTGGCCCAGAATGCACTGTCGTTAGAAGGGCAGAGAGAGTCAAGTGCAGCTGTGGGCGTCTGTATTAAAGACCAGTGATCAAGGGCAATGGCCTGAAACATGTATGGCGTATTTTGAACTTGGAGGGAGTAGCGCGCCTTCTGCTTACCTGCAATAAAGTATGAAATTGCTTCCACTGTGTTGGCGTTCTCGAAGCAAGTGAATATTTGTTTTGGAATATGAAATGCGGCGCTCCTCGCCGCGGGAACGTGAACAAGCTGCAAGGCGAAACGCGTTGTGTGGATTAAACCTGTGTTCTTTACATCTGGTGTTGTTTGGCTCTGTTTCCTGAGAGCGCACAAACTTTGTTTTTGGGATTTAATTACCGGCACGCTCCGCTGGTGTGTGCGCCACCCCTCTCTGGTCCCAGCAACACGGAAGGAGCCCTATCTCGAAGGAGAAACTGTAAATATAGCATAAAATATATATCAAACACAAAGAGGTGACTGAATAAGGGCATGAAATGTTACTTGAGCTTCAGCGCCAAAATATAATAAAACATCAGTGGTTCTCTAATCAGGACTGTTAGATAGATAGATAGATATCTATCTATCTATCTATCTATCTATCTATCTATCTATCTATCTATCTATCTATCTATCTATCTATCTATCTATCTATCTATCTATCTATCTATCTATCTATCTATCTATCTATCTATCTATCTATCTATCCCAGTAGGTAGTTATAGTTAGGACCTAATTTCCATAGGAAATCCGCAACATTCTATTTGGAATAACTTTGGCGCCGGTCGACGAATACACGCTAAATTCTCCAAGAAGGTGGCCTGCTCCGCTCCTTCCCTGAAAGTTTCGGGGTGGTTCGAGTCGCGGGGCTGAGAAAAAAGGGGGGTCCCAAAACGTGTTTTCCCCATGCAATTTTCCATAGGGACCTTTAAGTGAGGCTACAGCCCAAACTGCTGAATGGAATTACACCAAATTTGGCAAAAAGGTAGAGTTTGGTTCGCAGATTACGCTTTTTGTTAAATGGTGTAAATCCATTCAGAAGTTCCTGAGAAAATCAAAAGTAAAATCATAGATATAGCTATAGACCGAGTACGGTACGCGTACCCTCTCGTGCACGAGCTGAATGCTAATTGGCTGTCAACACTCCAAACCAGGAAGTGTTGGCAACCATCTTGTGCCTCGGTAGAACCGAGGCACATGAAAGCAGTGAAAGAACCGCGAAAAACACGCAAAGGCGGCAGAGTAGAAACACCCTGACCCCCTGGGCCTGCTCAGGGGGTCCCACAAGGACAACCAAGCCCAAAAAAAAAATGTTTTTATGTTGAAAAAATCGGGGGATACGCGGAGGGTACGCGTACCCTGGCGATAAAAAAAAAAAAATTATGGATTGCACCACTCTGCAAACGCAGAGCTGGAACTAATTCCCCTTGAATACTGGGGGTCCCGGGGGGCCAACTAGCCCACCAGGAACCTCCAGTATGTGCC